>NC_135808.1:135523914-135854201 GCF_964213995.1 Mustelus asterias
GGCAGTGGATTTAATTGGATACCAATTTCATTGAGCAGTCAGAGACAGTGATGGGCTGCATGGTCTCCTCGCGCTGTTCTCTGATTCTAACCCCGAGACACAGAGACCGCAGAATCTACAGAGGCTGGATAGTGACAGAAACGCAGAACGTATTGAGTCGCCACAGACACCAAGCAGGTGTGCACTGCAACTAAACTGCAGGGCAATGTAGTTCAATGAACTGTGCTTTAAAAAAAAGTAGTTTGCTTCACTCTTGTTCACATATAGAACCCTGAGTAAAAACGTGTTTTCAGATCCAAGCAACTCTTGCAGCAGGAGGTCTTGTTGCTCAGTGGGTTAGTGTCTCTGCCTCTGGGCCAGGAGCCCTGGGTTCGAGTCCTACCCCGGGACCTGTTGGTCAAGGAAGGTGCGTTCATAACGCGGCCAAATTATTATCAACCTGCAAAACGCATCAATGGCTGACGGTAGGAGAGGGAGAGACTCCTGGTCAGCCACGCTTGTTGTGGAGTGGCGCCCCTCAAGATAGAAGCCCCCTGGCAACAGGTTAGTGACCTGTTCCGGGAATTACTCACTGAGGGAACAGATGAAAGTCTAACCTGGGAAGGGAAATGACAACAGCTTACACACTCAGTCTAATAAACTGCGTACTAACATAGTTCAACCACACATTCCATTGAACCTTGCACTAAACACCAAAGGAATGGAGTATATAATAGAATGATGCACTGTAGCGATCCTGTGAACTACAGAACAAGGGGGTTGGATTCATGTAATGATACATTATGCTTCGATTAGAAAGGGTTCGAACTGTCTACGTCCTTCAATCTATAAAGCGCCAATCTCATCTCAGGACATCTCAAAGCATGTCACAGCCAATCAATTACATTAGAATTGCTGTCATTGTTGCAATGTAGACAAAATCAGCAGCCAATTTGGGCCCAACAAGCTCCCACAAAGAGCAATGTGATCATGACCTAACAATCTGTTAATCTCAGTGACTCAGTTACTGTGAGGGGATTCTCACAGTAACTTCACTGAAGTGTTAAAGTCAGCCTACTTGTGACGAATAAATAAACTTTATACTTGAATAAATATTGGCCCCAGGAACTGGGGAGGATGCAGCCCCCGCCCCCCCGCCCACCGCCCCCCCCCCCCCCCCCACAACCCGCTGCCGGCGCTCTCCTGGCCCCCCAATTTCGCTATCATTGCCACAGGATCTTTTAGCTCTGACTGAGAGGCTAGACAGAGGCTCGATTTAATGTCTCATTCGGAAATTGAGTGAAGCCCCCCAACAGGGACACCATCCAAGCTATTTTGGTCAAACGTGCTGTTATTTTCAGCACAGACAGAGCTGGGCGAGGGACAGTAAGCACCATACAATTACAGCCAACATGATAATACAGGAGGGATACAGTCACAAAATTACCACCCAACACAGGTGTGGGGCTTGAGAGGCCCAGCCTGTCAGGTTAAACTGTCAGAAATATCCCGAAAAAGTACAATTTCATTGGCAAAGGTTACGACATTTGGAGTTTGTCCAGTGGATTTGTTACCCTTCAGGGTGAGATTGGTGCAGCCTCAGAGAGTCAGGGGCAAGAGACTGAGATTGTGGAAATGGATCACAGAATCATTCAGTGAAGAAGGGGCCATTCGGCCCATCGCGTCTGCACTGACACGCAAGAAACATCTGAACTCCCACCTAATCCCATCTGCCAGCACTTGGCCCATAGCCCTGAATGTTATGATGAGCCAAGTGCTCATCCAGATAGTTTTTAAAGGATGTGAGGCATCCCGCCTCCACCACCCTCCCAGACAGCGCATTCCAGACCCTCACCACCCTCTGGGTAAAAAGGTTTTTCCTCACATCCCCCCTGAACCTCCCACCCTCCTATTACAGAACTCTGCTTCCCACAACATTCAGAACCATTTACACCAAAAACAGAGTTGCTCGAATGAACAACTGAAGGACAGGAAACTTCAACAACTGATGGTACGCATAAGACAGAAACTTCTACATTATTTTAAATACAGCAATAAATACAAGAAACATAATTGTGTATAATGAATATACAGCACTGTGGCCAATCCTCTAAAACATTTATCCATGGAGAAAACTCCTGGGTTCACAGAGCTGCCCCACGTGTGTAGAAATATTTCCCAATCTCATTCCTGGCTCAATGTCCCACGCCCCACCCCCGCAGTCCGAGAATCCCTCAATCCTATCGGTTCCTCTTAATATCATGAACATTTTGATTAAAAGACCAGCTGGCCATCTAAATTCTGGGGAGTAGATTGCTAGTTTGTGGAATCTCTCCGCATAATTTAACCTGAGGAGTCCAGGTACCATTTTGCTGAATCTAAACTGCTGACTCTCCAAGGTCAATATATCCTTCCTGACCGGGACTGGCCTGAACTGCTCACAGAGACTGCAGGTGTGGGTTAACCAGGGCTCTGTGTAGCTGAAGCACGTCTTTCAGAGTCACTTCCATTCCTCGAGACACAAATGCCAGTATTCCATTCAGCTTTTGTGAACATGTTTATAACATTTTAAACATCCGTTTACCTGGGCCCACAAAACTCTTTGGACTGTTGCAGTGTCAGCACTGAGGGAGTGCCGCACTGTCAGAGGGTCAGTACTGAGGGAGTGCCGCACTGTCAGAGGGTCAACACTGAGGGAGTGCCGCACTGTCAGAGGGTCAACACTGAGGGAGTGCCGCACTGTCAGAGGGTCAACACTGAGGGAGTGCCGCACTGTCATAGGGTCAGTACTGAGGGAGTGCCGCACTGTCAGAGGGTCAGTACTGAGGGAGTGCCGCACTGTCAGAGGGTCAGTACTGAGGGAGTGCTGCACTGTCAGAGGGTCAGTACTGAGGGAGTGCTGCACTGTCAGAGGGGCCGTACTGAGGGAGTGCTGCACTGTCAGAGGGTCAGTACTGAGGGAGTGCTGCACTGTCAGAGGGTCAGTACTGAGGGAGTGCTGCACTGTCAGAGGGTCAGTGCTGAGGGAGTGCCGCACTGTCAGAGGGTCAGTGCTGAGAGAGTGCCGCACTGTCAGAGGGTCAGTGCTGAGGGAGTGCCGCACTGTCAGAGGGTCAGTGCTGAGAGAGTGCCGCACTGTCAGAGGGTCAGTGCTGAGGGAGTGCCGCACTGTCAGAGGGTCAGTACTGAGGGAGTGCCGCATTGTCAGAGGGTCAGTGCTGAGTGAGTGCTGCACTGTCTGAGGGTCAATACTGAGGGAGTGCTGCACTGTCAGAGGGTCAGTACTGAGGGAGTGCTGCACTGTCAGAGGGTCAGTACTGAAGGAGTGTTGCACTGTCAGAGGGTCAGTACTGAAGGAGTGCCGCACTGTCAGAGAGCAGTACTGAGGGAGTGCTGCACTGTCAGAGGGTCAGTACTGAGGGAGTGCCGCACTATCAGAGGGTCAGTACTGAGGGATTGCTGCATTGTCTGAGGGTCAGTACTGAGGGAGTGCTGCACTGTCAGAGGGTCAGTACTGAGGGAGTACCGCACTGTCAGAGGGTCAGTACTGAGGGCATGCCGCAATGTCAGAGGGTCAGTGCTGAGGGAATGCCGCACTGTCAGAGGGTCAGTACTGAGGGAGTGCTGCACTGTCAGAGGGTCAGTACTGAGGGAGTGCTGCACTGTCAGAGGGTCAGTACTGAGGGAGTGCCACACTGTCAGAGGGTCAGTACTGAGGGAGTGCTGCACTGTCAGAGGGGCCGTACTGAGGGAGTGCCGCACTGTCAGAGGGTCAGTACTGAGGGAGTGCTGCACTGTCAGAGGGTCAGTACTGAGGGAGTGCTGCACTGTCAGAGGGTCAGTACTGAGGGAGTGCTGCACTGTCAGAGGGGCCGTACTGAGGGAGTGCCGCACTGTCAGAGGGTCAGTGCTGAGAGAGTGCCGCACTGTCAGAGGGTCAGTGCTGAGGGAGTGCTGCACTGTCAGAGGGTCAGTACTGAGGGAGTGCCGCACTGTCAGAGGGTCAGTGCTGAGTGAGTGCTGCACTGTCTGAGGGTCAATACTGAGGGAGTGCTGCACTGTCAGAGGGTCAGTACTGAGGGAGTGCTGCACTGTCAGAGGGTCAGTACTGAGGGAGTGCTGCACTGTCAGAGGGTCAGTACTGAAGGAGTGTTGCACTGTCAGAGGGTCAGTACTGAGGGAGTGCCGCACTGTCAGAGGGTCAGTACTGAGGGAGTGCCGCACTGTCAGAGGGTCAGTATTGAGGGATTGTTGTTGTTTTTGGTCTGTTTACAGCTGCATTAATCAATCTCTACGAATTGTCAATCTTAAAATTCATCAAGAAATATTTTTCGGTGGAAATGTACTGATTTGCAAAGCAGCGATCTCAGTCTCTGGCACTGACTAACTTTATAGGCTCATGGCGGATTTCACGTTGATGATTCTGCAAGGGAGTTTTCACAGATATTTAAACTGTCACTAAATTGGTGCAATTTCATGGACATTTCTGGGTGAAATTTCCTGATTGGACCCAAAGCAGAAACTGCCACTTGCCGTTCTCTCTCATCATCCTGCTTTTTAAATGATGACCTTTGACAGGATCACACACCCAGGGAACAGCAGCATTCACTGCCCCAGGTTTGCTTTAGGGAGCGGGTTAGTTGTTTCCTGCTGCCTGGTTTATTTGTCTGTTTTGCCCACTTTCTGAGTTGATTTGTTGCTGCGTCACTGAAATTAGTTTTCCTGCAGTGCAGTCCCCGCGTCTCTCCCGCTCTCTCGCACCTGCAGGGAAGAGTAATCTGTGGCTGGTAGTGAACCAGTGATGGTGCCAGGAGGGATCGGCCGCAGACACGCAGCGGAACCCCCCCGACCAGAGGATGAGACGCCACACCCCTTCCCCTCCCTCCCCCCCTCCGCCCTCCACCCCCCCAGAGGATGAGACGCCACACCCCTTCCCCTCCCTCCCCCCCCTCCCCCCTCAACCCCCCCAGGGGATGATACGTCACGCCCCCTCTCCTCCCCCCCACCCCAGGGGATGAGACGTCACACCCCCTCTCCTCCTCCCACCCCCCTCCCGCCCCGACCAGAGGATGACCTGGGTCAGAGAGCCGTTGCAGTCTCTGACCCCGCTCGTCGGAGGCTGCAGCGGCGACTTCAGACTTTTATTTTGCCGGTCGGTAACAGCGCGGACGCGGATCGGGCCAGAAGACGGTAAAGTGGGATTTGGCAGGAGAGTTGGGCGCGCGGTTCATTCAGTCGATTTAAATGAATGCAAAGATCGCGTTAAAGGCTCGACACCCAACTTTACCACAATTTCGCACCTGAAAATGGGCGCGAAGTTTTGGTAAAATCAGGCCCACTGTTTTTAATGGCCCAGTTCTGGGCCTAGCCCCATATTGACACACATCTGGCTGCCTGGCAGCTGTTTTCGCACAGCAGGCTGGGGAGTAAGCATACTGTCCAGAAACCAGCTTCAGCCTCACAGCATTTCCAACCTCACCTGGACCCAGAGAGAACTGCAGGAGGGAAAGGAGGTCATTCCGCCCTTCAAACCCGTTCCACCATTCAACAAGTCAATGAAGGAGATAGTCATCGACTTCAGGAAGCATAGTGGAGAACATGTATCTGTCTACATCAATGAAGTAGAAATGGTCGAGAGCTTCAAGTTTTTAGGTGTCCAAATCATCAACAACCTGTCCTGGTCCCTCCATGCCGATGCTATAGTTAAGAAGAGACTAAGGAAATTTGGCATGTCAGCTACGACTCTCACCAACTTTTACAGGTGCACCATAGAAAGCATTCTTCCTGGTTGTATCACAGCTTGGTATGGCTCCTGCTCTGTCCAAGACCGCAAGAAACTACAAAGTGTCGTGAAAGAAGCCCAGTCCATCACTCAAACCAGCCTCCCATCCATTGACTCTGTCTACACTTCCCGCTGCCTCGGCAAAGCAGCCAGCATAATTAAGGACCCCACGCACCCCGGACATTCTCTCTTCCACCTTCTTCCATTGGGAAAAATATAGAAAAGTCTGAGGTCATATACTAACCGACTCAAGAACAGCTTCTTCCCTGCTGCTGTCAGACTTTTGAATGGGCCTACTTCATATTAAGTTGATCTTTCTCTACACCCTAGCTATGACTGTAACACTACATTCTGCACTCTCTCCTTTCCTTCTCTATGAACAAAATGTTTTGTCTGTATAGTGCGCAAGAAACAATACTTTTCACTGTATGTTAATACATGTGACAATAATAAATCAAATCAAATTAAGACTATGTTTGATCATCCACTTCAACCCCACCTTCCTTAATTTCCTTAGTATCCAAAGACTTGATACACCTCTGGCTTAAACAAACTCAATGGCTGAGCATTCCCATCTCTCTTGGGGTAGAGAACCTCAAGGTTCATTACAATTAACTCATCTTTCAGTTTTCTAAACTCCAGGAATAGCTCATTGCGTCTTTGTCAAAATGATCCAAAAATGCCCATTGGCCATCACTCATCTTCTATTTCCCTCTGCTTTGTTATCAAGGCAAGTGCGAGGTTGCGCATTTTGGTAGGAAAATGTGACAAAATAGAGTAGAGGAGCGAGGGCGATCGAGAGATACCAGATACACAAACCACTAAAAACAAGAGCAGTAAAAAAACAAAGCAGCTAGGTACACACATAAGTAGTGGCTGGAATATAAAGTCAATTAATAAACCTGGAATTAAAAGCTAGCCTCGGTAATGGTGACCCTAAATTGATTGTTGTAAAAAAAACTACCTGGTTCACTAATGTCCTTCAGAGAAGGAAAGCTGCTGTCCTTACCCGGTCTGGCCTACCAGTGACTCCAGAGTCACAGCAATGTGGTTGACTCTGAAAAGGTTTGTCACTAGTTCGAAGGGAACTAGGTTTGGGTAACAAATATCGACCTTTCCAACACTCATATCTCATGAAAGAATTACAAAAACGCTTGCACAGTTCCAGTCTCTACAGCTTAAAATCAATGTCAAGGTACTGGAGCAGGTGTCAAAGAGATTTAATCGTGTGAAACTGGAACTGTCAGGAAAGGTTGTCCTGACCCTTCCCCTGCTGGAAAAGAGAAGGTTAATGGTAACCTGATCGCAGCAATTGATAAGGTAGACATGGAGAAGATGCTTCCACTTGTGGCTGGAACCGTGAATATAAGACAGGGAATTCAGGAGAAACGTCTTCACCCAGAAAGTGCCAAGAATGTGCTGCAAATAGTTTGTGATTTTTTTAACCAAACTTTTCTCTTCAAAGAAGCACAATAGTTTCTGCTGAGTTTCTTCCCTGAGGCAATGGATTTCATGCTGTGACAAGTCTCTGTTCAAAAAGAGAAACAACTCTATGAGCATCTCTCCTCAACACAGGTGGCCAAGGTGATTAAGAAGGCATATGACATGTTTGCCTTCATCAGCCAGGGCAGTGAGTACAAGAGTACAATCATGTTGCAGCTATATAAAACCTTGATTAGGCCACATTTGGAGTATTGAGTGCAGTTCTGGTCACCACACTGCCAGAATGATGTGGAAGCTTTGGAGAGAGTGCAAAGAAAGTTCACCAGGACTTTGCGTGGTCTCGAGGGTGTTGGCTATGAGGAGAGGTTGAATAAACTAGAATTGTTTTCACTGGAAGGATGGAGGCTGATGGGAGACCGGATAGAGGTCTACAAAATGATGAGAGGCACAGGCAGGGTGGATAGTCAGAGGCTTTTTCCCAGGGTAGGAGTGTCAATTACAAGGGGGCACAGGTCCAAGGTGAGAGGGGGAAAGTTTAAGGGGGATGTGTGGGGGTGGATTTTCATGTAGAGAGTGGTGGGTGCCTGGAACACACTGCCAGAGGAGGTGGTGGAAACAGGCATATTAGCAACATTTAAGAGACATCTGGATGGGAACGTGAATAGGGAGGGAATAGAGGGATACGGACCGAGAAAGGGCAGAAGGATTTTTGTTGAATTTAATTCGGGCATCATGATCGGCACAGGCCTGAGGGGCCGAAGGGCCTGTTCCTGTGTTGTTCTTTGTTGATGTTCATGGCAATGTCAAATTCAAAAACTCAGCACTCACTCATCAGCTAAACGGAATTAAGCTTTCCTGAAATACTCGATATTGAACAGAAACATGCATCGATACAGATCCTCTCAAAGCCTCGGAACATTCTCCACTGACTAACCATCTCAGATCTCCTTCTCACTACCTCCCGCTGGCCTCACAGATCAGCACTGCACTCCAGCTAGACCACACTCGGAGCACTTTGTACAATGCAGAGCTCACGGTTATAAAGAAGATTTAAAGCAATCGAATAAAGATTAACTAGCTCAATACAAAACAGAGCAATTATACTCTCAGCAAAGCAGAACCAGGCAGAGTCTCTCTTCTATAGAAAGAGAAGGCTCATGTGATAAACATCTTTAAAATCATGGAGTTTGATATGGAAGATGGTGAAAAGCTGTTTCTATTTGTGAGCGAATCTAAACTAAGCACCATAAATATAAGATGACCACGAATAAATCAGACCGGAAGTCTCAGAGAAAATGATTTTCACAAAGAGTGGTTGAAATGTTTTGAGTGGTTGAGGTGAATAACACAGGAGCATTTCAGGGAGAACTGGATAAACACAAGAGAAGCATCCGCTGATCGAGTGAGGAGACAAATGGTGGGAGGGGGCTCACATGGGGCAGGTACACAGGCACAGAGCAGTCGGGCTGAATGGCCATCTCTGTGCAGTCAAACAAACATAATGTGCATTTCAAAAACCTGTCAGCGATCTGAATGAGACTGGGGGTGGGATTTTCCAGCCAACACACAGCCCAGAACCAGAAAATCCCACCCAGGGCCAATGGACCTTTGAATGGTCTGCCCCACGCCCGCTCCCCCCCGGCCTGCTACGATTCCCATGGCGGGCGGGATGGGAAAGTCTCACCTTCTCAAGGGGCAATTCGACAATAAACGCTGGACGAGCCAACATCGCCCGCATCCTGTAAGCTGTCCGATCGCTGAGGTGTTCGAGTGCCAGAGGAAGTCACCAAGAGGCCAGTTAAAGAGCTGGCTTTAATGAGTGCCTTAACGAAGGAGGGAGAGCTGGAAAGGTTCAGGGAGGATGTTCCACGGCTTAGCGTACCAATGTTACAGCAATTAAAATCAGGGGATGTGTAAGCAGCCAGAATTGGGGAATTGTAGAGATCTCAGAGGGTTGAAGGATTGGAGAAGGTGAAAGAGCAAAAAGCCTCAAGGAGGGAATTCTGGAATGTAGAACCTAGAGGATCAATATTGGAGTGAAGAATGGGGAGGGATAGGAGAGAGGCAAAATTGGAGGAATGCAGAGCGCTGGGATGTACTTTGGTCAGAAAACATTAAAGATGGAATGATGCGTAACTGGAAATGGATTTAAATGTAAAGACGGACGGCACGGTGGCACAGCGGGTTAGCACTGCTGCCTCACAGCACCAAGGACCTGGGTTCATTCCAGGTGTCTGTGCGGAGTCCGCATGTTCTCCCCATGTCTGCGTGGGTTTCCTCCGGGTGCTCTGGTTTCCGCCCACAGTCCGAAAGACCTGCCGGTTAGGTGCATTGGCCGTGCTAAATTCTCCCTCAGTGTACCCGAACTGGTGCCGGAGTGTGGCGGCGACAGGATTTTGACAGTAACTTCATTGCAGTGTTAATGTCAGCCTACTTGTGACACTAATAAATCAACTTAAACTTTAAAAAATGCCCCTCAGAATCCAAAGATGCGGAGGTTAGGAGAAAAAGCAGCCAACCTAATTAAGGACTCCACGCACCCCGTGCATTTTTGATTTGATTTAATTTGATTTGTTATGGTCACATGTACTAACGTACAATGAAAGCTATTTCTTGCGCGCTATGCAGACAAAGCATACCGTTCATAGAGAAGGAAAGGAGAGAGTGCAGAATGTAGTGTTACAGTCATAGCTAGGGTGCAGAGAAAGATCAACTTAATGCGAGGTAGGTCCATTCAAAAGTCTGATGGCAGCAGGGAAGAAGCTGTTCTTGAGTCAGTCGGTACGTGACCTCAGACTTTTGAATCTTTTTCCCGAAGGAAGAAGGTGGAAGAGAGAATGTCCGGGGTGCGTAGGGTCCTTAATTATGCTGGCTGCTTTGCTGAGGCAGCGGGAAGTGTAGACAGAGTCAATGAATGGGAGGCTGGTTTGCGTGATGGATTGGGCTACATTCATGACCAAATTGACATTCATGCCAAATTTCCTTAGTCTTCTGAGAAAGTAGAAGCGTTGTTGGATTTTCTTAACTATAGCGTCGGCATGGGGGGACCAGGATAGGTTGTTGGTGATCTGGACACCTAAAAACCTGAAGCTCTCGACCCTTTCTACTTCATCCCCATTGATGTAGACAGGGGCATGTTCTCCTTTACGCTTCCTGAAGTTGATGACAATCTCCTTCGTTTTGTTGACATTGAGGGAGAGATTATTGTTGCTGCACCAGTTCACCAGATTCTCTATCTCATTCCTGTACTCTGTCTCATCATTGTTTGAGATCCGACCCATTACGGTGGTGTCGTCAGCAAACTTGAAAATCGAATTGGAGAGGAATTTGGCCACACAGTCAGAGGTGTATAAGGAGGGGGCTGAGAACACAGCCTTGTGGGGCACCGGTGTTGAGGATGATCGTGGAGGAGGTGTTGTTGCCTATCCTTACTGATTGTGGTCTGTGAGTTAGGAAGTTCAGGTTCCAGTCGCAGAGGGAGGTGCTGAGGCCCAGGACACGGAGTTTGGAGATGGGTTTCGTGGGAATAATAGTGTTGAAGGCTGAGCTGTAGTCAATAAATAGGAGTCTGACATAGGTGCCTTCCACCTTCTTCCGTCGAGAAAAAGATACAAAAGTCTGAGGTCACATACCAACCGACTCAAGAACAGCGTCTTCCCTGCTGCTGTCAGACTTTTGAATGGACTTACCTTGCGTTAAGTTGATCTTTCTCTACACCCTCTCCTTTCCTTCTCTATGAACGGTATGCTTTGTCTGTATAGCGCGCAAGAAACAATACTTTTCACTGTGTACCAATACATGTGACAATAATAAATCAAATCAAATCAAATCAAAATGTGACTCCAGAGCCACAGCAATGTGGTTGACTATTATGGCACAGTAAGAAGTCTCACAACACCAGGTTAAAGTCCAACAGGATCATTTGTAATCACAAGCTTCTGGAACGCTGCTCCTTCATCAGGTGAGTGATCGGAGGGAGGAAGGAGCAGCGCTCCGAAAGCTCATAATTCCAAATAAACCTGGACTTTAGCCTGGTGTCGTGAGACTTCTTACTGTGCCCAACCCAGCCCAACGCCAGTATCTCCATATTATGTCCGAGCCAGCAATCGGGAATGGAGGAATGAATTTTGCAACATCCCACTGGTGAATAAAAATGACAATATGAACTCAGGACATTGCTCAGAACCGACTGAAAGTTGACAGAATGTGTCTGGGTTTATTAAACAGAACAAAGTTCCGATTATGTTTTGAAGGTTTCGTTTTGCCAGTGACGATGTCACTCAAACACTCTGTGAAGGGGAGACTTGAGGTTATCCTGCGGTGGAAATTCCCACTCCAGTTCCGTGAGCTTCCCTCTGTAAATGATGTCACATGAACTGCCCAATAAACCAGTGAGTTCTCTTTACCCTTTGCCATTCAAAAGCTGCCAGACGCAGACATTTACACATTTACATGCAGAGGCACATTGGAAGCTAGAGTGGGAAGCGCACAAACTCTGCTGCCAGCCTGTTAGTGTTCAAACAAGATCATTGGAAGTAGAAAGCAATGCAAATATTTGCCTTGGGCTAATCGCTTCACACACTCAACCCAAACCAGGGGGAACTTTCTGAACAGTGATCAGAGCGGAGCGAACTCCGCACAAATTTAAACGTGAATGTATCACAGGTTGTTAAAAACATGCACCTGAGAGGGTGCGGAGGAGATTCACCAGGATGTTGCCTGGGCTGGAGTGTTCCAGCTATGAACACAGGCTGGATAGACTGGGGCTGTTCTCCTTGGAGCAGAGAAGGCTGAGGGTGGGAGAGGGGGGCTGCTGATTGAGGTGTACAATCAGGGACAGGGATAGGGGAGATAGAAAGAAACATTTCCCTTAGCAGAGGGGTCAATAACCAGGGGACAGGAGATTTGGAGGGGATTTGAGGAATTATTTTTTCACCCAGAGGATGGTGGGAATTTGGAACTCAGCGCCTGAAAGGGTGATAGAGACAGGAACCCTCACAACATTGAAGAAGCATTCAGATGGGCACTTGAAACGCCATCGCATACAAGGCTACGGACCAAGTGCTGGAAAATGGGATTAGAATAGAGAGGTGCTTGAAGGCCAGTGTAGACATGATGGGCTGAAGGGCCTCTTTCCCTGCTGTGAAATTCTTTTTGATGTTGTGACTAAAGAAAGTGTTTTCCTCTTTTGTGGCTTGAATTTTTTCGTTTAATAATCACATCACTGCCCCAGAGCCTCGAAATGGACAAAGGCAGGTTCAGCAGGAGAGGGTTCTGATAACTGGCAGGGACGAACAACGGTAAATGTTTATTAACAGTAACTCAACAGCTCTTACATACTGTGTCTCTGCCCACGCTCCGGGAGATTTCCCGAGCTCCCAACAGGAGGGTATAGTGGCACAGTGGTTAGCACTGCTGACTCATAGTGCCAGGGACCCGGGTTCGATTCCGGCCTCACGTCAGTTCTCCCCGTGTCTGCGTGGGTTTTCTCCGGGTGCTCCGGTTTCCTCCAAAGACGTAGGTAGGTGGATCGGCCATGGTAAACGCATGGGGTCATGGTGATAGGGTGGGGGACAGGGACTGGGTAAGATATTCTGTCAGAGAGTCTGTGCAGAGTTGATGGGCTGAATGATTCTACGATTCTATTATTTGATTTATTATTGTCACATGTATTAGTTAACAGTGAAAAGTATTGTTTCTTGCACGCTATACAGACAAAGCATACCATTCATAGAGAAGGAAAGGAGAGGGTGCAGAATGTAGTGTTACAGTCATAGCGAGGGTGTAGAGAAAGATCAACTTAATGCAAGATAGGTCCATTCAAAAGTCTGATGGCAGCAGGGAAGAAGCTGTTCTTGAATTGGTTGGTACGTGACCACAGACTTTTGTATCTTTTTCCCGACGGAAGAAGGTGGAAGAAAGTATGTCCGGGGTGCACGTGAGGCCCATGATTATGCTGGCTGCTTTTCCGAGGCAGTGGGAAGTGTAGATAGAATCAATGGATGGGAGGCTGGTTTGAGTGATGGACTGGGCTTTGTTCATGACCTTTTGTAGTTTCTTGCAGTCTTGGGCAGAGCAGGAGCTGTACCAAGCTGTGATACAACCAGAAAGAATGCTTTCTATGGCGCATCTGTAAAAGTTGGTGAGAGTCGTAGCTAACATGCTAAATTTCCTTAGTCTTCTGAGGAAGTAGAGGCATTGGTGGGCTTTCTTAACTATAGTGTCGGCATGGGGGGGACCAGGACAGGTTGTTGGTGATCTGGACACCTAGAAACTTTAAGCTCTCGACCCTTTCTACTTCATCCCCGTTGATGTAGACATTCATCCTCATTTTGTTGACATTGAGGGAGAGATTATTGTTGCCGCACCAGTTCACCAGATTCTCTATCTCATTCCTGTACTCTGTCTCATCATTGTTTGAGATCCGACCCACTACGGTGATGTCATCAGCAAACTTGAAAATTGAATTGGAGGGGAATTTGGCCGCACAGTCATAGGTGTATAAGGAGTATAGTAAGGGACTGAGGACACAGCCTTGTGGGGCACCGGTGTTGAGGATGATCGTGGAGGAGGTGTTGTTGCCTATCCTTACTGATTGTGGTCAATGATTCTATAAACGCATAACCCCCTTTAGTACCCAAGTACCCCCAACATCCATGGGATTACCCCATCTACAGATGAGAGTCTCAAGAGTCTTGGTGACGCCAGTGGGGACGGGGCATATGAGATCGGAATATTCCAGCCATTGACTCTGCCTCCCTCCACAGACACTGCCAGATCTGCTGAGTTTCTCCAACATTTTCTGTTTTTGTTTCAGATTTCAGCGTCCACAGTATTTTGCATTTACAGAAGCAGACAATCTGCTCATTATCATATTGCTATTTACTTATAAAGAGATTTGTTGCCATATTCTCTACAATGCAGCAGTGACTAACCATAAAAACAAACTTCAGTAGTTGTAATCTGCTTTGGGTCTGAGATGATGTGGAGATGCCGGCGTTGGACTGGGGTAAACACAGTAAGAAGTTTAACAACACCAGGTTAAAGTCCAACAGGTTTATTTGGCAGCAAAAGCCACACAAGCTTTCGGAGCTCCAAGCCCCTTCTTCAGGTGAGTGGGAATTCTGTTCACAAACAGGGCATATAAAGACACAGACTCAATTTACATGAATAATGGTTGGAATGCGAATACTTACAGCTAATCAAGTCTTTAAGATACAAAGAACGCACACACGAGGACGACCTCAACCGGGATATTGGGTTCATGTCACACTATTTGTAACCCCCACAGCTTGCCTGGACCTGCAAAGTTTCACTGGCTGTCTTGTCTGGAGACAATACACATCTTTTTAGCCTGTCTTGATGCTCTCCACTCACGTTCTTTGTATCTTGAAGACTTGATTAGCTGTAAGTATTCGCATTCCAACCATTATTCATGTAAATTGAGTCTGTGTCTTTATATGCCCTGTTTGTGAACAGAATTCCCACTCACCTGAAGAAGGGGCTTGGAGCTCCGAAAGCTTGTGTGGCTTTTGCTGCCAAATAAACCTGTTGGACTTTAACCTGGTGTTGTTAAACTTCTTACTGGGTCTGAGATACCAGAGAAATAAAACTAAATGAATCAATCACAAATACTCCAAAGGTTAGTTGGATTGGCCATGCTAAATTGCCCCCTAGTGTCCAAAGATGTTATGGGGATTCGTGGGGTTACAGGGATAGGGCCTGGGTAAAATGTTCAGTTGGAGAGTCGGTGCAGACTCGATGGGCCGAATGGCCTCTTTCTGCACTGCAGAGATCCTCTGAATAAGTTTATTTATCCTATCGTTCTTATCAGCATTTATGCAAAGACAATTTGCATTTATATAGCACCTTTAGGAAAACACCCCAGGGTACTTTACAGAGGGGAGTAACAAACGGGTCAACGTTTGGTCAAAGCAATACCTCCACCAAAGGCAGCCACGTCATCAGGTCCGTGACTATTAACTTAGGGATCTGCCTCGCAAAACCTCTCCACCTCTCTCCCTCCGACTGTACACTGCTCCGTACAAAGCTCCCATTAGCCAATCAGCCAGGAGCCGTGAATATCTGTCAGATCGGAGCTGTTGGTAAAATGCTTTAAGAGTTTTAACAACACCAGGTTAAAGTCCAACAGGTTTATTTGGTAGCAAATACCATTAGCTTTCGGAGCGCTGCTCCTTCGTCAGATGGAGTGGAAATCTGCTCTCAAACAAGGCACAGAGACACAAAATCAAGTTACAGAATACTGATTAGAATACGAATCCCTACAGCCAACCAGATCTTAAAGATACCGACAATGTGAGTGGAGGGAGCATTAAGCACAGGTTAAAGAGATGTGTATTGTCTCCAGACAGGACAGCCAGCAAGTCCAGGAGGCAAACTGTGGGGTTTATTGATAATGTGGCATAAATCCAACATCCCGGTTTAGGCTGTCCTCATGTGTGCGGAACTTGGCTATCAGTTTCTGCTCAGCGACTCTGCGCTGTCGTGTGTCGTGATTAATGCTTTCCCAGGTTAATCACTAACCACAAAAGGAGAGGTGCAGAATGTCCCCAGGACTCCTCATTTCAACAGCAACTGTTGGGAGGGGAGTCTCACAGCCTGCTGCAGAATCTCAGGCAAGCTCACAGAGAAGGTCCATCAATCTCAAAGCACTGTGCAGTCAGCAACAGGAACTTTTATTATGAGACTTCCCAGAACAGAAAATCACATTGACATCACCTGGAAACAATTAAATATCGGCGCAAAAGAATTTACCAGAGATTTTAATTTTATATGCTGCCAGAATCTCTGTGAAACAAGAGAGGACACACATCAGTATTTAGTAACAGTGGAGAGAAACATAGAAACTAGTAGGAATCGAGTAGTATCTGCTCCTAGCAGGAACTGGGAGCAGGAGGAGGCCATTCGGCCCTTCGAGCCTGTTCCACCATTCATTTTGATCATGGCTGATCATCGAATTCAATATCCTGATCCCCCCATATCCCTTGATCCCTTTCGCCCCAAGAGCGATATCTAATTTCTTCTTGAAGTCACACGTTTTGACCTCGACTATTTTCTGTGGTAGTGAATTCCACACATTCACCACCCTCTGGGTGAAGAAATTTCTCCTCACCTCAGTTCTAAAAGGTTTACTCCTTATCCTCAAACTATGACCCCTAGTTCTGGACTCCCCCACCATTGGGAACATTCTTTCTGAATCTATCCCGTATAACACTGTTAGAATTTTATAAGTGAGAGATCCCCTCTCAATCTTCTAAACTCCAGTGAACATAATCCTAACCCACTTAATCTCTCCTCATATGACAGACCTGCCATCCCAGGAATCAGCGTGGTAAACCTTCGCTGTACTCCCTCTATAGCAAGGACATCCTTCCTCAGATAAGGACACCAAAACCGCACACAATGCTCCAGGTGTGACCTCACCAACGCCCTGTACAATTGCAGCAAAACGTCCCTATCCCGATACTCAAACCCTCTCACTATGAAGGCCAACATACCATTTGCCTTCTTTACTGCCTGCTGTACCTGCGCGCTTACTTTCAGCGACTGATGCATAAGGACACCAAGGTCTCGTTGAGTATCCACCTCTCTCAATTTACACCCATTCAAGTAATAATCTGTCTTCTGTTATTGCTACCAAGGGGGATAACCTCACATTTATCCACATTATACTGCATTTGCCATGCAGCTGCCCACACACTCAGCCTGCCCAAATCACGCTGAAGCATCTCTGCATCCTCCTCACAGCTCACCCTCCCACCCAACTTTGTATCATCTGAAAATTTGGAGATAATACATTCAGTTCCCTCTTCCAAATCATTAATATATAATGTGAACAATTGGGGTCCCAGCACAGATCCCTGCGGAACCCCACGAGTCACTGACTGCCAATCAGAAAAGGGACCCATTTATGCCAGCTCTTTGCTTCTTATCTGCTAACCAGCTTTCTATCCATCTCAAAACATTACCTGCAATCCCATGTGCTTTAACTTTACATAATAGTCTGTTGTGTGAGACCTTGTCGAAAGCCTTCTGAAAGTCTTAAGTAAACCGCATCCATCGGTTCTCCTCGGTCAACTCTCCCAGTTACATCCTCAAAAAATTCCGATAGATTAATCAAGCAAGATTTCCCTTTTGTAAATCCATGCTGACTTTGTCTGATGATACCACAGCCTTCCAAATGCTGAGTTACGAAATCCTTGATACTAGAATCATAGAATTCCTACAGTGCAGAAGGAGGCCATTTGGCCCATCGAGTCTGTACCGACCACAATCCCACCCAGGCCCTATTCCCGTAACCCCTCATGTTTACCCTGCTAAACCCCCTGACACTCAGATCAACATAGAACATAGAACATTACAGTGCAGTACAGGCCCTTCGGCTCTCGATGTTGCGCCGACCAGTGGAACCAATCTAAAGCCCCTCTAATCTACACTATTCCAATATCATCCACATGATTATCCAATAATCATTTGAATGCTCTTAATGTTGACGAGTCCACAACTGCTGCAGGCAGGCCATTCCACGCCCTCACTACTCTCTGAGGAAAGAACCTACCTCGAACATCTGTCCTACATCTCTCACCCCTCAATTTAAAGCTATGTCCCCTCGTGCTAGCCAACACCATCCGAGGAAAAAGGCTCTCACTATCCACCCTATCTAATCCTCTGATCATCTTGTATGCCTCTATTAAGTCACCTCTTAACCTCCTTCTCTGTAACGAAAACAACCTCAAGCCCCTCAGCCTTTCCTCATACGATTTTCCCACCATACCAGGCAACATCCTGGTAAATCTCCTCTGCAACCTTTCCAACACTTCCACATCTTTCCTATAATACGGCGACCAGAACTGTACGCAATACTCCAAATGCGGCCGCACCAGAGTTTTGTACAGTTACAGCATGACCTCCTGGCTCCGAAACTCAATCCCTCTACCAATAAAAGCTAACACACCGTACGCCTTCTTAACAACCCTATCAACCTGGGTGCCAACTTTCAGGGATCTATGCACATGGACACCGAGATCTCTCTGTTCATCCACACTACCAAGTATCTGACCATTAGCCCAGTACTCTGTATTCCTGTTACTCCTTCCAAAGTGAATCACCTCACACTTTTCCGCATTAAACTCCATTTGCCACCTCTCAGCTCAGCTCTGCAGCTTATCTATGTCCCTCTGTAACCTGCCACTTCCCTCCGCACTGTCTACAACTCCACCGACTGTAGTGTCATCCGCAAATTTACTAACCCATCCTTCCACGCCCTCATCCAGGTCATTAATAAAAATGACAAACAGCAGTGGCCCCAAAACAGATCCTTGCGGTACACGACTAGTAACTGAACTCCAGGATGAATATTTCCCATCAACCACCACCCTTTGTTTTCTTACAGCTAGCCAATTCCTGATCCAAACCACTAAATCACCCTCAATCCCATGTGCCGTATTTTCTGCAAAAGCTTACCATGGGGAACCTTATCAAACGGTGGTGGTGGATGGAAAATTTTCGGATTGGAGGCAGGTTGCTAGCGGAGTGCCACAGGGATCAGTGCTTGGTCCTCTGCTCTTTGTGATTTTTATTAATGACTTAGAGGAGGGGGCTGAAGGGTGGATCAGTAAATTTGCTGATGACACCAAGATTGGTGGAGTAGTGGATGAGGTGGAGGGCTGTTGTAGGCTGCAAAGAGACATAGATAGGATGCAAAGCTGGGCTGAAAAATGGCAAATGGAGTTTAACCCTGAGAAATGTGATGTGATTCATTTTGGTAGGACTAATTTAAATGTGGATTACAGGGTCAAAGGTAGGGTTCTGAAGACTGTGGAGGAACAGAGAGATCTTGGGGTCCATATCCACAGATCTCTAAAGGTTGCCACTCAAGTGGATAGAGCTGTGAAGAAGGCCTATAGTGTGTTAGCTTTTATTAACAGGGGGTTGGAGTTTAAGAGCCGTGGGGTTATGCTGCAACTGTACAGGACCTTGGTGAGACCACATTTGGAATATTGTGTGCAGTTCTGGTCACCTCACTATAAGATTAGGTTAGCACTGCTGCTTCACAGCTCCGGGGTCCCGGGTTCAATTCCCGGCTCGGGTCACTGTCTGTGTGGAGTTTGCACATTCTCCTCGTGTCTGCGTGGGTTTCCTCCGGGTGCTCCAGTTTCCTCCCACAGTCCAAAGATGTTCGGGTTAGGTTGATTGGCCAGGTTAAAAATTGCCCCTGAGAGTCCTGAGATGTGTAGGTTAGAGGGATTAGCGGGTAAATATGTGGGGATAGGGCCTGGGTGGGATTGTGGTCGGTGCAGACTCGATGGGCCGAATGGCCTCCTTCTGCACTGTAGGGTTTCTATGATTTCTATGAAGAAGGATGTGGAAGCGTTGGAAAGAGTGCAGAGGAGATTTACCAGGATGCTGCCTGGTTTGGAGGGTAGGTCTTATGAGGAAAGGTTGAGGGAGCTAGGGCTGTTCTCCCTGGAGCGGAGGAGGCTGAGGGGAGACTTAATAGAGATTTATAAAATGATGAAGGGGATAGATAGAGTGAACGTTCAAAGACTATTTCCTCGGGTGGATGGAGCTATTACAAGGGGGCATAACTATAGGGTTCGTGGTGGGAGATATAGGAAGGATATCAGAGGTAGGTTCTTTACGCAGAGAGTGGTTGGGGTGTGGAATGGACTGCCTGCAGTGATAGTGGAGTCAGACACTTTAGAAACATTTAAGCGGTTATTGGATAGGCACATGGAGCACACCAGGATGATAGGGAGTGGGATAGCTTGATCTTGGTTTCAGATAAAGCTCGGCACAACATCATGGGCCGAAGGGCCTGTTCTGTGCTGTACTGTTCTATGTTCTATGTTCTAAACGCTTTGCTGAAATCCACATACACCACATCAACCGCTTTACCCTCATCCACCTCTTTGGTCACCTTCTCAAAGAACTCAATAAGGTTTGTGAGGCATGACCTACCCTTCACAAAACCGTGCTGACTATCCCTAATCAAATTATTCCTTTCTAGGTGATTATAAATCCTATCTCTTATAATCCTGTCCAATACTTTGCCCACAACAGAAGTAAGGCTCACCGGTCTATAATTACCAGGGCTGTCCCGACTCCCCTTCTTGAACAAGGGGGCAACATTTGCTAACCTCCAGTCTTCTGGCACTGTTCCTGTAGACAATGACAACACAAAGATCAAAGCCATAGGCTCTGCAATCTCCTCTCTCGCCTCCCAGAGAATCCTAGGATAAATCCCATCTGGCCCAGGGCACTTATCTATTTTTACCCTTTCCAGAATTGCTAACACCTCCTCCTTATGAACATCAATCCCATCCAGTCCAACAGCCTGCATCTCAGTACTCCCCTCGACAACACAGTCCCTCTCCAGTGTGAATACCGACGAAAAATATTCATTTAGTGCCTCTCCTATCTCTTCAGACTCCACGCACAACTTCCCACTCCTGTCCTTGACTGGCCCTAATCTTACCCTAGTCATTCTTTTACTCCTGACATACCTATAGAAAGCTTTAGGGTTTTCCCAAATCCTACCTGCCAAAGACTTCTCATGTCCCCTCCTGGCTCTTCTTAACTCATTCTTTCGGTCCTTCCTGGCTAACTTGTAACTCTCAAGCGCCCTAACTGAGCCTTCACGTCTCATCTTAACATAAGTCTCCTTCTTCCTCTTCACAAGAGATTCAACCTCCTTATTAAACCACAGTTCCCTCACATGTCTGCTTCCTCCCTGCCTGACAGGTACATATTTACCAAGGACGCATAGCAGCTGTCCCTTGAACAAGTTCCACATTACAATTGTGCCCATCCCCTGCAGTTTCCTTCCCCAACCTATGCCAGCTAAATCTCACCTAATCGCATCATAATTTCCTTTCCCCCAGCTATAACTCTTGACCTTAGGTATATACCTATCCTTTTCCATCGCTAAGGTAAACGTAATCGAATTGTGATCACTGTCACCAAAGTGCTCACTTAACTCCAAATCTAACACCTAGCCTGGTTCATTACCCAGTACCAAATCCAATGTGGCCTCACCTCTTGCTGGCCTATCTACATACTGTGTCAGGAAGCCTTCCTGCACACACTGGACAAAAACTGACCCCTCTAAAGTACTCGAACTATAGCTTTTCCAGTCAATATTTGTAAAGTTAAAGTCCCCCAATACAACTACCCTGTTACTTTCGCTCCTATCCAGAATCATCTTTGCAATCTTTTCCTCTACATCTCTGGAACTTTTTGGAGGTCAATAAAAAACTCCCAACAGGGTGACCCCTCCTTTCCTGTTTCTAATATAGCATTGTCAATCAAAATAACCCGCACACCTTTGGACTCGAGAAACTTCCCCGGCATCGACGTTAGGCTCACTGGTCTGTAGGTCCCTGATTTCTCTCCACATCTCTTTTTGAACTGGGGGCTAACATTAGCGATTCCACTCCGTAGGAACCAGTTCTGAGTCGAAAGAATTTTTGAAAATAATAACTAATGGATCTACAATTTCGAAGGCCGCTGGTGTCAGTAACAGAGAGAGAGAGAGAGCAGACACACTGGTTACAGTAACAGAGAGAGAGAGAGCAGACACACTGGTTTCAGTAACAGAGAGAGAGAGAGCAGACACACTGGTTTCAGTAACAGAGAGAGAGAGAGCAGACACACTGGTTTCAGTAACAGAGAGAGAGAGAGCAGACACACTGGTTTCAGTAACAGAGAGAGAGAGAGCAGACACACTGGTTTCAGTAACAGAGAGAGAGAGCAGACACACTGGTTTCAGTAACAGAGAGAGAGAGCAGACACACTGGTTTCAGTAACAGAGAGAGAGAGAGAAGACACACTGGTTTCAGTAACAGAGAGAGAGAGCAGACACACTGGTTTCAGTAATAGAGAGAGAGAGAGAGCAGACACACTGGTTTCAGTAACAGAGAGAGAGAGAGAGCAGACACACTGGTTTCAGTAACAGAGAGAGAGAGCAGACACACTGGTTTCAGTAACAGAGAGAGAGAGAGAAGACACACTGGTTTCAGTAACAGAGAGAGAGAGCAGACACACTGGTTTCAGTAACAGAGAGAGAGCAGACACACTGGTTTCAGTAACAGAGAGAGAGAGAGAAGACACACTGGTTTCAGTAACAGAGAGAGAGAGAGCAGACACACTGGTTTCAGTAACAGAGAGAGAGAGAGCAGACACACTGGTTTCAGTAATAGAGAGAGAGAGAGCAGACACACTGGTTTCAGTAACAGAGAGAGAGAGAGCAGACACACTGGTTTCAGTAATAGAGAGAGAGAGAGAGCAGACACACTGGTTTCAGTAATAGAGAGAGAGAGAGCAGACACACTGGTTTCAGTAACAGAGAGAGAGAGAGCAGACACACTGGTTTCAGTAACAGAGAGAGAGAGAGCAGACACACTGGTTTCAGTAATAGAGAGAGAGAGAGCAGACACACTGGCTTCAGTAATAGAGAGAGAGCAGACACACTGGTTTCAATAACGGAGAGAGAGCAGACACACTGGTTTCAGTAATAGAGAGAGAGCAGACACACTGGTTTCAGCAACAGAGAGAGAGCAGACACACTGGTTTCAGTGACAGAGAGAGCAGACACACTGGTTTCAGTGACAGAGAGAGCAGACACACTGGTATCAGTAATAGAGAGAGAGAGCAGACACACTGGTTTCAGTAATAGAGAGAGAGCAGACACACTGGTTTCAGCAACAGAGAGAGAGCAGACACACTGGTTTCAGTGACAGAGAGAGCAGACACACTGGTTTCAGTGACAGAGAGAGAGCAGACACACTGGTTTCAGTGACAGAGAGAGAGAGAGCAGACACACTGGTTTCAGTGACAGAGAGAGAGAGAGCAGACACACTGGTTTCAGTGACAGAGAGAGAGCAGACACACTGGTTTCAGTAACATAGAGAGAGAGAGAGAGCAGACACACTGGTTTCAGGAACAGAGAGAGAGAGAGAGCAGACACACTGGTTTCAGTGACAGAGAGAGAGAGAGAGAGAGAGCTGACACACTGGTTTCAGTAACAGAGAGAGAGAGAGAGAGCAGACACACTGGTTTCAGTAACAGAGAGAGAGAGAGAGCAGACACACTGGTTTCAGTAACAGAGAGAGAGAGAGAGCAGACACACTGGTTTCAGTGACAGAGAGAGAGAGAGCAGACACACTGGTTTCAGTAACAGAGAGAGAGAGAGAGCAGACACATTGGCTTCAGTAACAGAGAGAGAGAGAGAGCAGACACACTGGTTTCAGTGACAGAGAGAGAGAGCAGACACACTGGTTTCAGCAACAGAGAGAGAGAGAGCAGACACACTGGTTTCAGCAACAGAGAGAGAGAGAGCAGACACACTGGTTTCAGCAACAGAGAGAGAGAGCAGACACACTGGTTTCAGCAACAGAGAGAGAGAGAGAGCAGACACACTGGTTTCAGTGACAGAGAGAGGGAGCAGACACACTGGTTTCAGTAACAGAGAGAGAGCAGACACACTGGTTTCAGTGACAGAGAGAGAGAGCAGACACACTGGTTTCAGTAACAGAGAGAGAGAGAGCAGACACACTGGTTTCAGTGACAGAGAGAGAGCAGACACACTGGTTTCAGTAACAGAGAGAGAGAGAGAGAGAGCAGACACACTGGTTTCAGGAACAGAGAGAGAGAGAGAGAGCAGACACACTGGTTTCAGGAACAGAGAGAGAGAGAGAGAGAGCAGACACACTGGTTTCAGCAACAGAGAGAGAGAGAGAGAGCAGACACACTGGTTTCAGTGACAGAGAGAGAGAGCAGACACACTGGTTTCAGTAACAGAGAGAGAGAGCAGACACACTGGTTTCAGTGACAGAGAGAGAGAGCAGACACACTGGTTTCAGTAACAGAGAGAGAGAGAGCAGACACACTGGTTTCAGTGACAGAGAGAGAGCAGACACACTGGGTTCAATAACGGAGAGAGAGCAGACACACTGGTTTCAGTGACAGAGAGAGAAAGCAGACACACTGGTTTCAGTAACAGAGAGAGAGAGAGCAGACACACTGGTTTCAGTAACAGAGAGAGAGAGAGAAGACACACTGGTTTCAGTAACAGAGAGAGAGAGAGAGCAGACACACTGGTTTCAGTAATAGAGAGAGAGAGAGCAGACACACTGGTTTCAGTAATAGAGAAAGAGCAGACACACTGGTTTCAGCAACAGAGAGAGAGCAGACACACTGGTTTCAGTAACAGAGAGAGAGAGAGAGCGGGCACACTGGTTTCAGTAACAGAGAGAGAGAGAGAGCAGACACACTGGTTTCAGTGACAGAGAGAGCAGACACACTGGTTTCAGTGACAGAGAGAGCAGACACACTGGTTTCAGTAATAGAGAGAGAGCAGACACACTGGTTTCAGTAATAGAGAGAGAGCAGACACACTGGTTTCAGCAACAGAGAGAGAGCAGACACACTGGTTTCAGTGACAGAGAGAGCAGACACACTGGTTTCAGTGACAGAGAGAGAGCAGACACACTGGTTTCAGTGACAGAGAGAGAGAGCAGACACACTGGTTTCAGTGACAGAGAGAGAGCAGACACACTGGTTTCAGTAACAGAGAGAGAGAGAGAGAGCAGACACACTGGTTTCAGGAACAGAGAGAGAGAGAGAGCAGACACACTGGTTTCAGTGACAGAGAGAGAGAGAGAGCTGACACACTGGTTTCAGTAACAGAGAGAGAGAGAGAGCAGACACACTGGTTTTAGGAACAGAGAGAGAGAGAGAGAGCAGACACACTGGTTTCAGTAACAGAGAGAGAGAGAGAGCAGACACAATGGTTTCAGTAACAGAGAGAGAGAGAGAGCAGACACATTGGCTTCAGTAACAGAGAGAGAGCAGACACACTGGTTTCAGTAACAGAGAGAGAGAGAGAGCAGGCACACTGGTTTCAGTAACAGAGAGAGAGAGAGAGCAGACACACTGGTTTCAGTGACAGAGAGAGCAGACACACTGGTTTCAGTGACAGAGAGAGCAGACACACTGGTTTCAGTAATAGAGAGAGAGCAGACACACTGGTTTCAGTAATAGAGAGAGAGCAGACACACTGGTTTCAGCAACAGAGAGAGAGCAGACACACTGGTTTCAGTGACAGAGAGAGCAGACACACTGGTTTCAGTGACAGAGAGAGAGCAGACACACTGGTTTCAGTGACAGAGAGAGAGAGCAGACACACTGGTTTCAGTGACAGAGAGAGAGCAGACACACTGGTTTCAGTAACAGAGAGAGAGAGAGAGAGCAGACACACTGGTTTCAGGAACAGAGAGAGAGAGAGAGAGCAGACACACTGGTTTCAGTGACAGAGAGAGAGAGAGCTGACACACTGGTTTCAGTAACAGAGAGAGAGAGAGAGCAGACACACTGGTTTTAGGAACAGAGAGAGAGAGAGAGAGCAGACACACTGGTTTCAGTAACAGAGAGAGAGAGAGAGCAGACACACTGGTTTCAGTAACAGAGAGAGAGAGAGAGCAGACACATTGGCTTCAGTAACAGAGAGAGAGAGAGCACACACACTGGTTTCAGTAACAGAGAGAGAGAGAGCAGACACACTGGTTTCAGTGACAGAGAGAGAGAGCAGACACACTGGTTTCAGTGACAGAGAGAGAGCAGACACACTGGTTTCAGTAACAGAGAGAGAGAGAGAGAGCAGACACACTGGTTTCAGGAACAGAGAGAGAGAGAGAGAGCAGACACACTGGTTTCAGTGACAGAGAGAGAGAGAGCTGACACACTGGTTTCAGTAACAGAGAGAGAGAGAGAGCAGACACACTGGTTTTAGGAACAGAGAGAGAGAGAGAGAGCAGACACACTGGTTTCAGTAACAGAGAGAGAGAGAGAGCAGACACACTGGTTTCAGTAACAGAGAGAGAGAGAGAGCAGACACATTGGCTTCAGTAACAGAGAGAGAGAGAGCACACACACTGGTTTCAGTAACAGAGAGAGAGAGAGCAGACACACTGGTTTCAGTAACAGAGAGAGAGAGAGAAGACACACTGGTTTCAGTAACAGAGAGAGAGAGAGAGCAGACACACTGGTTTCAGTAATAGAGAGAGAGAGAGCAGACACACTGGTTTCAGTAATAGAGAAAGAGCAGACACACTGGTTTCAGCAACAGAGAGAGAGCAGACACACTGGTTTCAGTAACAGAGAGAGAGAGAGAGCAGGCACACTGGTTTCAGTAACAGAGAGAGAGAGAGAGCAGACACACTGGTTTCAGTGACAGAGAGAGCAGACACACTGGTTTCAGTGACAGAGAGAGCAGACACACTGGTTTCAGTAATAGAGAGAGAGCAGACACACTGGTTTCAGTAATAGAGAGAGAGCAGACACACTGGTTTCAGCAACAGAGAGAGAGCAGACACACTGGTTTCAGTGACAGAGAGAGCAGACACACTGGTTTCAGTGACAGAGAGAGAGCAGACACACTGGTTTCAGTGACAGAGAGAGAGAGCAGACACACTGGTTTCAGTGACAGAGAGAGAGCAGACACACTGATTTCAGTAACAGAGAGAGAGAGAGAGAGCAGACACACTGGTTTCAGTGACAGAGAGAGAGAGAGAGCTGACACACTGGTTTCAGTAACAGAGAGAGAGAGAGAGCAGACACACTGGTTTTAGGAACAGAGAGAGAGAGAGAGAGCAGACACACTGGTTTCAGTAACAGAGA
Source organism: Mustelus asterias (assembly GCF_964213995.1). Classification (NCBI taxonomy): domain Eukaryota; kingdom Metazoa; phylum Chordata; class Chondrichthyes; order Carcharhiniformes; family Triakidae; genus Mustelus; species Mustelus asterias. The sequence goes on from NC_135808.1 coordinate 135,550,817, forward strand.
GAGAGAGAGAGCAGACACAATGGTTTCAGTAACAGAGAGAGAGAGAGAGCAGACACATTGGCTTCAGTAACAGAGAGAGAGCAGACACACTGGTTTCAGTAACAGAGAGAGAGAGAGAGCAGGCACACTGGTTTCAGTAACAGAGAGAGAGAGAGAGCAGACACACTGGTTTCAGTGACAGAGAGAGCAGACACACTGGTTTCAGTGACAGAGAGAGCAGACACACTGGTTTCAGTAATAGAGAGAGAGCAGACACACTGGTTTCAGTAACAGAGAGAGAGAGAGCAGACACACTGGTTTCAGTAACAGAGAGAGAGAGCAGACACACTGGTTTCAGTAACAGAGAGAGAGAGCAGACACACTGGTTTCAGTAACAGAGAGAGAGAGAGAAGACACACTGGTTTCAGTAACAGAGAGAGAGAGCAGACACACTGGTTTCAGTAATAGAGAGAGAGAGAGAGCAGACACACTGGTTTCAGTAACAGAGAGAGAGAGAGAGCAGACACACTGGTTTCAGTAACAGAGAGAGAGAGCAGACACACTGGTTTCAGTAACAGAGAGAGAGAGAGAAGACACACTGGTTTCAGTAACAGAGAGAGAGAGCAGACACACTGGTTTCAGTAACAGAGAGAGAGAGAGCAGACACACTGGTTTCAGTAACAGAGAGAGAGAGAGAAGACACACTGGTTTCAGTAACAGAGAGAGAGAGAGCAGACACACTGGTTTCAGTAACAGAGAGAGAGAGAGCAGACACACTGGTTTCAGTAATAGAGAGAGAGAGAGCAGACACACTGGTTTCAGTAACAGAGAGAGAGAGCAGACACACTGGTTTCAGTAATAGAGAGAGAGAGAGAGCAGACACACTGGTTTCAGTAATAGAGAGAGAGAGAGCAGACACACTGGTTTCAGTAACAGAGAGAGAGAGAGCAGACACACTGGTTTCAGTAACAGAGAGAGAGAGAGCAGACACACTGGTTTCAGTAATAGAGAGAGAGAGAGCAGACACACTGGCTTCAGTAATAGAGAGAGAGCAGACACACTGGTTTCAATAACGGAGAGAGAGCAGACACACTGGTTTCAGTAATAGAGAGAGAGCAGACACACTGGTTTCAGCAACAGAGAGAGAGCAGACACACTGGTTTCAGTGACAGAGAGAGCAGACACACTGGTATCAGTAATAGAGAGAGAGAGCAGACACACTGGTTTCAGTAATAGAGAGAGAGCAGACACACTGGTTTCAGCAACAGAGAGAGAGCAGACACACTGGTTTCAGTGACAGAGAGAGCAGACACACTGGTTTCAGTGACAGAGAGAGAGCAGACACACTGGTTTCAGTGACAGAGAGAGAGAGAGCAGACACACTGGTTTCAGTGACAGAGAGAGAGAGAGCAGACACACTGGTTTCAGTGACAGAGAGAGAGCAGACACACTGGTTTCAGTAACACAGAGAGAGAGAGAGAGCAGACACACTGGTTTCAGGAACAGAGAGAGAGAGAGAGCAGACACACTGGTTTCAGTGACAGAGAGAGAGAGAGAGAGCTGACACACTGGTTTCAGTAACAGAGAGAGAGAGAGAGAGCAGACACACTGGTTTCAGGAACAGAGAGAGAGAGAGAGCAGACACACTGGTTTCAGTAACAGAGAGAGAGAGAGAGCAGACACACTGGTTTCAGTGACAGAGAGAGAGAGAGCAGACACACTGGTTTCAGTAACAGAGAGAGAGAGAGCAGACACATTGGCTTCAGTAACAGAGAGAGAGAGCAGACACACTGGTTTCAGTGACAGAGAGAGAGAGCAGACACACTGGTTTCAGCAACAGAGAGAGAGAGAGCAGACACACTGGTTTCAGCAACAGAGAGAGAGAGAGCAGACACACTGGTTTCAGCAACAGAGAGAGAGAGCAGACACACTGGTTTCAGCAACAGAGAGAGAGAGAGAGCAGACACACTGGTTTCAGTGACAGAGAGAGGGAGCAGACACACTGGTTTCAGTAACAGAGAGAGAGCAGACACACTGGTTTCAGTGACAGAGAGAGAGAGCAGACACACTGGTTTCAGTAACAGAGAGAGAGAGAGCAGACACACTGGTTTCAGTGACAGAGAGAGAGCAGACACACTGGTTTCAGTAACAGAGAGAGAGAGAGAGAGAGCAGACACACTGGTTTCAGGAACAGAGAGAGAGAGAGAGAGCAGACACACTGGTTTCAGGAACAGAGAGAGAGAGAGAGAGAGCAGACACACTGGTTTCAGCAACAGAGAGAGAGAGAGAGAGCAGACACACTGGTTTCAGTGACAGAGAGAGAGAGCAGACACACTGGTTTCAGTAACAGAGAGAGAGAGCAGACACACTGGTTTCAGTGACAGAGAGAGAGCAGACACACTGGGTTCAATAACGGAGAGAGAGCAGACACACAGGTTTCAGTGACAGAGAGAGAAAGCAGACACACTGGTTTCAGTAACAGAGAGAGAGAGAGCAGACACACTGGTTTCAGTAACAGAGAGAGAGAGAGAAGACACACTGGTTTCAGTAACAGAGAGAGAGAGAGAGCAGACACACTGGTTTCAGTAATAGAGAGAGAGAGAGCAGACACACTGGTTTCAGTAATAGAGAAAGAGCAGACACACTGGTTTCAGCAACAGAGAGAGAGCAGACACACTGGTTTCAGTAACAGAGAGAGAGAGAGAGCAGGCACACTGGTTTCAGTAACAGAGAGAGAGAGAGAGCAGACACACTGGTTTCAGTGACAGAGAGAGCAGACACACTGGTTTCAGTGACAGAGAGAGCAGACACACTGGTTTCAGTAATAGAGAGAGAGCAGACACACTGGTTTCAGCAACAGAGAGAGAGCAGACACACTGGTTTCAGTGACAGAGAGAGCAGACACACTGGTTTCAGTGACAGAGAGAGAGCAGACACACTGGTTTCAGTGACAGAGAGAGAGAGCAGACACACTGGTTTCAGTGACAGAGAGAGAGCAGACACACTGGTTTCAGTAACAGAGAGAGAGAGAGAGAGCAGACACACTGGTTTCAGGAACAGAGAGAGAGAGAGAGCAGACACACTGGTTTCAGTGACAGAGAGAGAGAGAGAGCTGACACACTGGTTTCAGTAACAGAGAGAGAGAGAGAGCAGACACACTGGTTTTAGGAACAGAGAGAGAGAGAGAGAGCAGACACACTGGTTTCAGTAACAGAGAGAGAGAGAGAGCAGACACAATGGTTTCAGTAACAGAGAGAGAGAGAGAGCAGACACATTGGCTTCAGTAACAGAGAGAGAGCAGACACACTGGTTTCAGTAACAGAGAGAGAGAGAGAGCAGGCACACTGGTTTCAGTAACAGAGAGAGAGAGAGAGCAGACACACTGGTTTCAGTGACAGAGAGAGCAGACACACTGGTTTCAGTGACAGAGAGAGCAGACACACTGGTTTCAGTAATAGAGAGAGAGCAGACACACTGGTTTCAGTAATAGAGAGAGAGCAGACACACTGGTTTCAGCAACAGAGAGAGAGCAGACACACTGGTTTCAGTGACAGAGAGAGCAGACACACTGGTTTCAGTGACAGAGAGAGAGCAGACACACTGGTTTCAGTGACAGAGAGAGAGAGCAGACACACTGGTTTCAGTGACAGAGAGAGAGCAGACACACTGGTTTCAGTAACAGAGAGAGAGAGAGAGAGCAGACACACTGGTTTCAGGAACAGAGAGAGAGAGAGAGAGCAGACACACTGGTTTCAGTGACAGAGAGAGAGAGAGCTGACACACTGGTTTCAGTAACAGAGAGAGAGAGAGAGCAGACACACTGGTTTTAGGAACAGAGAGAGAGAGAGAGAGCAGACACACTGGTTTCAGTAACAGAGAGAGAGAGAGAGCAGGCACACTGGTTTCAGTAACAGAGAGAGAGAGAGAGCAGACACATTGGCTTCAGTAACAGAGAGAGAGAGAGCACACACACTGGTTTCAGTAACAGAGAGAGAGAGAGCAGACACACTGGTTTCAGTAACAGAGAGAGAGAGAGAAGACACACTGGTTTCAGTAACAGAGAGAGAGAGAGAGCAGACACACTGGTTTCAGTAATAGAGAGAGAGAGAGCAGACACACTGGTTTCAGTAATAGAGAAAGAGCAGACACACTGGTTTCAGCAACAGAGAGAGAGCAGACACACTGGTTTCAGTAACAGAGAGAGAGAGAGAGCAGGCACACTGGTTTCAGTAACAGAGAGAGAGAGAGAGCAGACACACTGGTTTCAGTGACAGAGAGAGCAGACACACTGGTTTCAGTGACAGAGAGAGCAGACACACTGGTTTCAGTAATAGAGAGAGAGCAGACACACTGGTTTCAGTAATAGAGAGAGAGCAGACACACTGGTTTCAGCAACAGAGAGAGAGCAGACACACTGGTTTCAGTGACAGAGAGAGCAGACACACTGGTTTCAGTGACAGAGAGAGAGCAGACACACTGGTTTCAGTGACAGAGAGAGAGAGCAGACACACTGGTTTCAGTGACAGAGAGAGAGCAGACACACTGATTTCAGTAACAGAGAGAGAGAGAGAGAGCAGACACACTGGTTTCAGGAACAGAGAGAGAGAGAGAGCAGACACACTGGTTTCAGTGACAGAGAGAGAGAGAGAGCTGACACACTGGTTTCAGTGACAGAGAGAGAGAGCAGACACACTGGTTTCAGTGACAGAGAGAGAGCAGACACACTGGTTTCAGTAACAGAGAGAGAGAGAGAGAGCAGACACACTGGTTTCAGGAACAGAGAGAGAGAGAGAGCAGACACACTGGTTTCAGTGACAGAGAGAGAGAGAGAGCTGACACACTGGTTTCAGTAACAGAGAGAGAGAGAGAGCAGACACACTGGTTTTAGGAACAGAGAGAGAGAGAGAGAGCAGACACACTGGTTTCAGTAACAGAGAGAGAGAGAGAGCAGACACAATGGTTTCAGTAACAGAGAGAGAGAGAGAGCAGACACATTGGCTTCAGTAACAGAGAGAGAGCAGACACACTGGTTTCAGTAACAGAGAGAGAGAGAGAGCAGGCACACTGGTTTCAGTAACAGAGAGAGAGAGAGAGCAGACACACTGGTTTCAGTGACAGAGAGAGCAGACACACTGGTTTCAGTGACAGAGAGAGCAGACACACTGGTTTCAGTAATAGAGAGAGAGCAGACACACTGGTTTCAGTAATAGAGAGAGAGCAGACACACTGGTTTCAGCAACAGAGAGAGAGCAGACACACTGGTTTCAGTGACAGAGAGAGCAGACACACTGGTTTCAGTGACAGAGAGAGAGCAGACACACTGGTTTCAGTGACAGAGAGAGAGAGCAGACACACTGGTTTCAGTGACAGAGAGAGAGCAGACACACTGGTGTCAGTAACAGAGAGAGAGAGAGAGAGCAGACACACTGGTTTCAGGAACAGAGAGAGAGAGAGAGAGCAGACACACTGGTTTCAGTGACAGAGAGAGAGAGAGCTGACACACTGGTTTCAGTAACAGAGAGAGAGAGAGAGCAGACACACTGGTTTTAGGAACAGAGAGAGAGAGAGAGAGCAGACACACTGGTTTCAGTAACAGAGAGAGAGAGAGAGCAGACACACTGGTTTCAGTAACAGAGAGAGAGAGAGAGCAGACACATTGGCTTCAGTAACAGAGAGAGAGAGAGCACACACACTGGTTTCAGTAACAGAGAGAGAGAGAGCAGACACACTGGTTTCAGTAACAGAGAGAGAGAGAGAAGACACACTGGTTTCAGTAACAGAGAGAGAGAGAGAGCAGACACACTGGTTTCAGTAATAGAGAGAGAGAGAGCAGACACACTGGTTTCAGTAATAGAGAAAGAGCAGACACACTGGTTTCAGCAACAGAGAGAGAGCAGACACACTGGTTTCAGTAACAGAGAGAGAGAGAGAGCAGACACACTGGTTTCAGTAACAGAGAGAGAGAGAGAGCAGACACACTGGTTTCAGTGACAGAGAGAGCAGACACACTGGTTTCAGTGACAGAGAGAGCAGACACACTGGTTTCAGTAATAGAGAGAGAGCAGACACACTGGTTTCAGTAATAGAGAGAGAGCAGACACACTGGTTTCAGCAACAGAGAGAGAGCAGACACACTGGTTTCAGTGACAGAGAGAGCAGACACACTGGTTTCAGTGACAGAGAGAGAGCAGACACACTGGTTTCAGTGACAGAGAGAGAGAGCAGACACACTGGTTTCAGTGACAGAGAGAGAGCAGACACACTGATTTCAGTAACAGAGAGAGAGAGAGAGAGCAGGCACACTGGTTTCAGGAACAGAGAGAGAGAGAGAGCAGACACACTGGTTTCAGTGACAGAGAGAGAGAGAGAGCTGACACACTGGTTTCAGTAACAGAGAGAGAGAGAGAGCAGACACACTGGTTTTAGGAACAGAGAGAGAGAGATAGAGCAGACACACTGGTTTCAGTAACAGAGAGAGAGAGAGAGCAGACACAATGGTTTCAGTAACAGAGAGAGAGAGAGAGCAGACACATTGGCTTCAGTAACAGAGAGAGAGCAGACACACTGGTTTCAGTAACAGAGAGAGAGAGAGAGCAGGCACACTGGTTTCAGTAACAGAGAGAGAGAGAGAGCAGACACACTGGTTTCAGTGACAGAGAGAGCAGACACACTGGTTTCAGTGACAGAGAGAGCAGACACACTGGTTTCAGTAATAGAGAGAGAGCAGACACACTGGTTTCAGTAATAGAGAGAGAGCAGACACACTGGTTTCAGCAACAGAGAGAGAGCAGACACACTGGTTTCAGTGACAGAGAGAGCAGACACACTGGTTTCAGTGACAGAGAGAGAGCAGACACACTGGTTTCAGTGACAGAGAGAGAGAGCAGACACACTGGTTTCAGTGACAGAGAGAGAGCAGACACACTGGTTTCAGTAACAGAGAGAGAGAGAGAGAGCAGACACACTGGTTTCAGGAACAGAGAGAGAGAGAGAGAGCAGACACACTGGTTTCAGTGACAGAGAGAGAGAGAGCTGACACACTGGTTTCAGTAACAGAGAGAGAGAGAGAGCAGACACACTGGTTTTAGGAACAGAGAGAGAGAGAGAGCAGACACACTGGTTTCAGTAACAGAGAGAGAGAGAGAGCAGACACACTGGTTTCAGTAACAGAGAGAGAGAGAGAGCAGACACATTGGCTTCAGTAACAGAGAGAGAGAGAGCAGACACACTGGTTTCAGTAACAGAGAGAGAGAGAGCAGACACACTGGTTTCAGTAACAGAGAGAGAGAGAGCAGACACACTGGTTTCAGTGACAGAGAGAGAGAGCAGACACACTGGTTTCAGCAACAGAGAGAGAGAGAGCAGACACACTGGTTTCAGCAACAGAGAGAGAGAGAGCAGACACACTGGTTTCAGCAACAGAGAGACAGAGAGAAGACACACTGGTTTCAGCAACAGAGAGAGAGAGAGAGCAGACACACTGGTTTCAGTGACAGAGAGAGAGAGCAGACACACTGGTTTCAGTAACAGAGAGAGAGAGAGCAGACACACTGGTTTCAGTGACAGAGAGAGAGAGCAGACACACTGGTTTCAGTAACAGAGAGAGAGAGAGCAGACACACTGGTTTCAGTGACAGAGAGAGAGCAGACACACTGGTTTCAGTAACAGAGAGAGAGCAGACACACTGGTTTCAATAACGGAGAGAGAGCAGACACACTGGTTTCAGTGACAGAGAGAGAGCAGACACACTGGTTTCAGTAACAGAGAGAGAGAGAGAGAGCAGACATACTGGTTTCAGGAACAGAGAGAGAGAGAGAGAGCAGACACACTGGTTTCAGGAACAGAGAGAGAGAGAGAGAGAGCAGACACACTGGTTTCAGTAACAGAGAGAGAGAGAGAGCAGACACATTGGCTTCAGTAACAGAGAGAGAGAGAGCAGACACACTGGTTTCAGTAACAGAGAGAGAGAGAGAGCAGACACACTGGTTTCAGTAACAGAGAGAGAGAGAGAGCAGACACACTGGTTTCAGTGACAGAGAGAGAGAGCAGACACACTGGTTTCAGCAACAGAGAGAGAGAGAGCAGACACACTGGTTTCAGCAACAGAGAGATAGAGAGCAGACACACTGGTTTCAGCAACAGAGAGAGAGAGAGCAGACACACTGGTTTCAGTAACAGAGAGAGAGAGAGAGCAGACACACTGGTTTCAGCAACAGAGAGAGAGCAGACACACTGGTTTCAGCAACAGAGAGAGAGCAGACACACTGGTTTCAGCAACAGAGAGAGAGCAGACACACTGGTTTCAGCAACAGAGAGAGAGCAGACACACTGGTTTCAGCAACAGAGAGAGAGCAGACACACTGGTTTCAGGAACAGAGAGAGAGCAGACACACTGGTTTCAGCAACAGAGAGAGAGCAGACACACTGGTTTCAGGAACAAAGAGAGAGCAGACACACTGGTTTCAGTAACAGAGAGAGGGCAGACACACTGGTTTCAGAAACAGAGAGAGAGAGAGAGCAGACACACTGGTTTCAGTAACAGAGAGAGAGCAGACACACTGGTTTCAGCAACAGAGAGAGAGCAGACACACTGGTTTCAGCAACAGAGAGAGAGAGAGAGAGAGAGCAGACACACTGGTTTCAGGAACAGAGAGAGAGAGAGAGAGCAGACACACTGGTTTCAGGAACAGAGAGAGAGAGAGAGCAGACACACTGGTTTCAGCAACAGAGAGAGAGAGAGAGAGCAGACACACTGGTTTCAGTGACAGAGAGAGAGAGCAGACACACTGGTTTCAGTAACAGAGAGAGAGAGCAGACACACTGGTTTCAGTGACAGAGAGAGAGAGCAGACACACTGGTTTCAGTAACAGAGAGAGAGAGAGCAGACACACTGGTTTCAGTGACAGAGAGAGAGCAGACACACTGGTTTCAATAACGGAGAGAGAGCAGACACACTGGTTTCAGTGACAGAGAGAGCAGACACACTGGTTTCAGTGACAGAGAGAGAGCAGACACACTGGTTTCAGTGACAGAGAGAGAGCAGACACACTGGTTTCAGTAACAGAGAGAGAGAGAGCAGACACACTGGTTTCAGGAACAGAGAGAGAGAGAGAGAGAGAGCAGACACACTGGTTTCAGGAACAGAGAGAGAGAGAGAGAGAGCAGACACACTGGTTTCAGTAACAGAGAGAGAGACAGAGCAGACACATTGGCTTCAGTAACAGAGAGAGAGAGAGCAGACACACTGGCTTCAGTAACAGAGAGAGAGAGAGCAGACACATTGGTTTCAGGAACAGAGAGAGAGAGAGAGCAGACACACTGGTTTCAGCAACAGAGAGAGAGAGAGAGCAGACACACTGGTTTCAGCAACAGAAAGAGAGAGAGCAGACACACTGGTTTCAGCAACAGAGAGAGAGAGCAGACACACTGGTTTCAGTAACAGAGAGAGAGAGAGAGCAGACACACTGGTTTCAGCAACAGAGAGAGAGCAGACACACTGGTTTCAGCAACAGAGAGAGAGCAGACACACTGGTTTCAGTAACAGAGAGAGAGAGAGAGCAGACACACTGGTTTCAGCAACAGAGAGAGAGAGCAGACACACTGGTTTCAGCAACAGAGAGAGAGCAGAGACACTGGTTTCAGCAACAGAGAGAGAGAGAGCAGACACACTGGTTTCAGTAACAGAGAGAGAGAGAGAGCAGACACACTGGTTTCAGCAACAGAGAGAGAGCAGACACACTGGTTTCAGCAACAGAGAGAGAGCAGACACACTGGTTTCAGTAACAGAGAGAGAGCAGACACACTGGTTTCAGCAACAGAGAGAGAGAGAGAGCAGACACACTGGTTTCAGTAACAGAGAGAGAGAGAGAGCAGACACATTGGCTTCAGTAACAGAGAGAGAGAGAGCAGACACACTGGTTTCAATAACGGAGAGAGAGCAGACACACTGGTTTCAGTAACAGAGAGAGAGAGAGCAGACACACTGGTTTCAATAACGGAGAGAGAGCAGACACACTGGTTTCAGTAACAGAGAGAGAGAGAGAAGACACACTGGTTTCAGTAACAGAGAGAGAGAGCGAGCAGACACACTGGTTTCAGTAATAGAGAGAGAGAGAGAGCAGACACACTGGTTTCAGTAATAGAGAAAGAGCAGACACACTGGTTTCAGCAACAGAGAGAGAGCAGACACACTGGTTTCAGTAACAGAGAGAGAGAGAGAGCAGGCACACTGGTTTCAGTAACAGAGAGAGAGAGAGAGCAGACACACGGGTTTCAGTGACAGAGAGAGCAGACACACTGGTTTCAGTGACAGAGAGAGCAGACACACTGGTTTCAGTAATAGAGAGAGAGCAGACACACTGGTTTCAGTAATAGAGAGAGAGCAGACACACTGGTTTCAGCAACAGAGAGAGAGCAGACACACTGGTTTCAGTGACAGAGAGAGCAGACACACTGGTTTCAGTGACAGAGAGAGAGCAGACACACTGGTTTCAGTGACAGAGAGAGAGAGCAGACACACTGGTTTCAGTGACAGAGAGAGAGCAGACACACTGGTTTCAGTAACAGAGAGAGAGAGAGAGAGCAGACACACTGGTTTCAGGAACAGAGAGAGAGAGAGAGCAGACACACTGGTTTCAGTGACAGAGAGAGAGAGCTGACACACTGGTTTCAGTAACAGAGAGAGAGAGAGAGCAGACACACTGGTTTTAGGAACAGAGAGAGAGAGAGAGAGAGCAGACACACTGGTTTCAGTAACAGAGAGAGAGAGAGAGAGCAGACACACTGGTTTCAGTAACAGAGAGAGAGAGAGAGCAGACACATTGGCTTCAGTAACAGAGAGAGAGAGAGCAGACACACTGGTTTCAGTAACAGAGAGAGAGAGAGCAGACACACTGGTTTCAGTAACAGAGAGAGAGAGAGCAGACACACTGGTTTCAGTGACAGAGAGAGAGAGCAGACACACTGGTTTCAGCAACAGAGAGAGAGAGAGCAGACACACTGGTTTCAGCAACAGAGAGAGAGAGAGCAGACACACTGGTTTCAGCAACAGAGAGACAGAGAGCAGACACACTGGTTTCAGCAACAGAGAGAGAGAGAGAGCAGACACACTGGTTTCAGTGACAGAGAGAGAGAGCAGACACACTGGTTTCAGTAACAGAGAGAGAGAGAGAGCAGACACACTGGTTTCAGTGACAGAGAGAGAGAGCAGACACACTGGTTTCAGTAACAGAGAGAGAGAGAGAGCAGACACACTGGTTTCAGTAACAGAGAGAGAGAGAGCAGACACACTGGTTTCAGTGACAGAGAGAGAGCAGACACACTGGTTTCAGTAACAGAGAGAGAGCAGACACACTGGTATCAATAACGGAGAGAGAGCAGACACACTGGTTTCAGTGACAGAGAGAGAGCAGACACACTGGTTTCAGTAACAGAGAGAGAGAGAGAGAGAGCAGACATACTGGTTTCAGGAACAGAGAGAGAGAGAGCAGACACACTGGTTTCAGGAACAGAGAGAGAGAGAGAGCAGACACACTGGTTTCAGTAACAGAGAGAGAGAGAGAGCAGACACATTGGCTTCAGTAACAGAGAGAGAGAGAGCAGACACACTGGTTTCAGTAACAGAGAGAGAGAGAGAGAGCAGACACACTGGTTTCAGTAACAGAGAGAGAGAGAGAGCAGACACATTGGTTTCAGTGACAGAGAGAGAGAGCAGACACACTGGTTTCAGCAACAGAGAGAGAGAGAGCAGACACACTGGTTTCAGCAACAGAGAGATAGAGAGCAGACACACTGGTTTCAGCAACAGAGAGAGAGAGAGCAGACACACTGGTTTCAGTAACAGAGAGAGAGAGAGAGCAGACACACTGGTTTCAGCAACAGAGAGAGAGCAGACACACTGGTTTCAGCAACAGAGAGAGAGCAGACACACTGGTTTCAGCAACAGAGAGAGAGCAGACACACTGGTTTCAGCAACAGAGAGAGAGCAGACACACTGGTTTCAGCAACAGAGAGAGAGCAGACACACTGGTTTCAGGAACAGAGAGAGAGCAGACACACTGGTTTCAGCAACAGAGAAAGAGCAGACACACTGGTTTCAGGAACAAAGAGAGAGCAGACACACTGGTTTCAGTAACAGAGAGAGGGCAGACACACTGGTTTCAGAAACAGAGAGAGAGAGAGAGCAGACACACTGGTTTCAGTAACAGAGAGAGAGCAGACACACTGGTTTCAGCAACAGAGAGAGAGAGTGAGCAGACACACTGGTTTCAGCAACAGAGAGAGAGCAGACACACTGGTTTCAGCAACAGAGAGAGAGAGAGAGCAGACACACTGGTTTCAGCAACAGAGAGAGAGCAGACACACTGGTTTCAGGAACAGAGAGAGAGCAGACACACTGGATTCAGGAACAGAGAGAGAGCAGACACACTGGTTTCAGCAACAGAGAGAGAGCAGACACACTGGTTTCAGGAACAAAGAGAGAGCAGACACACTGGTTTCTGTAACAGAGAGAGGGCAGACACACTGGTTTCAGAAACAGAGAGAGAGAGAGAGCAGACACACTGGTTTCAGCAACAGAGAGGGAGCAGACACACTGGTTTCAGTGACAGAGGAAGAGAGCAGACACACTGGTTTCAGCAACAGAGAGAGAACAGACACACTGGTTTCAGCAACAGAGAGAGAGCAGACACACTGGTTTCAGCAACAGAGAGAGAGCAGACACACTGGTTTCAGCAACAGAGAGCGAGCAGACACACTGGTTTCAGTGACAGAGAGAGAGAGCTGACACACTGGTTTCAGTAACAGAGAGAGAGAGAGAGCAGACACACTGGTTTTAGGAACAGAGAGAGAGAGAGCAGACACACTGGTTTCAGTAACAGAGAGAGAGAGAGAGCAGACACACTGGTTTCAGTAACAGAGAGAGAGCAGACACACTGGTTTCAGTGACAGAGGAAGAGAGCAGACACACTGGTTTCAGTGACAGAGGAAGAGAGCAGACACACTGGTTTCAGCAACAGAGAGAGAGCAGACACACTGGTTTCAGCAACAGAGAGAGAGCAGACACACTGGTTTCAGCAACAGAGAGAGAGCAGACACACTGGTTTCAGCAACAGAGAGCGAGCAGACACACTGGTTTCAGCAACAGAGAGAGAGCAGACACACTGGTTTTAGCAACAGAGAGAGAGCAGACACACTGGTTTCAGGAACAGAGAGAGAGCAGACACACTGGTTTCAGCAACAGAGAGAGAGCAGACACACTGGTTTCAGGAACAAAGAGAGAGCAGACACACTGGTTTCAGTAACAGAGAGAGGGCAGACACACTGGTTTCAGAAACAGAGAGAGAGAGAGAGCAGACACACTGGTTTCAGTAACAGAGAGAGAGCAGACACACTGGTTTCAGCAACAGAGAGAGAGAGTGAGCAGACACACTGGTTTCAGCAACAGAGAGAGAGCAGACACACTGGTTTCAGCAACAGAGAGAGAGAGAGAGCAGACACACTGGTTTCAGCAACAGAGAGAGAGCAGACACACTGGTTTCAGCAACAGAGAGAGAGCAGACACACTGGTTTCAGGAACAGAGAGAGAGCAGACACACTGGTTTCAGCAACAGAGAGAGAGCAGACACAATGGTTTCAGGAACAAAGAGAGAGCAGACACACTGGTTTCAGTAACAGAGAGAGGGCAGACACACTGGTTTCAGAAACAGAGAGAGAGAGAGAGCAGACACACTGGTTTCAGCAACAGAGAGGGAGCAGACACACTGGTTTCAGTGACAGAGGAAGAGAGCAGACACACTGGTTTCAGCAACAGAGAGAGAGCAGACACACTGGTTTCAGCAACAGAGAGAGAGAGCAGACACACTGGTTTCAGCAACAGAGAGAGAGAGAGAGCAGACACACTGGTTTCAGCAACAGAGAGAGAGCAGACACACTGGTTTCAGCAACAGAGAGAGAGCAGACACACTGGTTTCAGGAACAGAGAGAGAGCAGACACACTGGTTTCAGCAACAGAGAGAGAGCAGACACACTGGTTTCAGGAACAAAGAGAGAGCAGACACACTGGTTTCAGTAACAGAGAGAGGGCAGACACACTGGTTTCAGAAACAGAGAGAGAGAGAGAGAGCAGACACACTGGTTTCAGCAACAGAGAGGGAGCAGACACACTGGTTTCAGCAACAGAGAGAGAGCAGACACACTGGTTTCAGGAACAGAGAGAGAGCAGACACACTGGTTTCAGGAACAGAGAGAGAGAGCAGACACACTGGTTTCAGCAACAAGGAGAGGGCAGACACACTGGTTTCAGAAACAGAGAGAGAGAGCAGACACACTGGTTTCAGGAACAAAGAGGGAGCAGACACACTGGTTTCAGCAACAGAGAGAGAGCACACACACTGGTTTCAGTGACAGAGGAAGAGAGCAGACACACTGGTTTCAGCAACAGAGAGAGAGCAGACACACTGGTTTCAGCAACAGAGAGAGCAGACACACTGGTTTCAGGAACAGAGAGAGAGAGCAGACACACTGGTTTCAGCAACAGAGAGAGAGAGAGCAGACACACTGGTTTCAGCAACAGAGAGAGAGCAGACACACTGGTTTCAGTAACAGAGAGAGAGAGAGCAGACACATTGGTTTCAGGAACAGAGGGAGAGCAGACACACTGGTTTCAGTGACAGAGAGAGAGAGAGAGCAGACACACTGGTTTCAGTAACAGAGAGAGAGAGAGCAGACACACTGGTTTCAGTGACAGAGAGAGAGCAGACACACTGGTTTCAGGAACAGAGGGAGAGAGCAGACACACTGGTTTCAGGAACAGAGAGAGAGCAGACACACTGGTTTCAGGAACAGAGAGAGAGCAGACACGCTGGTTTCAGTAACAGAGAGAGAGAGAGAGCAGACGCACTGGTTTCAGCAACAGAGAGAGAGAGAGCAGACACACTGGTTTCAGGAACAGAGAGCAGACACACTGGTTTCAGCAACAGAGAGAGAGAGAGCAGACACACTGGTTTCAGGAACAGAGAGCAGACACACTGGTTTCAGTAACAGAGAGAGAGAGAGCAGACACACTGGTTTCAGTAACAGAGAGAGAGAGAGCAGACACACTGGTTTCAGTAACAGAGAGAGAGAGCAGACACACTGGTTTCAGCAACAGAGAGAGAGCAGACACACTGGTTTCAGCAACAGAGAGGGAGCAGACCCACTGGTTTCGGCAACAGAGAGAGAGCAGACACACTGGTTTCAGGAACAGAGAGAGAGAGAGAGCAGACACACTGGTTTCAGTAACAGAGAGAGAGCAGACACACTGGTTTCAGCAACAGAGAGAGAGCAGACACACTGGTTTCAGGAACAAAGAGAGAGCAGACACACTGGTTTCAGTAACAGAGAGAGGGCAGACACACTGGTTTCAGAAACAGAGAGAGAGAGAGAGCAGACACACTGGTTTCGGTAACAGAGAGAGAGCAGTCACACTGGTTTCAGCAACAGAGAGAGAGAGTGAGCAGACACACTGGTTTCA
Organism: Mustelus asterias; assembly: GCF_964213995.1. Classification (NCBI taxonomy): domain Eukaryota; kingdom Metazoa; phylum Chordata; class Chondrichthyes; order Carcharhiniformes; family Triakidae; genus Mustelus; species Mustelus asterias. Next base: position 135,566,307 of record NC_135808.1, read on the forward strand.
GCAACAGAGAGAGAGCAGACACACTGGTTTCAGTGACAGAGAGAGAGAGAGAGCAGACACACTGGTTTCAGCAACAGAGAGAGAGCAGACACACTGGTTTCAGCAACAGAGAGAGAGCAGACACACTGGTTTCAGGAACAGAGAGAGAGCAGACACACTGGTTTCAGCAACAGAGAGAGAGCAGACACACTGGTTTCAGGAACAAAGAGAGAGCAGACACACTGGTTTCAGTAACAGAGAGAGGGCAGACACACTGGTTTCAGAAACAGAGAGAGAGAGAGAGCAGACACACTGGTTTCAGCAACAGAGAGGGAGCAGACTCACTGGTTTCAGTGACAGAGGAAGACAGCAGACACACTGGTTTCAGCAACAGAGAGGGAGCAGACACACTGGTTTCAGCAACAGAGAGAGAGCAGACACACTGGTTTCAGTAACAGAGAGAGGGCAGACACACTGGTTTCAGAAACAGAGAGAGAGAGAGCAGACACACTGGTTTCAGCAACAGAGAGGGAGCAGACACACTGGTTTCAGAAACAGAGAGAGAGAGAGCAGACACACTGGTTTCAGGAACAAAGAGAGAGCAGACACACTGGTTTCAGCAACAGAGAGAGAGCACACACACTGGTTTCAGTGACAGAGGAAGAGAGCAGACACACTGGTTTCAGCAACAGAGAGAGAGCAGACACACTGGTTTCAGCAACAGAGAGAGCAGACACACTGGTTTCAGGAACAGAGAGAGAGAGCAGACACACTGGTTTCAGCAACAGAGAGAGAGAGAGCAGACACACTGGTTTCAGCAACAGAGAGAGAGCAGACACACTGGTTTCAGTAACAGAGAGAGAGAGAGAGAGAGCAGACACACTGGTTTCAGGAACAGAGGGAGAGCAGACACACTGGTTTCAGTGACAGAGAGAGAGAGAGAGCAGACACACTGGTTTCAGTAACAGAGAGAGAGCAGACACACTGGTTTCAGGAACAGAGAGAGAGCAGACACACTGGTTTCAGGAACAAAGAGAGAGCAGACACACTGGTTTCAGCAACAGAGAGAGAGCACACACACTGGATTCAGTGACAGAGGAAGAGAGCAGACACACTGGTTTCAGCAACAGAGAGAGAGCAGACACACTGGTTTCAGCAACAGAGAGAGCAGACACACTGGTTTCAGGAACAGAGAGAGAGAGCAGACACACTGGTTTCAGCAACAGAGAGAGAGAGAGCAGACACACTGGTTTCAGCAACAGAGAGAGAGCAGACACACTGGTTTCAGTAACAGAGAGAGAGAGAGCAGACACATTGGTTTCAGGAACAGAGGGAGAGCAGACACACTGGTTTCAGTGACAGAGAGAGAGAGAGAGCAGACACACTGGTTTCAGTAACAGAGAGAGAGAGAGCAGACACACTGGTTTCAGTGACAGAGAGAGAGCAGACACACTGGTTTCAGGAACAGAGGGAGAGAGCAGACACACTGGTTTCAGGAACAGAGAGAGAGCAGACACACTGGTTTCAGGAACAGAGAGAGAGCAGACACGCTGTTTTCAGTAACAGAGAGAGAGAGAGAGCAGACGCACTGGTTTCAGCAACAGAGAGAGAGAGAGCAGACACACTGGTTTCAGGAACAGAGAGCAGACACACTGGTTTCAGCAACAGAGAGAGAGAGAGCAGACACACTGGTTTCAGGAACAGAGAGCAGACACACTGGTTTCAGTAACAGAGAGAGAGAGAGCAGACACACTGGTTTCAGTAACAGAGAGAGAGAGAGCAGACACACTGGTTACAGTAACAGAGAGAGAGAGCAGACACACTGGTTTCAGCAACAGAGAGAGAGCAGACACACTGGTTTCAGCAACAGAGAGGGAGCAGACCCACTGGTTTCGGCAACAGAGAGAGAGCAGACACACTGGTTTCAGGAACAGAGAGAGAGAGAGAGAGCAGACACACTGGTTTCAGAAACAGAGAGAGAGAGAGAGCAGACACACTGGTTTCAGTAACAGAGAGAGAGCAGTCACACTGGTTTCAGCAACAGAGAGAGAGAGTGAGCAGACACACTGGTTTCAGCAACAGAGAGAGAGCAGACACACTGGTTTCAGTGACAGAGAGAGAGAGAGAGCAGACACACTGGTTTCAGCAACAGAGAGAGAGCAGACACACTGGTTTCAGCAACAGAGAGAGAGCAGACACACTGGTTTCAGGAACAGAGAGAGAGCAGATACACTGGTTTCAGCAACAGAGAGAGAGCAGACACACTGGTTTCAGGAACAAAGAGAGAGCAGACACACTGGTTTCAGTAACAGAGAGAGGGCAGACACACTGGTTTCAGAAACAGAGAGAGAGAGAGAGCAGACACACTGGTTTCAGCAACAGAGAGGGAGCAGACACACTGGTTTCAGTGACAGAGGAAGAGAGCAGACACACTGGTTTCAGCAACAGAGAGAGAGCAGACACACTGGTTTCAGCAACAGAGAGAGAGCAGACACACTGGTTTCAGTAACAGAGAGAGGGCAGACACACTGGTTTCAGAAACAGAGAGAGAGAGAGCAGACACACTGGTTTCAGCAACAGAGAGGGAGCAGACACACTGGTTTCAGAAACAGAGAGAGAGAGAGCAGACACACTGGTTTCAGGAACAAAGAGAGAGCAGACACACTGGTTTCAGCAACAGAGAGAGAGCACACACACTGGTTTCAGTGACAGAGGAAGAGAGCAGACACACTGGTTTCAGCAACAGAGAGAGAGCAGACACACTGGTTTCAGCAACAGAGAGAGCAGACACACTGGTTTCAGGAACAGAGAGAGAGAGCAGACACACTGGTTTCAGCAACAGAGAGAGAGAGAGCAGACACACTGGTTTCAGCAACAGAGAGAGAGCAGACACACTGGTTTCAGTAACAGAGAGAGAGAGAGCAGACACACTGGTTTCAGGAACAGAGGGAGAGCAGACACACTGGTTTCAGTGACAGAGAGAGAGAGAGAGCAGACACACTGGTTTCAGTAACAGAGAGAGAGCAGACACACTGGTTTCAGGAACAGAGAGAGAGCAGACACACTGGTTTCAGGAACAGAGAGAGAGCAGACACACTGGTTTCAGTAACAGAGAGAGAGAGAGAGCAGACACACTGGTTTCAGCAACAGAGAGAGAGAGAGCAGACACACTGGTTTCAGGAACAGAGAGCAGACACACTGGTTTCAGCAACAGAGAGAGAGAGAGCAGACACACTGGTTTCAGGAACAGAGAGCAGACACACTGGTTTCAGTAACAGAGAGAGAGCACACTGGTTTCAGTAACAGAGAGAGAGAGAGCAGACACACTGGTTTCAGTAACAGAGAGAGAGAGCAGACACACTGGTTTCAGCAACAGACAGAGAGAGAGCAGACACACTGGTTTCAGCAACAGTGAGGGAGCAGACACACTGGTTTCAGTGACAGAGAGAGAGCAGACACACTGGTTTCAGCAACAGAGAGAGAGAGAGCAGACACACTGGTTTCAGCAACAGAGAGAGAGAGCAGACACACTGGTTTCTGTATCCGAGAAATAGAGAGCCAGTGGTTACCATCGGTAGGAAGATCACTGGTGAGTTTTGGTATTAATGACTGAATAAACTAGCATTGAGTGACGTTGGGGAGAACATGGCAACCACCGACCGATATAAACAACCCTGTCGATTTCTAGATTCCACTGTGATGCCCCAGCCCTCTCTGTATAAAATCAAACCAGATTGAGAGTCAGATCTGGACACGTACAAATAAGACCCAGGGACTGTGAGCAGGAATGTGATTGTGAATCCCGGCCCCCAGATAAATCTCACTGTCCAGCCACTTGTGAACTGCTCGTTGTCACTGAGCTCCCATCTCTCTCCCAATTCACCCCACAGATGGTGACGTGCTCCAGAGGTCTGGATTCAATGGCATAACAGGAGATTCACATCGAGGTTGGGAGTGATATCTCATTCATGAATTCTCTGATCAATCGGTTTGTTCTGTTTCTCTTGTAACCGTTGCTTTGTGGGTGTCGCACCTCAAACCTTCTTCTTTAACCCTTACAGAGTCACGTGGAACAATGTCAACTCAAATCATTCCAAATTCTCTTTTGTGTAATTTCGTCAAGAATCCTGATTTTTGAATACAACTATTTTATTTACTTCATTTTAATTTTTTTTATTAGTGTCACAAGTAGGCTTACATTAATACCGCAATGAAGTTACTGTGAAAGTCCTCTAGTCGCCACACTCCGGCGCCTGTTCGGGTACACCGAGGGACAATTTAGGACGACCAATGCACCGAAACAGCACGTCTTTCAGACTGTGGGAGGAAACCGGAGCACCCGGAGAAAACCCATGCAGACACGGGGAGAACGTGCAGACTCCACACAGACTGAATCGAACCCAGGTCCCTCGAGCACAGCAGGGCTAACCACTGTGCCACCCCCGCACTGCCACTGTGCCACCCCCGCATTGCCACTGTGCCACCCCCGCACTGCCACCCCCGCACTGCCACCCCCGCATTGCCACTGTGCCACCCCCGCATTGCCACTGTGCCACCCCGCACTGCCACTGTGCCACCCCCGCACTGCCACCCCCGCACTGCCACTGTTTAACCCCCGCACTGCCACTGTGCCACCCCCGCACTGCCACTGTGCCACCCCCGCATTGCCACTGTGCCACCCCGCACTGCCACTGTGCCACCCCGCACTGCCACTGTGCCACCCCCGCACTGCCACCCCCGCACTGCCACTGTGCCACCCCCGCACTGCCACCCCCGCACTGCCACTGTTTAACCCCCGCACTGCCACTGTGCCACCCCCGCACTGCCACCCCCGCACTGCCACTGTGCCACCCCCGCACTGCCACTGTGCCGCCCAACATCTAATGTTGCAGCGTTCTGAAGGAGTGGTCTTTAAAGTGTTAAATATCATTTTTTTGTCAATAGGATGCAAGAAATACGGTTTTCCAAGTTTCAGATTACACACACTCATTCACACACATACACACACACCCACACACAGTCTCTCACACACTTTCTCACACTGACACACACACACGCACTCACTTCGTCACACACTCATACGCACACACATGCACTCACACTCATTCACACTCTCACAAACACACTCTCACACACTCTCTCACACGTACTCTCTCACACACACTCTCATATGCACACATATGCACACTCACACACATCCTCATTCACACACACACTCTCTCACACACACATTCACACACAGTCACACACATACACACATATACATAATTAAGAGATTTCAATACAGACACACACACAAACACACATACAGACGCTTAACACAGAAATCTATGCAACGACACACAGACAGACATAAATACAGAGATATACACACATACACACTCACATACACACACACTCAAACACACATACACACATATAGAAAATTAAGATATGCACATACAGCCACACACACAAACTCACATACAGACGCCTAATAGTGAAACCTATGCAACGACACACACACAGACATAAGTACAGAGATATACACACACACTCACACACTGAGATACACTAACACTGACACACACACTGACACAGACACATATTCACAAACTATGACACACACACAAGCACAATCTGACAGGCACACACACATACACAAACACACACATAGACACACATATAGAAACACTCTCTCACACAAACACACACTGAAACACACACATTCTCTCACACACACAGGTACACACTCTCTCGCACACACAGGTACACACTCTCACACACAGTCTGCAGAGAGTAGAGTTACTGCTCCCTCTGATAATGCGGAAATCTGATCCCATCTGCAGCCCGTATTAGCATCAATGAAGCCACTGCCACAACATCTGGAACATCTGCCCGGAGCTAACAAGTTCATGCAAATAGGCATTGCCTGGCTTCAGAAGCTCCCCTCCAAACAAAATTTATAAAACCACGTCAACTTCATGGAGGTTTTATTCAGCTTCAAGCAAAGTTGGAGGCAGCAGCAGTAAAAGGGAGAGACAGAGACAGAGGGAGAGATAGAGAGACAGAGACAGACAGACAGAGCCATTGAGAGAGACAGAGAGACAGGCACAGAGAGAGACAGAGAAAGAGACAGAGACACCAAGAGAGACAGAGACAGAGAGAGACAGAGGGAGAGATAGAGACAGAGATAGAGACAAAGACAGACAGACAGAGACACCGAGAGAGACAGAGACAGAGAGACAGAGGGAGAGAGACAGACACACAGAGAGACAGAGACACAGAGAGAGACATTGAGATAGAGACAGAGAGAGACAGAGAGAGAAACAGAGACAGAGGGAGAGAGAGTCAGTGAGACAGAGAGAGACAGAGGGAGAGAGACAGAGAGAGAGACACAGAGAGAGACAGAGAAAGAGACAGAGAGACAGAGACACAGAGAGAGAGACAGAGAGACAGAGACAGTGAGACAGAGAGAGTGAGAGAGACAGAGACAGAGACAGTCAGAAACACAGAGACAGACAGATAGAGAGAGAGAAATAGAGAGACAGAGAGAGACACACAGAGGCAAAGAGGCAGAGGGAGCTGTGTAAGATTCTTATGAACACACTGGGGGCTGACACTCACACAGAGAGTGGAAACGGGGGCGTTTTGATCGGGGGTCAAATACAGACATGCTGAACCTAGTGCACAGACCTCTGCTGCTGTGTGTGTCCATAAAAGCTGGTTTGGGTTTAACACAAGCTAACACTGTTGAAATATTGCCCTTGCTGTATTGTGTGGGACTGACTGGATTCCTCGCTCCAATATCCAATGTTTGGCTTTGAACACATTTCAGACAATGCCCCAGCAGCCGGGCTGCCTTCTAACTGAAGGGTACAACCAACACAAACTTATCCCCTACAGGCTGATGGCCGGAGAGGGTTAGACAACAGGCCGTTCGGCCCGACAGCTCCATACTAGCGCCTCTGCTCTACAAGGGTTTCTGCCATGGTTTGGTGCTATCTCCTGGCTGCTCACTGAAGTGTTTCCCAGGGCCAGCTGGAGTTTCCCTTCCTGCAGAGAGTGCTGTCTGAGCCACAATATCCCCAACCCCAGGGTCTGTCCCCAACAAAGTGCGGAAGTGTGGGGAGTTCCAATCTTCCAGGGAAGCAATCAAAGCAGCACCCCGACCCCCCTTAACCTCTCCCCCTTACCCTCTCCCCTCTCCCCCATTACCTTCTCCCCATTACCTTCTCCCCCCTTACCCTGTCTCCCCCCTCACCCTCTCCCCTCTCTCTGTCCCCAGACTCTGTGGCGGAGGCTGTTTCCAACATTTCAGTAACAGGCAACTCTGAAATCCCAGCAGTTGCCAGTGCAAACGGTTAAAATCCAGCCCATTAGCGCAGCAAGGACACAGCAAGATCCCGCAAGCCCCTCTCAGCAATGCTGGGTCTAACTCACCTTTTGGGCTTTGTGGAGGTGGATCCGCTCCTTGTCCTTTGAGCTCCTAAATACATTTGTATACATTGGTCCAGGAAGCGAAATCCGGAGCGAAAACAGAATCCGGCAGCAAGACTGATTCATCTGCGGAGTGAGAGGCGGCCCCCAATCCAGGCAGCTTCAACACTGTGCCCATGCTGCAGGCTGCAGCTCTGAGCTCAACACTGACTGCATACCTCCCCCAGACAGAAACAGAGACAGACACTCTGAGACAGACACTCTCCCTGTGAGACAGACACTCTCCCTCTGAGACACACACTCTCCCTCTGAGACACACACTCTCCCTCTCTGAGAGACACACTCCCTCTGAGACACACACACTCCCTCTGAGACACACACTCTCCCTCTCTGAGAGACACACTCCCTCTGAGACACACACACTCCCTCTGAGACACACACTCTCCCTCTCTGAGAGACACACTCCCTCTGAGACACACACACTCCCTCTGAGACACACACTCTCCCTCTGAGACACACACTCTCCCTCTGAGACAGACACTCTCCCTCTCTGAGAGACAGATACACTCTCCCTCTGAGACAGACACACTCCCTCTGAGAGACAGACACACTCTCCCTCTGAGAGACACACTCTCCCTCTGAGACACACACTCTCCCTCTGAGACACACACACTCCCTCTGAGACAGACACTCTCCCTCTGAGACACACACACTCCCTCTCTGAGAGACAGACACACTCTCCCTCTGAGACACACACACTCCCTCTGAGAGACACACACTCCCTCTGAGAGACACACTCCCTCTGAGAGACAGACACACTCCCTCTGAGAGACAGGCACACTCCCTCTGAGAGACAGGCACACTCCCTCTCTGAGGGACACACACACTCCCTCTCTGAGAGACACACACTCTCTCTCTCTGAGAGACAGATACACTCTCCCTCTGAGGGACACACACACTCCCTCTCTGAGAGACACACACTCTCCCTCTCTGAGAGACAGATACACTCTCCCTCTCTGAGAGACAGATGCACTCTCCCTCTGAGAGACACACACACTCCCTCTGAGAGACACACACACTCCCTCTGGGACAGACACACTCCCTCTGAGAGACACACACACTCCCTCTGAGAGACAGACACTCCCTCTGAGACAGACACACTCCCTCTGAGAGACAGACACACTCTCCCTCTGAGAGACACACACACTCCCTCTGAGAGACACACACACTCCCTCTGAGAGACAGACACACTCCCTCTCTGAGAGACAGACACACTCTCCCTCTGAGAGACACACACACTCCCTCTCTGAGAGACACACTCCCTCTGAGAGACAGACACACTCCCTCTCTGAGAGACAGACACACTCCCTCTGAGAGACAGACACACTCTCCCTCTGAGAGACACACACACTCCCTCTCTGAGAGACACACACACTCCCTCTGAGAGACACACACACTCCCTCTGAGAGACAGACACACTCCCTCTGAGACACACTCCCTCTGAGAGACAGACACACTCCCTCTGAGACACACACTCCCTCTGAGAGACACACACTCCCTCTGAGAGACGCACACACTCCCTCTGAGAGACACACACACTCTCTCTGAGACACACACCCTCTCTCTCACTTTCTCTCACTCAGAAAGACACACACACTCTCACACACACAGATAGAAACACACACTCAGATAGACACTCACTTTCTCACACACAGAGACACGCACTCTCTCCCACAGACAGGTAGACAGATTCTCTCACACACACACACAAATGTATCTCCTCCACAGACTCCCTCTCTCACACATACACACACACACACACAAAGGTATCTCAGACCCTCACACAGATAGTCTCTCTCTCTCACACACACACAGACTCTCTCACATATACAGAGACAGACTCACACACACGGACTCTCCCTCTCTCACAGATAGACTCTCCCTCTCACACACACAGACTCCGTCTCACACACACAGACAGAGACTCTCTCACACAGACAGACAGACTCTCTCTCTCAGGGTGAGTGTGAACTGTCTTTACTCCCGATGTGAAATGTGGAGGGCAGCTGCTGTAACATTGCAAACGTGGTTGTCAGGAGCCTTCCTCTGACTCCGTGTTCCCAAAATGCAGAATCAGCCTCTTCCAGTCGCTCCCCCCGCCCCCCCCCCCCCCACTCACCTCCCCAAAATCTACCCCCCTCCCCCCAGCAGCCAGGGAAAGGGGTTTCACCAGAATGTGTTACAATTCACGGTGTTAGATTTCAGCAATTGCCCAATGACATCACAGCTCTGAGCTGCTGCAATGTGGAAAGTTGTCTGACTTCCACTCAGAAAATAAAAACACAACAGCCTCCAGACTGGCAACGGAGAAATGTTTCTGATCATCAACATCAAAAAACATTTCAGTGGGAAGCTGGGATTGTTCTCCTTGGAGCAGAGAAGGTTCAGAGGAGGTTTAATGGAGAAGCTCAAAATCAGGAAGAGTTTTGATGGAGTGAATCAGGAGAAAGTGTTTGCAGTGACAGGAGGGTGGGTGACCAGAGGGACACAGATTGAAGAGAATCGGGAAAAGAACCAGAGGGGGAGATGAGTGAAAATAAAGTTCCGGGGGAGCTGTGATCTGAAAGGGAGCAGATTCAATAATAACTTTCAAAAGGGAATTCGACAGATAGTTAAGAAATAAAAATACAACATGTGGGAAAAGGGCTTTTTTATTTATAGAATATTTGTTTATTAGTGTCACAAGCAGGCTGACATTAACACTGCAATGAAGTTACTGTGAAAATCCTCTCGTCGCCACACTCCGGCGCCTGTTCGGGTACACTGAGGGAGATTTTAGCGTGGCCAATGCACCCTAACCAGCACGTCTTTCAGACTGTGAGAGGAAACCGGAGCACCTGGAGGAAACCCACGCAGACACGGGCAGAACGTGCAAACTCCACACAGACAGTGGCCCGAGCCGGGAATCGAACCCGGGTCCCTGGAGCTGTGAAGCAGCAGTGCTAACCACTGTGCCACCCATTGTGTGCCACCATAGGCAGGGGAGTGGAGTTGATTGTCAGTTTTCACACAGCAAGATCCCACAAACAGCACAGTGATAATGAGCAGATAATCTGGTTTTGTGGTGTTGACTGGGGGATAGATATTGAGCAAAGATAAGTGGAAAAGTGAATCGTGTGGAGGGCGTAGAAGGTCTGCAGAGAGATTTGGACAGGCTGAGTGAGTGGGCGAGGATCTGGCAGGTGGAGTATAACGTTAACAAATGCGAGGTTATTCACTTTGGAAGAAATAATAGCAAATTGGATTATTATCTAAATGGAAAGAAATTACAACATGCTGCTGTGCAGAGGGACCTGGGGGTCCTTGTGCATGAGACGCAAAAACCCAGTCTGCAGGTGCAATGGGTGATCAAGAAGGCAAATGGGATGTTGGCCTACATCGCAAGGGGGATAGAATATAAAAGCAGAGATGTCTTGCTGCATCTGTACAGGGCATTGGTGAGGCCGCAGCTGGAATACTGTGTGCAGTATTGGTCCCCTTATTTGCGGAAGGATATATTGGCCTTGGAGGGAGTGCAGAGAAGGTTCACCAGGTTGATACCAGAGATGAGGGGTGTTGATTATGAGGAGAGACTGAGCAGATTGGGTTTGTACTCGTTGGAATTTAGAAGGCTGAGGGGGGATCTTATAGAGACCTATAAGATAATGAAGGGGCTGGATAGGGTAGAGATGGAGAGATTCTTTCCACTTAGAAAGGGAACTAGAACTAGAGGGCACAGCCTCAAAATAAAGGGGGGTCAGTTTAGGACAGAGTTGAGGAGGAACTCCTTCTCTCAGAGGGTGGTGAATCTCTGGAATTCTCTGCCCACTGAAGTGGTGGAGGCTACCTCGTTGAATATGTTTAAATCACGGATAGATGGATTCCTGATCGGTAAGGGAATTAGGGGTTTTAGGGATCAGGCGGTTAAGTGGAACTGATCCACTTCAGATCAGCCATGATCTTATTGAATGGCGGGGCAGGCTCGAGGGGCTAGATGGCCTACTCCTGCTCCTATTTCTTATGTTCTTAGGACACCAGGGAGAACTCCCCCACTCTTCTCCAGAATAGCACCATGGGATCTTACACATCCACCACAGCAAATAGATTCAACTTCAGTTTAACAGCTCATGTCATGAACAGCACCTCTGACAGTGCAGCATTCCCTTAGTACTGACAAAGAACAAAGAAAATTACAGCACAGGAACAGGCCCTTCGGCCCTCCAAGCCTGCACCGACCATGCTGCCCGTCTGAACTAAAACCCCCGACCCTTCCGGGGACCCTATCCCTCTATTCCCATCCTATTCATGTACATGTCAAGATGCCCCTTAAAAGTCACTACCATATCTGCTTCCACTACCTCCCCCAGCAACGAGTTCCAGGCACCCACCACCCTCTGTGTCCAAAATGTGCCTCGTACATCTCCTTTAAACTTGTGCCTCTAGTAATTGACTCTCCCACCCTGGGAAAAAGTTCCTGACTATCCACTCTGTCCATGCCTCTCATAATCTTGTAGACTTCTATCAAGTCTCCCCTCAACCTCCATCATTCCAGTGAGAACAAACCAAGTTTCTCCAACCTCTCCTCATAGCTAATGCCCTCCATACCAGGCAACATCCTGCTAAATCTTTTCTGTACCCTCTCCAAAGCCTCCACATCCTTCTGGTGGTGTGGCGACCAGAATTGAACACTATATTCCAAGTGCGGCCTCACTAAGGTTCTATAAAGCGTCAACATGACTTGCAAATTTTTAAACTCAATGCCCCGGCCGATGAAGGCAAGCGTGCCGTATGCCTTCTTGACTACCTTCTCCACCTGCACTGCCACTTTCAGTGACCTGTGTACCTGTACACCCAGATCCCTTTGCCTATCAATACTCTTAAGGGTTTTGCCATTTATTGTATGTTTCCTATTTGTATTAGACCTTCCAAAATGCATTACCTCACATTTGTCCGGATTAAATTCCATCTGCCATCTCTCCGCCCAAGTCTCCAACTGATCTATATCCTGCTGTATCCTCTGATGGTCCTCATCGCTATCCGCAAATCCGCCAACCTTTGTGTCGTCCGCAAACTTACTAATCAGAATCAGTTACATTTTCCTCCAAATCATTAAATATATTACAAACAGCAAAGGTCCCAGCACTGATCCCTGAGGAACACCACTTGTCACAGCCCTCTGACAGTGCAGCAGTCCCTCAGTACTGACCATCTGACAATGCAGCACTCCCTCAGTACTGATTTGATTTTGATTTATTATTGTCACATGTATTAACATACAGTGAAAAGTATTGTTTCTTGCGCACTGAACAGACAAAGCATACCATTCATAGAGAAAGAAACAAGACAGTGTAGAACATAGTGTTACAGTCATAGCTACGGTGTAGAGGAAGATCAACTTAATGCAAGGTAAGTCCATTCAAAAGTCTGAAAGCAGCAGGGAAGAAGCTGTTCTTGAGTTGGTTGGTACGTGACCTCAGACTGTTGTATCTTTTTCCCGATGGAAGAAGGTGAAAAAGAGAATGTCCGGGGTGTGTGGGGTCCTTAATTATGCTGGCTGCTTTGCCGAGGCAGCAGGAAGTGTAGATAGAGTCAATGGATGGGAGGCTGGGTTGCGTGATGGATTGGGCTACATTTACGACCTTTTGCAGTTCCTTGCGTTCTTGGGCAGAGCAGGAGCCATACCAAGCTGTGATACAACCAGAAAGAATGCTTTCTATGGTGCATCTGTAAAAGTTGGTGAGAGTCGTAGCTGACATGCCAAATTTCCTTAGTCTTCTGAGAAAGTAGAGGCGTTGGTGGGGCTTTCTTAACTATAGTGTCGGCATGGGGGGGACCAGGACAGGTTGTCGCCTCTCCCTCATTACTACTCTGGAGTATCAGCTTTGACTTTTTTGTTTCCACTCAAGCCCTGGAGAGGGGATTGAACCTTGAACCTTATAATGCAGGGACCGTAATGAACTGAGCCGCAGCTGACAGGCGCTGGGACATGTCATTGATCAGGCAAATGTTGTAATTTGGATTGGATATGAGCTGGGAGGTGAGAGTGATGTAAAATAGCAGAGGAAGATCCCTGGGAAGGAATGCCCCCAACAGCGGGCGCTGTAGCATCACCACCGAGAGACCTGGAGTTACATGTAGGCCAGACCGGGTGACGACAGCAGATTTCCTTCCCTAAAGGACATTAATGAACGAGACGGGTTTTTCGGACAATCGACAATGGTTTCATGGTCATCAGTAGATTCTTAAGTCCAGATTTTTATTGAATTCAAATTCCACCATCTGCCTTGGCGGGATTTGACCCTTTAACCTATCCATAACCCTCTGAAACCAGGAGAGTTTATATTCCGCCAACCCCTCAAGAGTCTCTGTCAATCTCTCAAGAAAACTGTGAATCTGCCGCAAAAGGTGAAATGTCTTCACTCGAGGAAGCAGAGTGGAGGGAGGGGGTGGGGGAAGAAGACAAGGAAACAGGAAAACACCCATTTAATTAAACATTGCCTCTGTAATGTTTACTTACTTTTCCCATGTTTAAGTAAACACAGCTATTCTACAGGTCTGGAGACAAGATCCAGCCAGTAGCACCAGTTAATCATCTGGCGAGGGGTCGGGAGTGGAAGAAAGACAGAATTAAATGCGTCAATAAAACTTCACTGAGAACTGATGGTGAAGGAATTTCTACTGAGAAATAATTGTCCATCCAGGGCTTATTTATGGCTGAAAAAAAACCAGGATTATGGCAATAATGCATGAATAATTAAGATTAACCCGTGACAAGGTAACTTTAAAGTAAGTAAGTGACCTTGAGTGACTCGATAACATTGTCCTGTAACTGTGAACCCAGGCTCACACACACAGCTACCTGTGAAAAGCAAAGGAAAGCAGCACCCTTGGGAACTCATGCACAAACATTTCATTACCTTAGCTGTGGGAAAGTGTTTGCAGTGGAAAGCAAAGCTAGCCTCCCAGCTTACACCAATAAATCCCATCAGTGCGACTTTGGTTTCATTTACTTCCTGAGTAACATGGACTGGGAGGCTTAACGTTTGTTCCTGGACACTTGATCTCACAGCCTGCGGTAAATTAGCCATCGTTATCAGCTGTGAAGGAGGACACACTGGTTAACTTCTAAAACAAACAGTCAAGGATAAAAGTCGCGATTGTTGACAGGAATGAAGTAATAAATCGGTACAGGTGTGATAACCTCACCCGCTAAAACTATTCCCAATCTGCTCGACTAGCTGTCGTGTAGAGGCAATGGAGGAAGGGTACCGAACCCTCACAAGATACACAAATCATTCAAAGTGGGGAGGAAGGTTAACGACAAGCAGTAGGGGGTAACCCTCTCATCTCTGAATTAGCAGGATGTGAGTTCAAGTCCTATTTCAGGATCATAGAATCATAGAATCCTTACAGTGCAGAAGGAGGCCATTCGGCCCATCGAGTCTGCACTGATAACATTCCTACCCAAGCCCCACCCTTGCAACCACGCGTAATTCCCTTGACACTAAGGGGAAATCCCACCCAGACCTGTTCCCCCGAAGTATTTACCCCACTGATTCCCCCTAACCTACACACCTTGGGACACTAAGGGGCAATTTAGCACGGCTAATCCACCTAACCTTTTACAGATGCACCATAGAAAGCATTCTTTCTGGTTGTATCACAGCTTGGTCTGGGCTCCTGCTCTGCCCAAGACCGCAAGGAACTACAAAAGGTCGTGAATGTAGCCCAATCCATCACGCAAACCAGCCTCCCATCCATTGACTCTGTCTATACTTCCCGCTGCCTCGGCAAAGCAGCCAGCATAATTAAGGACCCCATGCACTCCGGACATTCCCTCTCCCACCTTCTTCGGTCGGGAAAAAGATACAAAAGTCTGAGGTCACGTACCAACCGACTCAAGAACAGCTTCTTCCCTGCTGCTGTCAGACTTTTGAATGGATCTACCTCTTTGATCTTTCTCTACACCCTAGCTATAACTGTTACACTACATTCTGCACTGTCTCGTTTCCTTCTCTATGAACGGTATGCTTTGTCTGTATAGCGCACAAGAAACAATATTTTTCACTGTATACCAATACAGATCAAATCAAAACCTGCACATCTTTGACGTGACTATTACGATAGACTGAATGATCAATAAAGAGCTGTTCATTTCTGTAGTTTTTTTTAAACAAAATCTATCTACGAAAGACAATAGTTTATTTGGTCATTCCATATATTTAAACAACCTGAAAGGTGAAATCTTGACATGTTGGGAAATGCAAAAGTTTGAACTAGAATTCCATTGGGATAAAAAACAGGAAAAGAAAGAGAAGGGGAAACCAGAAGATTTGATTTGGATTTAGAATGTAAACGCAGGGAGACTTCAGAGAAACAAAAACTGGAAATGCTGGAAAATCTCAGCTGGTCTGACAACATCTGTGGAGAGAGAATGGAGCCAATGTTTTGAGGTTGGATGATCCTTAGTCAGAGGTTTGAGGGGTCAGATTTAACTCCTATTTGGATTGGGTGAAGGATACTCTCGCCCAGTGTCTTTTCAATGAGGATAAAGTTGAAATGTATTTTGTGTCACTGAGAAGGTTGTTCTGAAGCTACAGTGACCACAAGAAATTTAGACAATTGTGTAACTAAGTGTTTTGGTAGGAAAAGTCTTAAAGTTTATTTGGTGTCACAAGTAGGTTTACATTAACACTGCAATGAAGTTACAGTGAAAATCTTCTAGTCGCCACATTCCAGCACCTGTTCGGGTACACTGAGGGAGAATGTAGCACGGCCAATGCACCCTAACCAGCACGTCTTTCGGACTGTGAGTGGAAACTGGAGCACCCGGAGGAAACCCACGCAGACACGGGGAGAACACGCAGACTCCACACATACAGTGACCTAAGCTGGGAATTGAACCTGGGCCCCTGGCATTGTGAGGCAGCAGTGCCACCATGCTGCCCCTGGAAGCAGAGTCAACCCTTTCAGATTAACAGTTTACAGATTATAGAAACCCTACAGTGCAGAAGGAGGCCATTCAGTCCGTCAAGTCTGCACCGACAACAACCTCACCCAAGCCCTGTTCCCGTAACTCCGCATATTTACCTCGGTAATCCCTGTAAACTAAGGCTCCCGGGACACTAAGGGGCAATTTAACATGGCCAATCAATCTAACCTGCACATCTTTGGACTGTGGGAGGAAAGCAGAGCACCCGGAGGAAACCCACGCAGACATGGGGAGAATGTGCAAACTCCACTCAGACAGTGACCCGAGGCTGGAATCAAACCCAGGTCCCTGGAGCTGTGAGGCAGCAGTGTTAGCCACTGTGCCACCGTGCTGCCCCAGTTGATAGATGACACAGTTAGGACTGCTGTGCTTAATAGGATGGTACGAAAAGTTTACAGACAAAAGTTTTGAACCTTGAAGAGACAAAATCAGATTTTTGTCAAATTTGCGAGAGAGAGGAAGATTATCTGTAATCGATATCCAAGCTGATAAAACTCAATCAGAATTTTGAAAACCTTCGAGAGATATTGTTAACAGAGGAATTTCAAAATAGTATTCCTTTAGGGTTCAAGTCCCTAACATGTTTCTAATATAAAGGAGGCAGGTGTTTTAGCTGATTTTGGGTTGAGTCATAACTACGTAGGGGGCAAGAAACTCACACTGGAGCTGGAGAGAGAAGCAAAGTGATTTTGAACAGGATACTAATGACAAAGCAAAATACTGCGGATGCTGGAATCTGAACATCAGAAAATGTTGGAAAATCTCAGCAGATCTGACAGCATCTGTGGAAGTCATGATGTGGAGATGCCGGCGTTGGACTGGGGTAAACACAGTAAGAAGTCTCACAACACCAGGTTAAAGTCCAACAGGTTTATTTGGTAGCAAAAGCCACTAGCTTTCGGAGCGCTGTCCCTTCGTCAGGTAAGTGGGAGTTCTGTTCACAAACAGGACATATAAAGACACAAACTCAATTTACAAAATAATGATTGGAATGCGAGTCTTTACAGGTAATCAAGTCTCAAAGGTACAGACAATGTGAGTGAAGAGAGCGTTAAGCACAGGTTAAAGAGATGTGTATTGTCTCCAGACAGGACAGTTCCTGAGATTTTGCAAGTCCAGGCAAATCGTGGGGGTTGCAGATAGTGTGACATGAACCCAAGATCCCGGTTGAGGCCGTCCTCATGTGTGCGGAACTTGACTATCAATCTCTGCTCAGCGACTCTGCACTGTCGTGTGTCGTGAAGGCCGCCTTGGAGAACGCTTACCCGAAGATCAGAGGCCGAATGCCTGTGACCGCTGAAGTGCTCCCCCACAGGAAGAGAACAGTCTTGCCTGGTGATTGTCAAGCGGTGTTCATTCATCCATTGTCGTAGCATCTGCATGGTCTCCCCAATGTACCATGCCTCGGGACATCCTTTCCTGCAGCGAATCAGGTAGACAACGTTGGCCGAGTTGCAAGAGTATGTACCGTGTACCTGGTAGATGGCGTTCTCACATGAGATGATGGCAGAGTTGAGGAGGAACTTAAGACAGAGTTGAGGAGGAAATTCTTCTCCCAGAGGGTGGTGAATCTCTGGAATTCTCTGCCCACTGAGGTGGTGGAGGCTACCTCGCTGAATATGTTTAAAGCGCGGATGGATGGATTCCTGAGCGGTAAGGGAATTAAGGGTTATGGGGATCAGGCGGGTAAGTGGTACTGATCCACGTCAGATCAGCCATGATCTTATTGAATGGCGGGGCAGGCTCGAGGGGCTAGATGGCCTACTCCTGCTCCTATTTCTTATGTTCTTATGTCGATGATCCGGCACGTCTTGCAGAGGTTGCTGTGGCAGGGTTGTGTGGTGTTGTGGTCACTGTTCTCCCGAAGGCTGGGTAGTTTGCTGCGGACAATGGTCTGTTTGAGGTTGTGTGGTTGTTTGAAGGCAAGAAGTGGGGGTGTGGGGATGGCCTTGGCGAGATGTTCGTCTTCATCAATGACATGTTGAAGGCTCCGGAGGAGATGTCGTGAGAGAATCCATGGGGGAGATCAGACGAGTGAAGGAGACAAATGTGATTTTATAAAGCAGCTTTAATGTAATAAAACTCCAAAGATGCTTCCCGAAAAGAGTAATCAAACTAGGTTTCACAACTGGCCACGTAAGGATGTATCAGGTGAACAAAAGCTTGTTCAAAGAGGTTGTTTTCTCGGTTCATAAAAGGTGGAGAGATTTAGGGAGGGAATTCCAGAGCTAAGGGTTCACGCAGCCGCGGCTCCGAGTCACTAATGGTGGAATGATTCTGATCAGGGATGTGAAGGGGGCCAGACTAAGGGAAGTCCAGAAATTTTTCAAGAGATAGGGAGGGGGGAAAGCCGTAGAGGGGGGGGGGGGGAGGGAAGTGGCCATGGGGGAGGGGAAAGGCCATGGGGAGGAGAGGCCTTGTGGGGTGATGGGAGGCCATGGGGGGGGGGGGGGGGGGGATTGGGGGGGGAGGGAAGGCCATGGGAGAAGGGGGAAAGGTCATGGGGAATGGGGAAAACCATGGGGGAGGGGGGAAGGACTTGGGAGAGGGAGGAAGGCCTTGGGGAGGCAGAGGCCTTGGGGGGGAAGGCCTGGGGGGGGAGGGGGGGGGAGGGCGGAGGCCTTGGGGGAGGAAGACCTTTGCGGGGGGGGGGGGGGGAGGCCATGGAAAGGGGGAAGTGAGAAAAAGAAAATTGAAGTATCACATGATTAAACGAGGTTAGTGAACGCAGGGATAATGGGTGAATGAGGCTCGGTGTGAATAGAAGACAGACACATAGTGAGGATATTATACAATTTCTGTGACCAAATGCACATTTATTTTAATATAAAGACTCACTGGTATTTACAGCAGATGTAGAATTATGGCTGCAAAATAGAGAATGCCAACATGTCTTGAAAGGTGAAATAATCACGAACAAAGTAAAATCTTCAATTATCCTGAAACATGAAAATAGAAAATAAGAATCTATTTAAATTCACAATGCCTTTTGTAGCTGAGAGGAAAGTGAATCGAGGCCTCAGCAAAGACTCTTTGAAGCAATAATGTCAAATCTGTTTACCTGTCGACGGAGAATTATATTCTTCCTTCTTCCTGCATCTATTATTCAGCATTTTCTAAAAGATTTCACAAAAACATTCACTTTAAATGCCTTTCTTTTGAATTCTAATTATTTAATTTTCCCTGAAATCGAGGTTCACATGAAATATAGCAACATGGGCGGCACGGTGGTACAGTGGTTAGCACTGCTGCCTCACAGCGCCAGGGACCCGGGTTCTATTCCCAGCGGCACGGTGGCACAGTGGTTAGCACTGCTGCCTCACAGTGCCAGGGACCCGGGTTCTATTCCCAGCAGCACGGTGGTACAGTGGTTAGCACTGCTGCCTCACAGCGCCAGGGACCCGGGTTCTATTCCCAGCAGCACGGTGGCACAGTGGTTAGCACTGCTGCCTCACAGCGCCAGGGACCCGGGTTCAATTCCTGGCTTGGGTCACTGTCTGTGTGGAGTTTGCACGTTCTCCCCATGTCTGCGTGGGTTTCCTCCGGGTGCTCCGGTTTCCTCCCACAGTCCAAAGATGTGCAGGTTAGGTTGATTGGCCATGCTGAATTGCCTCTAGTTCAGAGGATTAGTAGGGTAAATATGCGGGGTTAAAGGAATAGGGCCTGGGAGGGATTGTAGTCGGTGCAGACTCGATGGGCCGAATGGCCTCCTCCTGCACTGTAGGGATTCTATGAAACACAATTTGTTTAAATTCCACAACTGAGGAGAGAGGAGATGAACACAAACTAGGGCCTCATTCCCTGAAATTTAGACAGTTAAAGGGTGCTTTCATCAACCTTTCCAAGGTATTAAGGTGAACTCATAGGGTAGATAGCGCCAAATTATTTCTACTGGTCAGAGAGTGGAGGACTGGGGGACACAGTCCAGAGATTAGAGACAAGGTTTCTGTGGTGAACCATCGTTGGTTCCCACTGTGGGGTTGTTCTAATGTTGTTGTTGGGCTAGGGTGGGATTAATACACCTGTGGTTGTTACTGTTGTGGCACATCCCAGTCGGGCTCCGCCTCCTGGGAGAGGTATAAGACCCCCTGCTCGGGCGGGACCTCGTCAGTCTGGGGTGGTGTACTTACGTTCTAGTAGTTCCATTGTTAGGCAATAAAAGCCTTCAGTTACCGAAGCCTTGTGTCTTGAGTTCAATTGACGTGCATCAGTTTCAAAGTGAAATTAGGAAATACTTCTTCATGCAAAGAGTGGTAGAAATTTGGAATTCTATTTTGATCTCTGAATGACAATCGATGCTGGATTAATTATATATTTTAAATTCTGAGATTGAAAGATTTTTGTGACAAGAACGTCACAGGACAGGAGCAGGAGCAGGAGTAGGCCATTCAGCCCATTGAGCCTGTTCTGCTGCCACTCAATACAATCATGGCTGATCCTGGGCCTTAGTTCTCTCACCCGCTCCCCATATCCCTTAACACCCTGGGAGACCAAATATCTGTCTGTCCCAGCTTTAAATATACCCAACGATGGAGCATCCACAACCCACTGAGGGAGAGAGTTCCAAAGATTCGCATCTGAGTGAAGAAATTTCTCCTTATCTCAGTCCTAAATGATCTGGCCCGCTGTCCTCAAACTGATTCCCCTTGTTCCAGATTTCCCAGCTGATGCGCGATATAACTCACAAGGCTAGAGGTACTCGGGGAAATAAAGGCTTTTATTGACTACTACAATAGAGCTACCATATATAATACACAATCCCAGACTAAAGGGTCCCAGACAGAGCAGTGACCTTTATACCTCTCCCAGGAGGCGGAGCCCGACTGGGATGTACCATAAGAACTATATTACAGGTAGGACAGCCCAATCCTAAACCCAATAGTAACATGTAGAACAGCCCAACCCTAACCCCAACAGTAACATATATACAGACTCATAGTACTGGCCAGACCCTGACTCAATACTACCTGGTGGGAACCAACAATGGTTCACCACAGCAGCCATCAGAAATAGCGTTTTACTGTCTACCCTGTCAAGCCCCTTCATAACACTGAATGTTTCAATGTGAGTCCTTCTCAATCCTCTAAACTCCACTCGGCACTTCTGGCTGAAGGTTGCTGCGAAAGCTTCAGCCTTTTCTTTGCACTGATGTGCTGGGCTCCTCCATCATTGAGGATGGGGATATTTATGGAGCCTTCTCTTCCTCTTGTTATTTAATTGTCCACCACCTGG
Organism: Mustelus asterias; assembly: GCF_964213995.1. Classification (NCBI taxonomy): domain Eukaryota; kingdom Metazoa; phylum Chordata; class Chondrichthyes; order Carcharhiniformes; family Triakidae; genus Mustelus; species Mustelus asterias. The sequence goes on from NC_135808.1 coordinate 135,587,968, forward strand.
ATATGACAGGAGTTCAGAGCTTAGACAGGCCCAAGAAGATGCGAAGGATCTTCCGGAAAGCCAACTGGACAAGATACAATGAAACCTTGGGACGCAGCATCTCAGCAATCGCACTGCGAAACACCGCTGACAATGAAGATTACAACCGTCTCTGTGGTGCCATCTACAAAGCAGCCAGCAGGGCGATTCCCCAAGGCTACCAACCCATCGACATCCCATGCTTAGCTGAAGAGAATGTTGCCCTCCTGAAGGCATATGAAGTATCAGGGCATCCAGAGGTAGGAAGCCATCTGGTTGAGTCCCTCAGTGCTGCGTGCTGCATCAAGTGGGAGGAAACACAGGCAGAGCTAAACTTCGCACACTCCAGCAGGAAGTGCTGGATCCTTATCCATCCCCAATGATGGAGGAGCCCAGCACATCAGTGCTAAAGACAAGGCCTCCTCCAGTGGTCCCCAGCATCACAGGTGCCAGTCTCCAGCCAATTCGATTCACTCCATGTGATATCAAAAAAATGGCACTGGACACAGCGAGGGTATCGGGTCTGATAATATCCGTAGCATTGGAGACTTGTGCTCCAGAACTTGCTCTGCTCCTAGTCAAACGGGATAGGCCATTTAGGACTGAGATGAGGAGAAATTTCTTCACTCAGAGGGTGGTGAATCTGTGGAATTCTCGAGCACAGAAAGCCTTGGAGGTCAAGCCACTGAATATATTTAAGAAGGAAATAGATTTCTCGACTCTAAAAACATCGAGGGGTATGGAGAGAGTGTTAGAGTCTGGGGTTGAGACAGAGGATCAGCCCAAAAGCCACCCACTCAAAACCACATCTCAGTAACACCCAACCATGTCTCCAGTCAACTGGCCAAAGCTAAAGTGCCCCTGGACAAAAACCCAAAGAAACATCCGGGGTGAACGAAGACAACATTACCAGCAACACAGAGACACCAGCCCCGTCGCCGAGGCTGCTGAACTAAAGAAGATTGTAAGAATTCTCACAACACCAGGTTAAAGTTGGTAAGTAAGGGTTGGTAAGTTTGCTGACGACACCAAGGTAGGTGGTGTTGTGGATAGTTTGGAGGGATGTCAGAAGTTGCAGCGAGACATAGATAGAATGCAAGACTGGGCGGAGAAGTGGCAGATGGACTTCAACCCGGATAAGTGTGTAGTGATCCATTTTGGCAGATCCAATGGGATGAAGCAGCAGTATAATATGAAGGGTACCATTCTTAGCAGTGTAAAGGATCAGAAGGACCTTGGGGTCCGGGTCCATAGAACTCTTAAATCGGCCTCGCAGGTGGAGGATGCGGTCAAGAAGGCGTACGGCGTACTAGCCTTCATTAATCGAGGGATTGAGTTTAGGAGTCGGGAGATAATGCTGCAGCTTTATAGGACCCTGGTTAGACCCCACTTGGAGTACTGCGCGCAGTTCTGGTCACCTCATTACAGGAAAGATGTTGAAGCCATTGAAAGGGTGCAGAGGAGATTTACAAGGATGTTGCCTGGATTGGGGGGCATGCCTTATGAGGATAGGTTGAGGGAGCTTGGTCTCTTCTCCCTGGAGAGACGAAGGATGAGAGGTGACCTGATAGAGGTTTACAAGATGTTGAGAGGTCTGGATAGGGTAGACTCTCAGAGGCTATTTCCAAGGGCTGAAATGGTTGCTACGAGAGGACACAGGTTTAAGGTGCTGGGGGGTAGGTACAGAGGAGATGTCAGGGGTAAGTTTTTCACTCAGAGGGTGGTGGGTGAGTGGAATCGGCTGACGTCAGTGGTGGTGGAGGCAAACTCGTTGGGGTCTTTTAAGAGACTTCTGGATGAGTACATGGGATTTAATGGGATTGAGGGCTATAGATAGGCCTAGAGGTGGGGATATGATCGGCGCAACTTGTGGGCCGAAGGGCCTGTTTGTGCTGTGGCTTTCTATGTTCTATGTTCTATGTAAAGTCCAACAGGTTTATTTGGTAGCAAGCGCGAAAGCTAGTGGCGTTTGCTACCAAATAAACCTGTTGGACTTTAACCTGGTGTTGTGAGAATTCTTACTGTGTTTACCCCAGTCCAACGCCGGCATCTCCACATCTAAAGAAGATTGCCAGGGCTTGAAGTGTGACCAGGCAGCAGGGTATAAGAACATAAGAACATAAGAACTAGGAGCAGGAGTAGGCCATCTGGCCCCTCGAGCCTGCTCCGCCATTCAATAAGATTATGGTTGATCTTTTCGTGGACTTAGCTCCACTTACCCGCCCGCTCACCATAATCCTTAATTCCTTTACTGTTCACAAATTTATCTATCCTTGCCTTAAAAACATTCAATGAGGTAGCCTCAACTGCTTCACTGGGCAGGGAATTCCACAGATTCACAACCCTTTGTGTGAAGAAGTTCCTCCTCAACTCAGTCCTAGATCTGCTCCCCCTTATTGCAATGAAGGACAAAATTCAATTTGCCTTCTTAATTACCTGCTGCACCTTCAAACCAACTCCTTGAGATTCCTGCACAAGGACACCCAGGTCCCTCTGCACAGCAGCATGCTGCAATTTATACCATTTAAATAATAGTCCATTTTGCTGTTATTCCTACCAAAATGGATGACCTCACATTTACCAACATTGTACTCCATCTGCCAGACCCTCGCCCACTCACTTAGACTGTCTATATCCCTTTGCAGACTTTCAGCGTCCTCTGCACACTTTGCTCTTCCACCCATCTCTAGTGTCATCTATGAATTTTGACACACTACACTTGGTCCCCAACTCCAAATCATCTATGTAAATCGTAAACAATTGCAGTCCCAACACTGATCCCTGAGGCACACCACTAGTCACTGATCGCCAACCAGAAAAACACCCATTTACACCCACTCTTTGCTTTCTGTCAGTTAACCAATCCTCTATCCATGCTAATACATCACCAGATACACCACATCCACAGGTTCCCCATTGTCCACTGCACATGTAATGTTCTCAAAGAATTCCACCAAATTAGTCAAACATGACCTGCCCTTCATGAACCCATACTGCGTCTGACCAATGGGACAATTTATATCCAGATGTCTCGCTATTTCTTCCTTGATGATAGATTCAAGCATTTTCCCCACTACAGACGTTAAGCTAACCGGCCTATAGTTACCTGCCTTTTGTTTACCTCCTTTTTTAAACAGTGACGTCACATTTGCTGTTTTCCAATCTGCGGGACCCACCCCAGAGTCCAGCGAATTTTGGTAAATTACCACTAGTGAATTTGCTATTTCTCCCGCCATCTCTTTTAGTACCCTGGGATGCATTCCATCAGGACCAGGAGACTTGTCTACATCGCGCCAGAATTTATGAAAGACCAGGGGCCCCGAGCTCTTGCCTGTCTGACCCGGTTTTACACAATGGTCATAAATCCCAAAACCATTTCAAAGAAATGGCAGACAGCAAAAGTCATCACCGGATAAGACCCCGTCCGTACCTGCAGTGAGCTACCATCCAATCTCTCTCCTGCCAGTCCCATACAAAACCCTTAAATGTCTCACCCTTCAGCGCTTATCCCCAGTTGGAGAACAAGCCCTGAGCATTTATCAAGCTGGTTTCCACAAGCTCTGCAGCACAGGGGAATGGGTACGGGCCCTGCCCACTCGCATTGAAAACAACTTTCAGAGAAACATGAACACAGGTGCTGTGTTCCTGACCCTCACAGCCGCCTGCAACACCGTTTGGCTCATTGGCCTCTTCCTGAAGCTGTCACAAACTCTCCCCGAATGAGCTTCCAAAAACTACCTCCGGAAAATTCATATATCCCGATGACATCTGCCTTGGAACGCGAGGACTTCAACACCTCGGACTGGGCCCTAACCGAGGACTTGTCAAACCGTGCAAGGAGGAATTGGTAGGGCTAGGGAACCGTGGTGCACCAAAAAAGTTTCTTTGTTGGTTAAAAAGAAAAAGGAGGCTTATGTTCGGATGAGACGTGAGCACTCGGGTAGTGCACTAGAAAGCTTTAGATTGGCTAAGAGGGAGTTGAAGAGCGAGCTTAGAAGGGCTAAAAGGGGACATGAGAAGACTTTGGCGGATAGGGTTAAAGAGAATCCTAAGGCGTTCTATAGGTATGTCAAGAACAGAAGGTTGGTTAGGGCAAGTTTAGGGCCAGTTATAGATGGCAGAGGGAAGTTATGTGTGGAACCGGAGGAGATTGGTGAAGCATTGAACCAATATTTCTCTTCGGTGTTCACGCAAGGGGACATGAATATAGCTGAGGAGGACACTGGGTTGCAAGGGAGTAGAATAGACAGTATTACAGTTGATAAGGAGGATGTGCAGGATATTCTGGAGGGTCTGAAAATAGATAAATCCCCTGGTCCGGATGGGATTTATCCAAGGATTCTCTGGGAGGCAAGAGAAGTGATTGCAGAGCCTCTGGCTCTGATCTTCAGGTCGTCGTTGGCCTCTGGTATAGTACCAGAAGATTGGAGGTTAGCGAATGTTGTCCCATTGTTTAAGAAGGGGAACAGAGACTTCCCCGGGAATTATAGACCGGTGAGTCTCACTTCTGTTGTCGGCAAGATGTTGGAAAAAATTATAAGGGATAGGATTTATAGTTATTTGGAGAGTAATGAATTGATAGGTGATAGTCAGCATGGTTTTGTGGCAGGTAGGTCGTGCCTTACTAACCTTATTGAGTTTTTTGAGAAAGTGACCAAGGAGGTGGATGGGGGCAAGGCAGTGGACGTGGTATATATGGATTTTAGTAAGGCGTTTGATAAGGTTCACCATGGTAGGCTTCTGCAGAAAATGCAGATGTATGGGATTGGGGGTGATCTAGGAAATTGGATCAGGAATTGGCTAGCGGATAGGAAACAGAGGGTGGTGGTTGATAGTAAATATTCATCATGGAGTGCGGTTACAAGTGGTGTACCTCAGGGATCTGTTTTGGGGCCACTGCTGTTTGTAATATTTATTAATGATCTGGATGAGGGTATAGTTGGGTGGATTAGCAAATTTGCTGATGACACCAAAGTCGGTGGTGTGGTAGACAGTGAGGAAGGGTGTCGTAGTTTGCAGGAAGACTTAGACAGGTTGCAAAGTTGGGCCGAGAGGTGGCGGATGGAGTTTAATGCGGAGAAGTGTGAGGTAATTCACTTTGGTAGGAATAACAGATGTGTTGAGTATAGGGCTAACGGGAGGACTTTGAATAGTGTGGAGGAGCAGAGGGATCTAGGTGTATGTGTGCATAGATCCCTGAAAGTTGGGAATCAAGTAGATAAGGTTGTTAAGAAGGCATATGGTGTCTTGGCGTTTATTGGTAGGGGGATTGAATTTAGGAGTCGTAGCGTTATGTTGCAACTGTACACAACTCTGGTGCGGCCGCACTTGGAGTACTGTGTGCAGTTCTGGTCCCCACATTACAGGAAGGATGTGGAGGCTTTGGAGAGGGTGCAGAGGAGGTTTACCAGGATGTTGCCTGGTATGGAGGGGAGATCCTATGAGGAGAGGCTGAGGGATTTGGGATTGTTTTCGCTGGAAAGGCGGCGGCTAAGAGGGGATCTTATTGAAACATATAAGATGATTAGAGGTTTAGATAGGGTGGATAGTGATAGCCTTTTTCCTCTGATGGAGAAATCCAGCACGAGGGGGCATGGCTTTAAATTGAGGGGGGGTAGTTATAGAACCGATGTCAGGGGTAGGTTCTTTACCCAGAGGGTGGTGAGGGATTGGAATGCCCTGCCAGCATCAGTAGTAAATGCGCCTAGTTTGGGGGCGTTTAAGAGATCCGTTGATAGGTTCATGGACGAAAAGAAATTGGTTTAGGTTGGAGGGTCACAGTTTTTTTTTTAACTGGTCGGTGCAACATCGTGGGCCGAAGGGCCTGTTCTGCGCTGTAATGTTCTATGTTCTATGTTCTATGTTCAATACAACAGCACACGGCAACTCGAGCCAAGCCCTGAATAAACACCATCAGCTCATTCTACCGAATGGCCACAAGTTAAAGCACCATCCACCCAACATCATCATACCTCGGAGTGGCCCCAGAGAGAACATGGACCTTCTGGAACACCCAACAACACACACACACACACACAGACATACACACACACTCACACACACAGGCACAGACGCACAGGCACACAGACACACATGCACACACACAGACATACATGCACACAGACACACACACACACATGGGCACAGACACACATGCACACACAGACACACATGCACACAGACACATGCACACACACAGACGTAAATGCACATACACACAGACACACACACACACGCACACTTACACACACACACACACACACGCACACTTGCACACACACACACATGCACACACACACATGCACACAAAGATACAGACACACAGACACGCACACAGGTGCACATGCACACAGACACACACACTCAAAGATGTACACATACACACACACACACATATACACACACACACACAGATCACACGCACACACAAAGACACACACTCGCACGGAATCAATCCAGTGAACCTTTGTTGTGCTCACTCGAAGACAATTATATTCTTCCATGAAGGTGGAGTTTCAAACCCTACTTCAAATTTGCTCGCAAACTATCCATCTGCATAGACCCGGAGTCTCCAGTCCTGCTGTCCTGGGACCCACCGCAGGGAATGCAGCGAACCAGGAAAAACCAGGAGTTTCAGTGGGAATGGAGAATGCCAGTTGCACACTGGGTGTAAAATCCCACACACAGAGCGTGTTAAAGATTTCCAGAGGGATTCTCCTCCAGATTTGGGGTGGTAAAGAGCAAAATATCGGGGAACCTGACAGGTTAGTTAAGATGTGAATCAGTCCGAATTTATCAGAACACAGAGTGGCTTCCTCCTGTTCCAATCTTGCTTCTGCGTTTGAATGTTTCAGATTGACAGCGATGGAACAGCAGCAGAATGGTGATGTTACTGGGCTAATAATCCAGACACACAACGTAATGCTGTAGAGACTTGAATTTAAACCCCACCGTGACAACGAGGGAAGTTAAACTCACTTAATAAATACATCTGGAATTTCACAAAAGCTAGTCTCAGTAATGATAATGAGAAAGCTACAAACTGCTGTTAAAACCCATCTGCTTCACTCATGCTCTTACCTGCTCTGGCCTCCATATGAGTCCAGACAATGTTCTTGATGTGACGCTGCTACACAGAACAACCCAGCAGCTGAATCAGACGGTACAGAAAAGACCAGGAAGCATAAAATCAGACACAGCACCTGTCATTGATCCAGGCGCTGGAAACAACAAAGACACACTCTGTTCAATCAATCACAACATGTTCCTATGTGGAGAGAGTTACCCCGAGAGTCCAGAGCACTGACTCCAGACATTGACTCCCCCCCAGGAAGCCTCAATAGCATCAGGTCAAACCTGAGCATGGAAACTTACTGCTGATTCCCATCTACTGAACGACACCCACCCGCCCCCCCCCCCGCCACACCTCTCATCACCCCACTGCCACCCCACCTCCAACATCCCCCCTGCCACTCCCACCACCCGCCCGCCAACCCACCACCACCCCACTGCTATCCCACCTCCAAACACTCCCCCTGCCACCCCCATCACCCCCCAGCGCTCCACCTCAGCTGATGGTCCATCACTCCTCCATGTTCCTCCATGTTGAACACCAGTTGGAAGAGGCACTGAGGGTGTCAAGGGGGCCGAATGTACTCTGGGTGGTGGGGGGTGGGGTGGGGGTGTTTCACTGTCCATCACTGGGGGTGGTCTGCTCGCACCAACACGACCCAAGCTGGCCGAGACCTGAGAAAACATCTGGAAGAAAGAATGTGTCTGTGGCAGGTGCTGAGAAAACCAAAAAGAGGGAAAAACCTCCCGGCGCCTGACCCTGACCATCCCGGCTGCATCTGTCCATGGTGGGTATTGATAGGAGTGCCCACCACACATTCTCGCTGCAGTCCCATCGCCACCCTCTGTCACATTGTGTGGCACTGCCATTGTGCTAAATGGGATCGATTCAGAACAGATCCGGAGCCCCAAACCTGGGCGCCCATGAGGCTGGGAGGGGCCATCGGCAGCAGCAGAATTGTGTTGTGTTGCATTCGAGCCTGAACTGATGTTTGAATGCACAAACAACCAAGGCATCATCACGCTCACCCACTGGAACCTACCAATCCTCAGGTGGGTGTAAAAGAGCCCAGGGGCATCACTGAAGATCAGCAAAGTCCTTTCCCTGAAGCAGACCTCACTCTGTGCCCGAACGTTACCAAAACAGCCACTCTTTCTAAATACTCAGAGGCTGTCAGGTCATTTGGACTTTCCCTGGCGATGAAAACTACAATAGACAAAACAAATTCCGCCTTTCCGTTCTGTCTTATTACTGAGCCGGTTCGGAGTCCGGCTACTTTGGAAGGTAATGCCTTCCTCGGGAGAGTGGGGAGGCAGGGGGTGTGGGGGGGTTGGGGGGGGGGGGGGGGGTGGGGCGGTTCCTGAGGTGATCTGCAGACTGACAACCCGCTCCCACCAGGAGGACAGAACTGTCTGCACCGCTCACAGTGTTGCCTTGCAGACAGATCCCTGCAAACTACATCTGGGGACTGTTCTCCACACTTGTCAGTCAAACCTGCCCTCTCTCGACAACAACGGCGCTATATCGCCTCTTGCAAAATGGTAAAACATCACAGGAATATCATCAGACAAAACCCGTCACTGAGCCGTGTGAGGACATTGTCAACATCCTGGGGTCAAAGGGGAAACTTTTAGGAACAAGAAGAAAGACTTACATTTCTGTAGCGCCTGCCAGAGCACTTTACAGCTAAAGACAGACTTTTGAAGTGTAGTTGCAGTTGCAGAGAGGGAAACACCTCAGAGATTCAGTCAAATCGGCCGTTATCCATCAGGGAATACAACCCTGGTGTCAGAATTTAACTCCTGGACTCCAAGGGCGGGATTTTCTGGCCACGCTCGCCCCAAAACTGGAAAATCCTGCCTGAAATCGAGGGACCTTTTCATGGTCCCCCCCCCACCCCACCCCCCCCCCCCCTACTGCCAGCTGCTACGATTCCTGTGGCGAGGGGTATGGGAAAACTCCCCCCCCCCCCCCCCCCCCCCCCGCCAAGTATCATTCTGGGAAAGTGATGATGTGCTTTAGCCCAGGTCAGCCTTTCCTTCCTGAGGTGTTGGGTTACAGAGAACGAAGAACAAAGAACAGTACAGCACAGAAACAGGCCCTTCGGCCCTCCAAGCACGCGCCGATCATGATGCCTAAACTAAAACCGTATGCACTCACGGAGTCCGTATCCTTCCATTCCCATCCTATTCATGTATTCGTCTAAATGCCCCTTAAATGCCGCTATCGTACCTGCTCCCACCACCTCCCCGGGCAGCGCCTTCCAGACATTCACCACCCTCTCTGTAAAAAACCTACCTCGCACATCTCCTCCAAACTTTTCCCCACGCACCTTAAACCTATGTCCCCTCATACTTGACTTTTCTATCCTAGGAAAGAGCATCTGACTATCCACTCTGTCCATGCCACTCAAAATCTTGTAATCCTCTATCAGGTCACCTCTCAACCTCCTTGTTCCAGTGAGAACAAGCCAAGTTTATCCAACCTCTGCTCATAACTATTACCCTCCAGACCAGACCAGACCAGAGCTGCTCACAACACTCCAGGCGCAGTGTAACCAGGTCTGCCTGTCTGTCCCCATCCTGCTATTCCCAGGATAGATGGATAGATGGATGATCCCAGGAATGGTGGGCCTGACATACGATGAACGCCTGAGGATCGTGGGATTATATTCATTGGAGTTTAGGAGGTTGAGGGGAGATCTAATAGAAACTTACAAGATAATGAACGGCTTAGATAGGATGGATGTAGAGAAGTTGTTTCCATTAGCAGGGGAGACTAGGACGCGGGGGCACAGCCTTAGAATAAAAGGGAGTCACTTTAGAACAGAGATGAGGAGAAATTTCTTCAGCCAGAGAGTGGTAGGTCTGTGGAATTCATTGCCACAGAGGGCTGTGGAGGCCGAGACGTTGAGCGTCTTCAAGACAGAAATTGATAAATTCTTGATTTCTCGAGGAATTAAGGGCTATGGGGAGAGAGCGGGTAAATGGAGTTGAAATCAACCATGATTGAATGGTGGAGTGGACTCGATGGGCCGAATGGCCTTACTTCCGCTCCTATGTCTTATGGTCTTATGGAAACAGAACGCTTCGAGTAGCTGAGGGGTTGGAAACAAGAGATTGCTGATACACGGTTAAATCTGGGAGACGTACCACGGCACTGGGTTGGATGGTCCTTCATACACAGAGTTTGGAGATTGCCACAGGGTCAGCTGATGAAGCAGAAAGTATTTTGAGATTAAATTGGATAGGTGGACAAAGGAAAGAGCTAAAAGGCTATTGGGAAGAGGGTGGGTGATTAGGACCATTGCTTCAGTGGAGGGTAACATCAGCAAGGCCTAGCTGTATTGAATAGTCTTTTTCTACGTTGTTACACACATTGTATTGTATAGAATGGATAGCACAAAAAGGCCATTCTGCCCAGGTGGTCTATGCCAGAATTTATAATCCACACAAGTCCTCCTCCCACCCTCTTAGAGGAACAGAGGGCAGGATTCTCCAGCCACGCTCGCCTCAAAACCGGAGAATCCTACCCAAGGTCAATGGACTTTGCATTGCTGGCCTCCACCTGCTACAATTCCCGTGGCAGGCGGGACGGGAGAATTCCGGCCATAGAGTCAGGAGGAAGCTATTCAGTCCTTCAATCCTGTTCCGCGATTCGGTTAGATTGCGGTTGTTCCTGAATCCCAACTCCCATTTACCCAGCTTGGTTTCATACACTTCCAAATCCTTTTCTAACAGAAACCTAGCAAGCAGTCACTTAATAGTACAGAACTCAAACATCTCTGAAAAGAGAGGCATGTTGTCGAAGCTTTTCATCTTGCACTCAACAGGACAAGCGCAAAAATACCAAATTTCAAACAATCACAACAACTTATACTTCAAATGTAAGGGATGTTGATTGGCTGACAAGTTGACTCTGTTTAGCTGAAGTGTTACCATGGAGAAAGTGATGGAGAACTATAGGCTGATAAATCTCCTGGATAATTCAAAAACGGTGCAAGACATGAACATGTTTTGTGTTTGCCGAGAATACTCCCCCTGTGTATGAATGCAAATCACTTTCAGGAAGCATGAGCCATAAAACCATAAGACACAGGAGCAGAATTAGGCCACTCGGCCCATCGAGTCTGCTCCGCCATTCAATCATGGCTGATACTTTGCTCATCTCCATTCTCCTGCCTTTTCCCCATAATCCCTGAGCCACATTATAAGCTCAAATGATTCGCTCAAGTTGGTTGTTAGAGAATGATGTCTATTTTGTCTTGTGTTTTGTCAGTAATTAGATCGCCCTTAATCATCAAAACACAAGCGGAACCAGCTATCATAATTTAACCCTTCATAAACCCTGCCAATATAACCTTCTATTATTTCTACATCTTACTTTATGGGAAGGCTATGTCTGAAAAATAATCCACAAGTTACTTTCATATTTTCTTTTTGCTTCATTTTGTCTGTGTACACTAAATTCTAAATGACAAGGACTCAAGAAGTAGGAGCAGGAATAGACCATTCGGCCCATCTATTCAATACAATCATGGTTGATCTTGGAATTCAACTCCAGTTTCCCGCCCACTGCCCATAAATTTTGATTCTGAGAGACTGACCCTTTGTCTATCTCAGCCTTAGCTATATTCAATGTTGGATGATCCACAATCCTCTGAGGTAGAGAATTCCAAAGATTCACAACCTTTTGACTGAAGTAATTTCTGCTCATCTCTGTCCTAAATGATCGGCCCCTTATCCTGAGACTGCGCCCCTGTGTTTTGGATTTCCCGACCACTGGAAAGAATCTCTCGGCTTCCAGCCTGTCAAACCCCTTCAGAATTATGTATGTTTCAGTGAGATCACTTCTCATTATTCTAAACCCCCAAGAATACACTCGATAAATTAGTTCATGCTTTTAATAAGCAGGTCACAGTGTACTAGCAGTGTTTAGAACCCAGAGTTAGAAATGCAGTGAAGGTGTGGGGTACAGATTGCAGATAATCATTTTTCGCTGAGGTTTTAATCTTTTCTATTTAAATTACAAATTGAAAATAAGCAAGTAAAATGTTCTCAACTGGAGTTTGAAAAAGTATGTCTAAAACTGCCTCTTGGGAAACTACTTTGTGTTTATCGGTGTAACTAATTATTTAAGACGTGGGTGTCTGCATTTCCATGTAGCAGTTGTTACTGTCTGAAACAATAACTGATACACCTTTAGAACAAAACTTCAGAACTTCTGGCAAAACACAAATGGACTGAGGTACATTTTCCACTTGAGTAATTTTATGACAAGCAGGAGATGTGTTCCAACTGTTTGGACTATTACAGGCAAGCCCACAAAAAGTTTTCATATCTTCCGGCATACAATACAGTTGCACATTGATAGATCCAGGGAGACTTGCTGAAATGTTATGACAAAATGCCGCAATAAACTGATAAATATTGACAAGGAATCCTGCCAAGAAATTCTTGCAATTAAATTCCACGCAAACAAAAACTGACTTCAACTCAAACAACAACAAGGATGGATTCAGAGTTACAAATGATATGGACCATTGGGGAGGGGATGGCCCAGTGGTATTATCGCCAGACTATTAATCCAGAAACTCAGCTACTGTTCTGGGGACCCGGGTTCCAATCCCGCCACAGCAGATGGTGGAATTTGAATTCAATAAAAAATATCTGGAATTAAGAATCTACTGATGACCATGAAATCATTGTCATCTGTCGGAAAACCCGATCTGGTTCACTAATGTCCTTCGGGGAAGGAAATCTGCCATCCTTACCTGCTCTGGCCTACATGTGACCCCAGAGCCACAGCAATGTTGTTGACTCTCAACTGCTCTTGGGCAACTAGGGATAGAATCCTTATAGGGCAGAAGGAGGCCATTTGGCCCATCGGGTCTGCACCGATCACAATCCTACCCAGGCCCTATCCCCGTAACCCCACATATTTACCCTGCTAATCCCCCTGACACGAGGGTCAATTTAGTATGGCCAATCAACCTAACCCGCAGATCTTTGGACTGTGGGAGGAAACCGGAGCACCCGGAGGAAACCCACGCAGACATGGGGAGAACGTGTAGACTCCGCACAGACAGTGACCCAAGCTGGGAATCGAATCCGGGTCCCTGGCATTGTGAGGCAGCAGTGCATAATTATTGGCCACCCAGCGACGCCCATGTCCCACGAATGAATAAATAAACTATAAAGCAGGTGTTTGAAGCTGAGGTAGGGATCAGCCCTGATCTAAATGGATGGTGGAACCAGTTCAAGGGGCTAAACACAGAGCGTTTGTGTGACAATGAAGCCATGTTGAATGGTACGGTCTGAATTCTAATGAAGATGGCCTTTTCTCCTGTGGATATTTACAATTCTGATTTGCCTTCAATGCTAATATTAAACTTACCTTGAGCACAAAGAGATATTCTTGCTTTTGGATCAAGTTTGGTTGAGTCTCCTGAACTCCTCGACTTGCCTGGCCAGTTTTCTGGATTTGATTTGATTTGATTTATTATTGTCACATGTATTAACATACAGTGAAAAGTATTGTTACTTGCGCGCTATACAGACAAAACATACCGTTCATTGAGAAGGGAAGGAGAGAGTGCAGAATGTAGTGTTACAGTCATAGCTAGGATGTAGAGAAAGATCAACTTAATGCAAGGTAAGTCTATTCAAAAGTCTGACAGCAGCAGGGAAGAAGCTGTTCTTGAGTCGGTTGGTACGTGACCTCAGACTTTTGTATCTTTTTCCTGATAGAAGAAGGTGGAAGAGAGAATGTCCGGGGTGTGTGGGGTCCTTAATTATGCTGGCTGCTTTGCCGAGGTAGCGGGAAGTGTAGACAGAGTCAATGGATGGGAGGCTGGTTTACGTGATGGATTAGGCTACATTCATGACCTTTTGTAGTTTCTTGCGGTCCTGGATAGAGCAGTAGCCAAACCAAGCTGTGATACAACCAGAAAGAATGCTTTCTATGGTGCATCTGTAAAAGTTGGTGAGAGTCGTAACTGACATGCCAAATTTTCTTCCAAATCCACTGAACCTGCACATCTTTGGACGCCAGGAGGAAATTTAGTATGGCCAATCCATCTAACTTGCACATCAGTTGATTAGATGGCTGGAATATGATGTAGAATGATGCCAGCAGCGTGGGTTCAATCCCCATAGTGGCTCACCATTATCGTGGAGTGCTGCTCTTCAAGCCATTTATAACCAATTGTTGTGCTCTAAAGGAGAGAGGAACGCATGGTCATTTGTAGATTGTTCCTGACCTCTATTGAAACAGTTCCTTCCTCTCCACTCCAGCTAGCCTCCCATAATGTTATATTCTTCCTTTTCCTCCAGGTACTATCCCCCAAGAGGGCATTGGTGACCATGGACTCTCATTGGACTGGTCCATGAGTCAGCTTGGCAAAATACTGCCCTGGTTTGCCATTGCCTCCTGTAGTGTGAATGACCAGCCAGCTCTCCTGCTCGCACCGCCTGCCATCAGGCTGATAATCAAGCTGCCTGACCAGATTATGAAGGCACCTTTCATGGTCATCAAGTCCTGAAGTGGGACTTGAACCCAGAGCTTCTGGTCCAGAGGTAGGGAAGCTTTCACCAATCCACAAGACCTCCAATCATTTCATAAACCTCAGTGCAAAGAAAACACCTCCAGCCTAACCAATCATCCCTCATAGCTAAAATTCTCCATTCAGGAGAACATAGGAGCGAGAATAGACCATTCAGCCCCTTGAGAATGCCCCACCATTAATATGGCTGATCTTCTATCTCAACGCCATCTTCCTGCACCATCCCTGTGCCCCTTGATGTCCCCAGTATCTGGAAATCTATCGACCTCTGCTTTGAACATACTCCATGACTGAGCCTCTGCAGCCCTGAATTACAAAGACTGCATTCCCTGATTCTATACACCCTCCCAGCCAGGGGAAAAATCCTTCCCGCATCTACCCTGCTGCATCCTGTGAGAATTGTGTATACTTCCCAACTCTCATTCTTCTAAACTGCTCATTCTAAATTCCTGGCAACATCTTGTGGCCTGCTCATGGGATTAGTGTTGCCACGTTCTGGGAGATAGAGGGTGCAGGTTTGCTCGTACAAGCGGTGAATGACACTAAATTTGAAATAAAAAATAGGAAGTGGAAAAACAGCAGAACAAAGTAACAGGTTTGCAAAGCTGGCCAGAGTTCCGGGTAATTGAAAAGACATCCACTGAGTCAAGGCCAACTTGGATTCCAGCTCTTTCCCTTTTGTATAATGACACCTGACCTCATCCTGAAATTTGGCATGTCAGCTACGACTCTCATCAGTTTTTACAGATGCACTATAGAAAGCATTCTTTCTGGTTGTATCACAGCTTGGTATGGGCTCCTGTTCTGTCCAAGGCTGCAAGGAACTACAAAAGGTCGTGAATGTAGCCCAATCCATCACGCAAACCAGCCTCCCATCCATTGACTCTGTCTACACTTCCCGCTGCCTCGGAAAAGCAGCCAGCATAATTAAGGACCCCACGCACCCCGGACATTCTCTCTTCCACCTTCTTCCATCAGGAAAAAGATACAGAAGTCTGAGGACACGTACCAACCAACTCAAGAACAGCTTCTTCCCTGCTGCTGTCAGACTTTTGAATGAACCTACCTCACATTAAATTGATCTTTCTCTACACCCTAGCTATGACTGTAACACTACATTCTGCACTCTCTCATTTCCTTCTCTGTGAACGGTATGTTTTGTCTGTATAGCGCGCAAGAAACAATACTTTTCACTGTATGTTAATACATGTGACAATAATAAATCAAATCAAATCAAAAGATTCGGGGATAGGATGGTGGGGGGGGGAGCGGGGGGGTGGGGGGTGGGGGTGGTGGTGGTGGGGGCTGGGTGGGATGTTTTTTCAGAGGGTTGGTGCAGACTCAGTGGGCCAGACTTGGTGTCGATGTGGCTTCCTTCGACATTGTAAGGATTCTATGGAAGCAGCTTGGTTAGTAACCAGGGGGCAGAGATTCAAAGTAATTGGCAGAAAGATTAGGAAGGATTTAAGGAATATTTTTCACTCTGAGTGTGGTGAAGATCTGAAATTCATGGCCAGAAAACCCTCACCATGTTTTTAAAAAAACACTTAGAAAAGCATTCAAAGTTCCACAACTTACAGGGCTATGGGCCAAAAGCTGGAATGTGGGATTAGAGACTTAAAGTTTTTTTAAGGTTTATTTATTAGTCACAAATAAGGCTTACATTAACACTGCAATGAAGTTACTGTGAAAATCCCCTAATCGTCACACTCCGGTGCCTGTTCGGGTACACTGAGGGAGAATTTAGCATAGCCAATGCATCTAACCAGCACGTCTTTCAGACTGTGGGAGGAAACCGGAGCACCCGGAGGGAACTCACGCAGACACAGGGAGAACATGCAAACTCTACACAGACAGTGACCCAAGCCAGGAATCGAACCCGGTCCCTGGTGCTGTGAGGCAGCAGTGCTAACCACTGTGCCACCGTGTTACCTGCTGTGGCTCCTTCTTGGCTGGTACACACCAGATGGACCAAATGGCCTCTTTCTGAGCTCTAAATTTCTTTGTTTCTATGGTTTGATATTTGTAATAACTCGGTAGATCTGGAGAATCCCCAAGGATCAAAGTGAACCCTCTTCACTTTCTTCCGAGAGGCTGATTAGGTCACGTGTGTCTTTCTGCCCCGACATCAGAAGAGGTGACACCAGCCTGTGAGTTAGGCGTCCACAGCCAGACAGGCTTGTTAAACACAGAGAGGAGGAGTGAACAGTAACAGAGACACACAACATTTTACAGGAGCTTTTAACTTGAGCAATTTCCTCGGGTAATCAGAAAAGAACAAATAGTCGCTGCCGTTGCACTAAACATTTGACCATGTGACATTCCACTGCATTTTCTTTTTTTGGGAAGTTTTGTGGTTGGACTGCCTCCCTCCAGGGACTTCAGACAGAGCCTGAAATTTAACCGAGACAGTCTGAGAATTAATCCCCACAAAAATGACTCGGAACAAGCAGAAGTACAGAGTTGCCTGCTAAACGGAGAGAGAGATATATTTGAACTAATCCACTGGGAGTGTGCATTTGAAAGGGAAACCTCTTCCTTCAAGATTTTGCTTTGACACAAACAGCCACCTGTTGCACTGATGTCTCTACACAAACTGAGGATGTTTTTTTAAATTTCTGTGAACGAAGCTGGTTTGTAAATTCCTGTGTTCTAAAAGTGTGTCACCTTGTCAAAAAGCAACCGACAGGAAACACGGAAGCCCTCCTGTAAGAATCTGGGCCGGTTCTATGCCTGGTGAATTTCATTCAGTGGCTAAAGCTTTTCAAAACCCATAACATTAACAAGGAGGATCCCAAATTTCCTTATTATCATAGAATCACTACAGTATAGAAGGAGGCGATTTGGCCCTTCGAGCCTGCACTGACAACAATCCCACACAAGCCTGTAACCTCACGTATTTACCCTGCCAATCCCGCTGACACTCAGGGGCAATTTAGCATGGCCAGGCAACCTAACATGCACCTCTTTGGGGCGGCACGGTGGCACAGTGGTTAGCACCACTGCCTCACAGTGTCAGGGACCCGGGTTCAACTCCCGACTTGGGTCGCTGTCTGTGTGGAGTCTGCACGTTCTCCTCGTGTCTGCGTGGGTTTCCCCCGGATGCTCTGGTTTCCTCCCGCTGTCCAAAAGACGTGCTGGTTAGATGGATTGGCCGTGCTAAATTCTCCCTCCTGAACAGGCGCCGGAGTGTGGCGACTAGGGGATTTTCACAGTAACTTCATTGCAGTGTTAATGTAAGCCTACTTGTGACTAATAAATAAACTTTTTTTACTTTTTACTTTTATCTTTGGACTGTGGGAGGAAACCAGAGCACCCGGAAAAAGCCCACGCAGACACGGGGAGAACGTGCAGACTCCGCACAGACAGTGTCTTTCAGGCTCTCTACTCTCTCCAGCTCTGGGGATTCAGAGACAGTAAGAAGTCTCACAACACCAGGTTAAAGTCCAATAGGTTTATTTGGTAGCACAAGCTTTCGAAGTGTTACTCCTTCTTCACCTGATGAAGGAGCAAGACTCCGAAACCTTGTGCTACCAAATAAACCTGTTGGACTTTAACCTGGTGTTGTGAGACTTCTTACTGTGCTTACCCCAGTCCAACGCCGGCATCTCCACATCATGATTCAGAGACATACATTTGGCCTTGGAAAACATTTTGTTTTCGGTTTTCATGTTTTAGAACAAGTATTGGAAACAATAAGTTCATGCAGTTTGTGTTCCAATCACCGTGTCAGTGTGGAGATGTCCCATGGCTTTCGACACTGGCGCAAATTTAGATTTCAATATTTTGGCATGAAGTAGGAAGAAAGGAAGAATTCATTACCTTAAAGCCCTCAGGAATTCCCAAATGTGTTTGAGTCAAAAAGGACTTTTGAAGTGTAATCACTGTTGTGAGGTAGGAAACGCAGAAACCAATTCGTGCACAGCAAGCTCCCACATGCCGCAACGCGATAATTGGCCAGATCATCTGTTCTCGCGATGTTGGTTGACGCAATGAAACTCGATCCCAGGGGAGAACTCCCCGACTCTTCTTCGAAGTAGTGTGCCTGGGATATTTAACCTTAACCTGAGAGGGCAGATAGAAAGTTTCACCAGAAAGACGACACCTCAGACAGTGCAGCACTGACTCAGCGCCTCACTGGATGGAGTGTCAGCCTAGATTTCCATTCTGTCGGAAATGAAACAAGCCAACTTGTACACAGCAAGATCCCACAAACAACACGGATAATGAGCTGCGGATCTCCTGATGCAGAGCTGAGAATGCGACTCACTGGGACACAGCTGGTGTCAGTTTTTATTGATCCAATAGGATCAAATATTTCATACTAAATAAACATTAAATAGGAAACGCACGGTCTCGAAGAAGGAAGCAATGAAAGAAAACAACAGAAAGTGAATATTCCAGATCACTTCCTCTAAACCCACTCCAATGTCTGCGGATCTGCTTAATGTATTTGCAAGCTTCTGACCTCAGCAGAGAAATTCAGACCCATTCTGCAGTGAGTTCACATTGGTTTTCACATTTCTTACAATTCAAATAAAAATATAACTTCCATGAAAAAATATTGAATTCCCAAAATCAGCTAAGTTCTTCAGAAATATTAACCAATTGCTGCTCATTTAGCAGAGTTATTAATAAAGAACAAAATCAGAGCTACACAGAATAACTTTTCATTCACGTTCCTGTTGTCCAAATCAAACACATGTTTCTGTATTTTGAAAAGTAAAGATTTGAATCATGTTCTCCTTTCAATGGATTCACACTCTAGTAAGGGTGGCACGGTGGCACAGTGCTTAACATAGCAGACTCAGTGGGCCAGACTTGGCATAGCAGCCTCACAGTGCCAGGGAGCCTGCACGTTCTCCCCGTGTCTGCGTGGGTTTCCTCTGAGTGCTCTGGTTTCCTCCCACAGTCCGAAAGATGTGCAGGTTAGGTGGATTGGCCATGCTAAATTGCCCCTTAGTGTTCCAAGATGTGTAGATTTAAGTCTACAAGATTATGAGGGGCATGGACAGAATGGATAGTCAGAAGCTTTTTTCCAGGGTGGATGAGTCAATTACTAGGGGGAATAGGTTTAAGGTGCGAGGGGCAAGGTTTAAAGGAGATGTACGAGGCAAGTTTTTTTACACAGAGGGTGGTGGGTGCCTGGAGTTCGCTGCCGGGGGAGGTAGTGGAAGTAAATACGATAGTGACTTTTAAGGGGCGTCTGGACAAATCCATGAATAGGATGAGAATAGAGGGATATGGTCCACAGGAGGGGAGGGGGTTTTAGTTCAGATGGGCAGCATGGTCGGTGCAGGCGTGGAGGGCCAAATGGCCTGTTCCTGTGCTGTAATTTTCTTTGCTCTTTGATTGGCCATGGTACATTGCCCCTTAGTGTCCAAAGATGTGTAGGTTAAGTAGATTAAGCCATTGGTAAAAGCGTGGGGTTACGGGGATAGGGCGAGAGATGGGCCTGGGTAAGATGTTCTTTCAGAGAGTTGGTGCAGACTCGATGGGCTGAATGGCCTCTTCTATACTATAGAGATTCTATGATTCTGTGATAATTGTCAGGAAGGAATAAAAGTAAATTCCTTCAGATAGTATTGACAGAGACTAACTCCTAATAAAAGCTATTTTGTTACATTGTACATTAGGTTCCAAATTCCAAGCTGCTTCTGAAGAGTTCCACTGTAAAAACAATCGGCAACAAGAACCTGGCTTTCCATAGTGCCTTTACATGGTAAAACCAGCCATGCCGCTACATTGGAGGGTGGACATTGTGGAGACTCTGGACACAATCTACCAATCCTCTTTGAATTCAGGCAGTGCTGGTGCCAAAGGACTGGAGAATTGCAAACTGCTCAGTTCAAAATCCTTTACAAAGTACCGATATGAGCACTTGGCAGGTCATAATGTTCAGGACTATGGGTCAAGTGCTGGGATTAGGTGGGAGTTCAGGTGTTTCTCAGGTGCTGGTGCAGACTCGATGGGCCAAAGGGCCTCTGTATGATTCTATGAAAACAAGGAGAAAGGGATAGGGGCGGCACGGTAGCACAGTGGTTAGCACTGCTGCTTCACAGCTCCAGGGACCTGGGTTCGATTCCCGGCTTGGGTCACTGTGTGTGTGGAGTTTGCACATTCTCCTCGTGTCTGCGTGGGTTTCCTCTGGGTACTCCGGTTTCCTCCCACAGTCCAAAGATGAGCTGGTTAGGTTGATTGGCCATGCTAAAATTGCTCCTTAGTGTCCTGAGATGTAGGTTAGAGGGATTAGCGGGTAAATATGTAGGGATATGGGGGTAGGGCCTGGGTGGGATTGTGGTCGGTGCAGACTCGATGGGCCGAATGGCCTCCTTCTGCACTGTAGGGTTTCTATGATTCTATGATTCTAATAAAGCTGGCAGCGAGAGGCCAATCAGATCTCAAACTAGTTAAAATGTTTAGCAGAAAAAGCACCTTGTGGAAACAGCCATTGTAACTGCCGGACGTACCTCACCTTCTGCTCAGTGTGAAGGAGCGCCCCCTGTGTGACCTCATCCTAATTTCTTCTTTGCCTCAAGAGGAAAATCGATTGTTAATAAGAGAAAGATGAACTATTTCAACTACAACCGCTTTATAAAACACCTTCAATGTTGTAAAGTATCCCAATGCGTTTCACAGGAAGCCAGTCAGATACACTCCGAGACCGGGTTATCCACAGGGAGCTCACTCAGAGAACCAAGGGAAATTCGGACAAATAAAAGCAAATTACCGCAGAAACTAGAAATCTGAAATAAAAACAGAAAGCGCTGGAAAGACTCAGCAGGTCTGGCAGTGTCTGCAGAGAGAGAAACAGAGTTAATGTTCCAAGCGAACACTGAGCTGTGGGGCTCTTATTCTGACATATTACTAAGTGGGGAGCCATGATGTGGAGATGCCGGCGTTGGACTGGGGTGGGGCACAGTAAGAAGTCTCACAACACCAGGTTAAAGTCCAACAGGTTTATTTGGAATCACAAGCTTTTGGAGCGCCGTTCCTTCATCAGGTGAGTGGAGAGGTAGGTTTCACAAACATGGTGTTTATAGACAAAGACACAATTGCAAGATAATGTTGGAATCAGTGGGGAGGGTGTGGGGGGGGGGGGGATCAGTTAGGGGCACAGTGGGCAGATCGCAGGAAGGTTCAAGATGTACAGGGAGAATCTAGGGGTGGACGTAAGGGGAGTTTTAACAGTGGAACCAGACTGACACAATCCGTCCGCTCAATTCTCCTGCCTGCAAATAACATCCCATTTGTCTCTTGCAGGTATGGTGGAATCTGCTGAGAACTTCACCCACGATCAGAAGGTAGAAAGTTGTTCAATTCTTTTCCAAACTTTTAAGGAAGCTCCTAAATTTTGGGAGGAGTGAAGGAGGAGGTAAAGAAAATCAAAATGCTGCATACCTCAGTCCAATAAATGTTTACATTTACTCCTGGCGGAATTCCAGTGGATGTAATGTTTCACAAGTAGACTGAGAACTGATTTATGGGCCAGTTAGATATAACAACTTTGACATCAAGTGTAACATGAAATATTTTATGGCTCAGGAGAAAAGCCAGTCAATTGACTGCACATTGTATTTTCGTAATTGGAATGAGATCCCTCCAAGAAGGAAAGTCTACAACACTCCGTGTACAAACTGCCCAATAAAACCTCAGGCCAGACGTCTCTGAAATACTTAAGTACGCCCGAACAATGCTCAGAGTAACTGATGTGTAAGTCAGCTAACGGATTGCGGTGAGGTGGACAGACGCGGTGGATTGTGAGTCACCATCAGTGGCTGGATGTTTCGTCCTATTCCACCGTCAGACTCAACATCCGCTGATTTTCTCAAAGTAACTGTATTTGCGCATTGATTGCCCTCAGAACTCACTCCAGAAAGTCAAGTCTAGTCATTAACAATGCAACAACACTTGTAAACACTATTAAGGGGAGAGATGACCCAGTATTATCGCTCGATTATTAACACAGAAACTCAGCTAATGTTCTGGGGACCCGGTTCGAATCAAACCACGGTGGATGGTGGAGTTTGAATTCAATAAGAAATATCTGGAATTAAGAATCTACTGATGACCATGAAACCATTGTCGATTGTCAGAAAAACCCATCTGGTTCACTAATATCCTTTAGGGAAGGAAATCTGCCGTCCTTACCTGGTCTGGCCTACATGTGACTCCAGAGCCACAGCAATATGGTTGACTCTCAACTGCTCTTGGGCAACTAGGGATGGGCAATAAATGCTGGTCAGCCAGCGATGCCCATGTCCCACGAATGAATTAGAAATAAACAAATCACTATCGTCTATCAACCTCTCTTTCCCAGAGGTGAATAATTAGAGGTGACAAGGCTCATTTTTTGGATTCTGAATCATTGTTGGAGATTTTAAAATGTCAATTTTTTTTATTCTTATTTTTTTTCCTTTCTGACTCTTTTCTCTCTCGCCTAGTCCAATTTTTCTTCTTGCTATCTTTAATTCTGTTTCCCCCTCTTTCATTCATCTTTCTTCTCAGTTCCTTTAGTGTTTATTACACAATCTGTCAATTTCATTAGTAAATGAGATACCGGCTATGATTCTCCATGGGAAAACCAAGTGGTCCCAGCAGCAGGGGACCCAGAGTGTTTCACATTGGCTGTCCTTAGCAGATAGTGTTCAGACATTTTTAGTTAAAAATATTCAGTGAGTCAGTGTTAATTAATTGAATTTAAACTACCCGGGGCATTAGCCTGGGTCTCTGTGAGTGCAGCCACAGTATCTCTCCACCACCATCTCTCTTATGATACAGTGAAAAGAGTGAAAGAAAGTTCCGGACTTCTCGACATCGTTTATCACCATCAACACTGATAGCTTCAGATCTGTGTAATCTCCAAGTAGCAGTCACTGATCACTCTGGAGTTAACCTCAGAATACACTCTGACAGAATACAAATGAATATATTCTGTCTCCCCGACCCGCTCCTCCTCCCCCCCAACCCCCCAGCAAAGGCCTCACTGAATTATAATTTAAACACTGCAGCAATTATTTCCATCCAACCCGAGCATGCTGAGTCAGTGGAACTGTCTGAGATGTTTTCCAGATTTATTTATTTGACAAATATCTGTGTCCAGCTCTTCCATTAATAGAGAATATTCCTCAGCAGCTTGTGGAATCTTTCTGAGCAGCTCGCTGATCCTATCATCATCAATGTTGTATGTTTATTACAACTGAATAATTTCTTGTTCATGTTTTAAAACCTACTCCAGTTGCCCTTAACTAGAAAGTCCTGCTCCAGGGCTGTACAGCAATCTGTCAGCAATAGATATTTTCCAGACTCCAGCAACTAGAAAATGAAGCAGTTATTTTCTAATTCATTCGTGGGACATGGGCGTTACTGACTGGCCAGCATTTATTGCCCATCCCTAGTTACCCAAGAGCAGTTGAGAGTCAACCACATTGCTGTGGCTCTGGAGTCACATGTCAGCCAGACCGGGTAAGGATGGCAGACTTCCTTCCCTGAAGGCATTAGTGAACCAGATGGGTTTTTCCGACAACCGACAATGGTTTCATGGTCATCAGTAAATTCTTAATTCCGGATATTTTTTATTGAATTTAAATTCCACCATCTGCCGTGGCGGGATTCGAACCCGGGTCCCCAGAATATTAGCTGAGTTCCTGGATTAATAGTTTAGCGATAATACCACTGGGCCATCGCCTCCCTGGATGTGTGCAGATAGGAGTGGAGCAGTTGGATCTGAGCCACTTATTTCTGACGACCGACCACACCAACATGCATTAATATATAGTGCCTTTCATGCAATCAAAAATGTCTGCTTCACGGGGATGAAATTGGGTGAGATTTGATTCTGAACCGTGGAAGGAGCTAGTGGGTGATGAAGAGATAGGTTTTAAGCAGCATATTAAAGGGGGAGAGGCAGGTTCACTGAGGGAATTGCAGTGCTGAGGGCCCAGGCAACTGAACACACAGCCGCCAATGGTGGATCATTGATAACACTACATTCTGCACTCTCTCATTTCCTTCTCTATGAACGGTATGCTTTGTCTGTATAGCGCGCAAGAAACAATACTTTTCTCTGTATACTAATCCATGTGACAATAATAAATCAAGTCAAATAATCAGGGGGTGTTCATGAGGCCAGAATTAGAGGAGTCGAGTATCACAGAGGGTTGTGCAGGAGATTAGAGACATCGGGAGGCATGTCGCCGTGGAGGGATTTGAAAACAAGGATGGGAATTTTGAAATCGGGACATTACCAGACAGGGAGCCAATGTATGTCAACTCACACAAGAAGGAGTCTCACAACACCAGGTTAAAGTCCAACAGGTTTATTTGGTAGCAAAAGCCACAAGCTTTCGGAGCGCTGCTCCTTCGTCAGGTGAGTGGGAGTTCTGTTCACAAACAGGGCATATAAAGACACAAACTCAATTTACAAAATAATGGTTGGAATGCGAGTCTTTACAGGTAATCAAGTCTTAAAGGTACAGACAATGTGAGTGGAGAGAGGATTAAGCACAGGTTAAAGAGATGTGTATTGTCTCCAGCCAGGACAGTTAGTGAGATTTTGCAAGTTGTGGGGGTTACAGATAGTGTGACATGAACCCAAGATCCCGGTTGAGGCTGTCCTCATGTGTGCGGAACTTGGCTATCAGTCTCCACCCAGCGACTCTGCGCTGTCGTGTGTCGTGAAGGCCGCCTTGGAGAATGCTTACCTGAAGATCAGAGGCCGAATGCCCGTGGCCGCTGAAGTGCTCCCCAACAGGGAGAGAGCACTCTTGCCTGGTGATTGTCGAGCGGTGTTCATCCATCTGTTGTCGTAGCATCTGCATGGTCTCCCCAATGTACCATACCTCGGGACATCCTTTCCTGCAGCGTATCAGGTAGACAACATTGGCCGAGTTGCAAGCGTATGTACCGTGTACCGGGTGGATGGTGTTCTCACGTGAGATGATGGCATCTGTGTCGATGATCCGGCACGTCTTGCAGAGGCTGTGGCAGAGTTGTGTGGTGTCGTGGTCACTGTTCTCCTGAAGGCTGGGTAGTTTGCTGCAGACAATGGTCTGTTTGAGGTTGTGTGGTTGTTTGAAGGCAAGAAGTGGGGGTGTGGGGATGGCCTTGGCGAGATGTTCGTCTTCATCAATGACATGTTAAAGGCTCCGGAGAAGATGTTGTAGCTTCTCCGCTCCGGGGAAGTACTGGACGACGAAGGGTACTCTGTCCACCGTGTCCCGTGTTTGTCTTCTGAGGAGGTCGGTGCGGTTTTTCACTGTGGCGCATCGGAACTGTCGATCGATGAGTCGAGCGCCATATCCTGTTCTTATGAGGGCATCTTTCAGCGTCTGGAGGTGTCTGTTGCGATCCTCCTCATCCGAGCAGATCCTGTGTATACGGAGGGCTTGTCCGTAGGGGATGGCTTCTTTAACGTGTTTAGGGTGGAAGCTGGAGAAGTGGAGCATCGTGAGGTTATCCGTGGGCTTGTGGTACAGTGAGGTGCTGAGGTGACCGTCCTTAATGGAGATGCGTGTGTCCAAGAATGCAACCGATTCCGGAGAGTAGTCCATGGTGAGTCTGATGGTGGGATGGAACTTGTTGATGTCATCATATAGTTGTTTCAGTGATTGTTCATCATGAGTCCAAAGGAAGAAAATGTCATCGATGTATCTAGTGTATAGCATCGGTTGAACGTCCTGTGGGGTGAAGATGTCTTATTCAAACCTGTGCATGAAGATGTTGGCATATTGAGGTGCGAATTTGGTCCCCATGGCTGTTCCGTGTGTCTGGATGAAGAACTGGTTGTTGAAGGTGAAGACATTGTGGTCCAGGATGAAGCGGATGAGATGTAAAATTGCATCTGGAGATTGGCAGTTGTCGGCGTTGAGTACTGAGGCAGTTGCAGCAATGCTATCATCGTGGGGGATGCTGGTGTAGAGTGCCGAGACATCCATTGTGACGAGGAGTGCTCCTGGTTCAACTGCTCCACGTGTGCTGAGTCCGTAGTGTCGCGACAAAAGCTGGGGGATCTTTACAGCGAAGAATCGCACTGGCCTCCTCAGAAGACAAACACAGGAACGGCGGACAGAGTACCCTTCGTCGTCCAGTACTTCCCCGGAGCAGAGAAGCTACAACATCTTCTCTGGAGCCTTCAACATGTCATTGATGAAGACGAACATCTCGCCAAGGCCATTCCCACACCCCCACTTCTTGCCTTCAACCAACCGCACAACCTCAAACAGACCATTGTCCGCAGCAAACTACCCAGCCTTCAGGAGAACAGTGACCACGACACCACACAACCCTGCCACAGCAACCTCTGCAAGACATGCCGGACCATCGACACGGATGCCCTCATCTCACGTGAGAACACCATCCACCAGGTACACGGTACATACACTTGCAACTCGGCCAACGCTGCCTACCTGATACGCTGCAGGAAAGGATGTCCCGAGGCATGGTACATTGGGGAGACCATGCAGACGCTACGACAACGGATGAATGAACACCGTTCGACAATCACCGGGCAAGAGTGTTCTCTTCCTGTTGGGGAACACTTCAGTGGTCACGGGCATTCGGCCTCTGATCTTCGGGTAAGCGTTCTCCAAGGCAGCCTTCACGACACACGACAACGCAGAGTTGCTGAGCAGAGACTGATAGCCAAGTTCCGCACACATGAGGACGGCCTAAACCGGGATCTTGGGTTCATGTCACACTATCTGTAACCCCTACGACTTGCCTGGGCTTGCAAAATCTCACTAACCGTCCTGGCTGGAGACAATACACATCTCTTTAACCTTTGCTTAACCCTCTCTCCACTCACATTGTCTGTACCTTTAAGACTTGATTCCCTGTAAAGACCTCGCATTCCAACCATTATTTTGTAAATTGAGTTTGTGTCTTTATATGCCCTGTTTGTGAACTGAAATCCCACTCACCTGACGAAGGGGCAGCGCTCCGAAAGCTTGTGGCTTTTGCTACCAAATAAACCTGTCGGACTTTAACCTGGTGTTGTTAAACTTCTTACTGTGTTTACCCCAGTCCAATGCCGGCATCTCCATATCATGACTCACTCAAGACAAGGCAGTGGAGTTTCTGACTCAACTCAAGTTTGTGCAGAGCAGAAGATGGGAGGCTGGCCAAGCTTTGGAATAGTCAATCCTAGCGGTACTGAGGATGCGCGGAGAGTTTCAGCAGCAGATGAGCTGAGGCGGGGCAGAGATGTGAACAGAAGCTCATCTCAATGTCGATTATAACAGCAGGACTGTAAATATATTCCTAACTGCATGCAGTTAAAAACATTCAAAAGCTTGTTTCCTCAAATCTGTCCAGTGAACCCGACCAGCTCCTCATTGACAATCCACCCTTTCCCTGAGTCACAATGGGTCAGATATTACTGAGGTTAACTGTGTGGGTGATGATTCGATGCACAAATTGGGCAAAACTCATGCATAGAAACACTGGGAATTGGAAATCAGCGCAAGTTTCTGGAGAATTTGCATTGCTCAAGCAGTCAGTTTACAAGAATGGCATCTCACCCTCAGTCTCACAAAGTTGCTGCATTTGTAATTTAATTTCAACAAAAAAAATTATGTTTTATTTATTCATTCACAAGCGAGAGGCCAGCATTTATTGTCCATCTCTAATCACCCTTCAGGAGGTGTTGGTGAGCTGCCTTCTAGAACCGCTGGAGTCCCTGTGGTGTAGGTACACCCACCGTGCTGTTAGGGAGGGATTCCAGGATTTTGACCCAGCGACAGTGAAGGAACGGCCGATACATTTCCAAGTCAGGATGGAGAGTGACTCGGAGGGGAACCTCCAGGTGGTGTTTAGTAATTAACATTGTAAATCGCTTTTCAACCACAGGATAATTAATAACAACAGCCAATCAACCTTTTGAGCCTTTCTTAAACACTTTGAACATTTGAGTTATAAAATGTTGCAGATGAGATTAAAAAGCCGTTTGATTAATTGGAGAATTGAAAATGTGACAACTTTTTTATCGAAGGAGAGAGGGACAAACTCAACAAGTACAAAGCAGCCAGTTTAACATTAACAGCAATAATCCAGGATCAATTCAACTGACATTTTGGAAGGTACAGACGCATAAGCAAAGTCAGCACAGATTTGTTCAAGTCAAGTTGCTGGTTAAGATATTTCCTCCTGCTTTATTGTCACAGTTTATGGTGAATCTACCCTGTGCCGAATTGTACAGAGTTTTCTGGATCCGGATTCACTGAGAAATGGATCAACAACAAAGAAAATGAGGCAGATTTATCCACTCACCTTAACTGAGCTGCATTCGAAACTCAACCTCCATATGTGAATAATCACATTAACTCTCACTGCCCCCATTAACCCCCAGTGTCCCACCCCCACCAGCCCCCACCTCTCACTGCCCCCCCCAGTGTCCCACTCCCACCAACCCCATCTCTCACTGCCCCCCAATGTTCCACCACAACCACCCACTGTACCCCCAATGTGCTAACTCCCACTAACCTCCAACGTCCCACCATCCCCCACCCCCACCAACCCCTACCGCCCACAAACCCCCACTGACAAAACTCCCTCAATGTAAACAAAATGAGGGAGATTGTCATTGACTTCAGGAAGTGTAGAGGGGAACATGCCCCTGTCTACATCAACAGGGCCAAAGTAGAAATGTCCGACAGCTTCAAGTTTTTAGGTGTCCAGATCACCAACAGCCTGTCCTGGTCCCCCCCCCCCCCATGCCAACGCCTCTACTTTCTCAGAAGACTAAGGAAATTTGGCATGTCAGCTACGACTCTCACCAACCTTTACAGATGCACCATAGAAAGCATTCTTTCTGGTTGTATCACTGTGGTGAACCATCGTTGGTTACCACTGTGGGGTTATTCCAATGTTACTGTTGGGTTAGGGTGTTACCACTGTGGGGTTGTTATAATGTTGTTGTTGGGTTAGGGTGTTGCCACTGTGGGATTAATATACCTGTGGTGGATGCTGTTATGGCACATCCCGGTCGGGCCCCGCCTCCTGGGGAGAGGTATAAGACCCTCTGCTCAGGCGGGACCCCTCCAGTCTGGATTGGTGTACTCGTGTTAGATAGTTCCATTGTTTGTCAATAAAAGCCTTCAATCGCTGAAGCCTTGTACCTCGTGCTTGATTGTCGCGCATCAATTTTATTGACAAACACAAAACTCTCGACAGTAAAGAGAGTATGGAGCAAATGCTGAAACCAGAGCGTCTGACGCTGGACCCACGTGCGGTCGGTGCCTCTAACACCTTCGACCACTGGCTGAAGTGTTTCGAGGACTACCTGGCGGCCTCTGCAGCAGTTACTACGGACGACGACAGACTCCAGGTCCTCCACGCGAGGGTAAGCGACACGGTCTATCTTGCGATTCGTGCGGCCACCACTTACCCGAGGGCCATCGAGCTCTTGAAAAAACGATACACGAGACCACCCAACGAGATTCACGCTCGTTACCTCCTCGCTACACGACGTCGGCAGTCGGGCGAAACCATGGAGGATTACGCCAATGAGCTCTTGCAGCTTGCCAGGGGCTGCGACTGCAAAGCTGTGTCGGCTGAGCAGTACATGTATGACCTCGCCCGAGATGCGTTTGTAGCAGGGGTAGGGTCCTCGTACATCCGGCTTAAGCTATTGGAGAAAGGGAACCTCAACCTGACCCAAGCGATGGAGATGGCTGAGATGCTGGAGGCAGCGTCGAAAAGCTTGGCTCTGTACCCCGAAGACCACGCGGAGACAACGTGGCAGGAGCAAGCACAAATCCCTCCTCGCCCCACGGGCTCGCGCTCCCATATCGACCCGACGACGGCGGCAGCTCCAGGCGGCCAGCGGTGCTATTTTTGCGGAGGAGCCAAGCATCCACGGCAACAGTGTCCAGCTAAAACAGTGATCTGCAGTCAGTGCGGTAAAAAGGGGCACTACGCGAAAGTCTGCAGATCGAAGCCCAAGAACGGCAGTGCAGCCTGTGACCCTCCAGAGCGGAGACAATCTCCTTCGGCGTCGCAGTATCCACGAGGTCCGACCACGTGCGAATCCAGGACGACGCCATCGTGGCTGGCGGAGGAGGAAGATGACCACCAGGAGTCGCTACGCTTGGCGCCCTCACCCACGTGCGATTCATGGGGGCGGCCATCGTGGTCGACGACGACCAGGAGCGACCAGCAGGGGTCCTCAGTATCAACCTCGGCTGCCTGCAGTGACGTCCAAGGGCCAACGGTGGCGTCGATCACCCTGGACCAGACAAAGCATCACAGGCTTGACTGTTCAATGATGAACATCAAGGTAAATGGTCATACTGTGTATTGTCTGTTTGACAGTGGGAGCACCGAGAGTTTTATTCACCCTGACACTGCAAAGAGGTGTGGACTCCGGGTTCTACCTGCCAAACAGACAATTTCCATGGCATCACGGTCCCGGTCTGTACCGATCCAAGGACGTTGTATGGTAACCCTGGAGGTGCAGGGCACAATTTACGAGCGATACAGGCTCCTTGTGTTGCCGCACCTTTGCGCGCCAATTCTCCTCGGACTAAACTTTATGGTCCACATGAAGAGTGTGATCCTACAGTACGGTGGGCCACTCCCTTCGCTGGCAGTAGGGAATCAGCCGCAGCCTCCAAATTGTCCAAAGCGCCCCGCATGCAACCTTTCCACACTAAAGATCACCACACCCTCTTTATTTAAGAATCTGGTACCAGGCTGCAAGCCCATCACTACTAAAAGTAGGCGTTACAGCGCTGAAGACCGGATCTTCATTAGATCTGAGGTTCAGCGGCTCCTCAAAGAAGGGATCATACAGCCCAGTGCTAGTCCGTGGAGAGCGCAGGTCGTGGTGGTTAAAAGCGGGAACAAACCCCAGATGGTCATCGACTACAGTCAGACCATTAACCGTTATACGCAGCTGGATGCGTATCCTCTCCCGCGCATATCTGATATGGTCAATCAGATTGCGCAGTACCGGGTGTTCTCCACCATAGACCTTAAGTCCGCCTACCACAACTCCCCATCCGCCCAGAGGACCGACAATATACGGCTTTTGAGGCGGATGGTCGTCTGTATCAGTTTCTTAGGGTTCCATTTGGTGTCACCAATGGGGTCTCGGTCTTCCAGCGTGCTATGGACCGAATGGTGGACCAGAACGGGTTGCGGGCTACCTTCCCGTACCTGGATAACGTCACCATCTGCGGCCATGACCAGCAGGACCATGACACAAACCTCCAGAACTTTCTGCGCACTGCGTCTCGCCTGAATCTGACCTATGACAGGGAGAAGTGTGTATTCCGTACGCGCAGGTTAGCTATCCTGGGATACGTGGTGGAAAACGGGGTCATCGGCCCTGATCCAGACCGTATGCGCCCCCTTACTGAACTTCCCTTGCCCGCTAGCGCAAAAGCACTGAGGAGATGCCTCAGCTTTTTTTCTTATTATGCGCAGTGGGTCCCCAACTACGCGAACAAAGCCCGTCCACTCATCAAGTCCACGACTTTCCCACTCACGCCGGAGGCCCAATTGGCCTTCAAGGCTTTGAAAAGCGACATTGCGAAAGCCACGATGCACGCGGTGGATGAATCCATCCCTTTTCAGGTGGAAAGTGATGCATCGGATTTCGCCCTGGCCGCCACACTGAACCAGGCAGGCAGGCCCGTCGCGTTTTTTTCCCGCACCCTTCAAGGTCCCGAAATTCGGCATTCAGCGGTGGAGAAGGAGGCTCAGGCTATTGTGGAGGCCATCAGACACTGGCGCCATTACCTGGCGGGGAAGCGGTTCACCCTGATCACGGATCAACGATCCGTGGCGTTTATGTTCAGTAATACGCAGAGGGGCAAGATCAAGAATGATAAGATCTTGCGGTGGAGAATTGAGCTCTCCACCTATAATTACGATATTATGTATCGTCCGGGGAAACTCAATGAGCCCTCAGATGCCCTCTCGCGCGGAACATGCGCTATCATGCAGGAGGACCGCTTGAACGCCCTCCATAATGACCTGTGCCATCCTGGGGTCACTCGGCTCTACCACTTCATAAAAGCCCGCAACCTGCCCTACTCGGTGGAGGATGTCAGGTCTGTAACGAGAAGCTGTCGGATTTGCGCGGAATGCAAACCGCACTTTTATCGACCTGACCGGGCACAATTGGTCAAGGCCACTCGCCCCTTCGAGAGGCTGAGTGTGGATTTTAAGGGCCCCCTTCCCTCAACGGACCGGAATGTGTATTTTCTCAATATCATAGATGAATACTCCCGGTTCCCGTTTGTTGTCCCCTGTGCGGACACGTCGACTGCCACAGTGATTAAGGCATTCAGTGATCTTTTTACCCTGTTCGGGTACCCCTGCTACATACATAGCGACAGGGGCTCGTCGTTCATGAGTAACGACTTGAGGCAATTCCTGCTCTCATACGGGATTGCCTCTAGTAGAACCACGAGCTACAGCCCTAGGGGTAACGGACAGGTGGAGAGAGAGAATGCTACAGTCTGGAAGGCTGTCCTATTGGCGCTGAAGTCCAGGGGCCCTCCAGTCTCCCGTTGGCAGGAGGTCCTTCCAAATGCGCTTCATTCCATTCGCTCCCTCCTGTGTACGGCAACCAATGCTACTCCCCACGAGAGGATGTTCTCATTCCCTCGGATGTTGTCCTCGGGGATCTCCTTACCAGCCTGGTTGACGTACCCAGGACCCGTCCTTCTGCGGCGACATGTGAGGGCCCGCAAGTCCGACCCCTTGGTCGAACCGGTCCAACTCCTCCACGCCAACCCTCAGTATGCCTATGTGGCATATCCTGACGGGCGAGAGGACACAGTCTCGATTCGAGACCTGGCGCCCGCAGGGGACGTAGCAACTCCTGTCGCTCCTATACCCCCTGTCACGAACCCCCTTTCACTTCTTTCTTCCCCAGACGTGGCGCGGTCAGCACCGGGACCAGTGCATAACAGTTATACTCCCATGTACAGCTTGCCTGAGACTCGGAGATCGGCGCCACCACAGAAGGTACCAGGATCCCCTGCACCACCGCTTCACCACGGTCAACCGGCCCGTGAGTCCTCGAGGAGACAGCCGGACGCTGTTTTGGAGAGAACGCCACCGCAAGCACCTGCTCCGGTGTCGCAACCGGTGTTGAGGAGATCACAGCGACGGTGCGGTCCTCCAGACCGTCTGGACTTGTAGATTTTGTATATATGTAATCTGTTTTCGCACCCCGCCGGCCTTTGTTTTCAAAGGAGGGGTGAATGTGGTGAACCATTGTTGGTTACCACTGTGGGGTTATTCCAATGTTACTGTTGGGTTAGGGTGTTGCCACTGTGGGGTTGTTATAATGTTGTTGTTGGGTTAGGGTGTTTACACTGTGGGATTAATATACCTGTGGTGGATGCTGTTATGGCACATCCCGGTCGGGCCCCGCCTCCTGGGGAGAGGTATAAGACCCTCTGCTCAGGCGGGACCCCTCCAGTCTGGATTGGTGTACTTGTGTTTAGATAGTTCCATTGTTTGTCAATAAAAGCCTTCAATCGCTGAAGCCTTGTACCTCGTGCTTGATTGTCGCGCATCAATCACAGCTTGGTATGGCTCCTGCTCTGCCCAAGACCGCAAGGAATTACAAAAGGCCGTGAATGTAGCCCAATACATCACGCAAACCAGCCTCCCATCCATTGACTCTATCTACACTTCCCGCTGCCTCGGCAAAGCAGCCAGCATAATTAAGGACCCCACGCACCCCAGACATTCTCTCTTCCACCTTCTTCTGTTGGGAAAAGGATACAAAAGTCGAAGAACACATCCCAACCGACTCAAGAACAACTTCTTCCCTGCTGCTGTCAGACTTTTGAATGGACTTACCTCGCATTAAGTTGATCTTTCTCTACACCCTAGCTATGACTGTAACACTACATTCTGCACTCTCTCGTTTCCTTCTCTATGAATGGTATGCTTTGTCTGTATAGCGCGCAAGAAACAATACTTTTCACTGTATGTTAATACATGTGACAATAATAAATCAAATCAAATATAAAAAACTCCTATTGCTAAGCTTGAATTGGTATCTTGATCATTACTGGCCAGCGCTAAGTTGTGGTTTACTATCACCGTAAATATTATTATCCCATTTTGTTTACCAATTCTAATGGGCCTCGCTGGAACTCGTTCAAAGAATTTGATGATGAATCAGATGGTTAAAAGACCATGTACACTATTAATGACTTGATTTCAGGACAATGTTTAAAGGAGATGTACGAGGCAGATTTTTTACACAGAGAGTAGTGGGTGCCTAGAACTCGTTGCCGGGGGAGGTAGTGGAAGCGGATACGGTAGTGACTTTTAAGGGGTGTCTTGACAAATTCATGAATAGGATGGGAATAGAGGGATATGGTCCCCGGAAGGGACCATTTTTAGTTCAGGGTTTTAGTTCAGTCGGGCAGCATGGTCGGTGCAGGCTTGGAGGGCCGAAGGGCCTGTTACTGTGCTGTAATTTTTTTTGTTCTTTGTAATTGGAGTCAAGGATTCCAAATGTAACATCTCCAATTAAAAGAGGGGAAGGGATTAAAAGGAACAATCGTCAGCCAGTCAGCATAAAGCCAATGCTGAGGCAACACTGAGATAATAATCTGGATAAAATCCATTGGCATTTAGAAAAACAATGGTGAATGAAACAAAGTTAAGTGGATTTTGTTAAAGGGAAATGATGCTTGACTTGATTGAGTCAATTGATGAGGTCATGGAGAAGATTGCTCGCTGTAATTCAGTTGATGTTGTATTCATTAACTTTCAAAGGGAGTTGATTATTCATTATTAATGATTAGTAATATATATTTATTAATCAATGAAATATTAAAACCCATTGGGCGGCATGGTGGCACAGTGGTTAGCACTGTTGCTTCACAGCTCTGGAGACCTGGGTTCGATTCGCGGCTTGGGTCATTGTCTGTGTGGAGTTCTCCCTGTGTCTGCGTGGGTTTCTTCCAGGTCATAGAGCCACAGAGTCATAGAGAATTACAGCATGGAAGCAGGCCCTTTGGCCCAACTTTTCCATGCCGACCCTTTTCCCCTTGATCTGGTTTCCTCCCACGTTCCAAAGGTGTCTGGGTTAGGTGCATTGGTCATACTAAATTGCCCCTTGGTATCCCGGGATGCCTAGGTTAGAGGGATTAGTGGGGTAAATATGTAGAATTACGGGTATAGGGCCTGGGTGGGATTGTTGTCAGTGCAGACTCGATGGGCCAAATGGCCTCCTTCTGCACTGTACGATTCTATGATTCCATGATTAAAGGAACAGTATGGATATAATGTTGGCCAATGGGCTGAAAGCAGAGAGTGTGAACATGATGCTTTTAGATTGTTAAGATACACAGGTGAAAGGGCATTGATGTTTAGGAAGGTTCAGAGATCGGACGAGACCTTTGGCTTCATAAATAGAGGCGTCAAATCCAAAATCATGGAAATGTAGCTGTGATCCAGCCAATGTTTTGTCTAACTCTGGAATCTGGGAAGGATGTCGAATTCTTGGAGTGTAGGCTGAGGAGATTCACTGGAATAGGATCAGGGATGAGAGATTGGAGAAGTTGGGATCATTGTTCTCCAATCAGAGAAGGTTAAGAGGAGATTTAATAGTGATGTTCAAAATCAGGATGGATTTCGATTCAATGAATCAGGAGAAAGTGTTTCTAGTGCGAGGAGGGTGGGTAACCAGAGGGACACAGATTGAAGAGAATCGGGAAAAGAACCAGAGGGGGAGATGAGGGGAATTTATTTGACACAGTGAGTTCCTGTGATCTGGAATGTGCTGCCTGAAAGGGCGGTGGAAGCAGATTCAATAATAACTTTCAAAAGGGAATTGGAGACATGGAACAAAGAAGAACAAAGAACAAAGAACAATACAGCACAGGAACAGGCCCTTCGGCCCTCCAAGCCCATGCCGCTCCCTGGTCCAAACTAGACCATTCTTTTGTATCCCTCCATTCCCACTCCGTTCATGTGGCTATCTAGATAAGTCTTAAACGTTCCCAGTGTGTCCGCCTCCACCACCTTGCCCGACAGCGCATTCCAGGCCCCCACCACACTCTGTGTAAAATACGTCCTTCTGATATCTGTGTTAAACCTCCCTCCCCTCACCTTGAACCTATGACCCCTCGTGAACGTAACCACCGACCTGGGAAAAAGCTTCCCACCGTTCACCCTATCTATGCCTTTCATAATTTTATACACCTCTATTAGGTCTCCCCTCATCCTCCGTCTTTCCAGTGAGAACAGCCCCAGTTTACCCAATCTCTCCTCATAACTAAGCCCCTTTACCAGGCAACATCCTGGTAAACCTCCTCTGCGCTCTCTCTAAAGCCTCCACATCCTTCTGGTAGTGTGGCGACCAGAACTGGACGCAGTATTCCAAATGCGGCCGAACCAACGTTCTATACAACTGCAACATCAGACCCCAACTTTTATAGTGAAAGGAAGAATAATGTCAGAGTTGTGGGAAAGGGTGAGTGGGACTAATTGGATATCTATTGCCAGCCCCAAGACCTCATTCCACACCTGCCAATTTGCAGGTCTGGTGGAGGTAGGACAAGCACCCAGAGTGTCCCACGGAGTAGTGTGTCTGACAGGGGGGAGTTATGATGAAAGGAGGTGCCTAATGATAGGGGCAGGATCCCGCCTTCCCCCCATATACTTTAATCTCCTTCACCCCAAGAGCTATATCTAACTGCTTCTTGAAAACATACAATAGAATCATAGAAGATAGGAGCAGGAGGAGGCCATTTGGCCCTTCGAACCTGCTCCACTTTCATTAAGATCATGGCTGATCATCCAACTCAATCGCCTAATCCTGTTTTTTCCCCATAACCTTTGATCCCATTTGCCCCAAGTGCTATATCCAGCCGCCTCTTGAATACATTCACTGTTTTGGCATCAACTGCTTCCTGTGGTAATGAATTCCACAGGCTCACCACTCTCTGGGTGAAGAAATGTCTCCTCACCTCCGTCCTAAATGGTGTCCCCGAATCTTCACGCCTGGTTCTGGACTCCCCCCACCATCAGGAATATCTTCCTTGCATCTACCCTGTCTAGTCCTGTTAGAATTTTATCGGTTTCTATGGGATCCCCCCCATTCGACTGAACTCCAGTGAAAACACTGCTAACCGACTATTTTAAATAGTTTTAGATCTGATTAGCCTGTAGTTATTCCTTTCCCTTTGTTTTTTTGAACAGGGCTGTTGATGTTTATAATTCTCCTGCCCCCGGCATCGAGGCACGGTCAGGAGCTTGTGCCCAGAGCTCCACTATTTCCATCGCATCTCATCTGGACTGGCTAACTGTTCCACACTGAGCGCTGCCAGCCTCTGAAGCTATTTTTATCGGATCCAATTTCGCTGCTACCCCCTCCTTTCCTCTAAGTGGTATTTTTGGTGACTGTATTTTGAAGATGTGGCATTGGCTGGCAAGGGCAGCAGTTATTAACATTCCTGAGAAGGTGGTAATGGGATGACTTCTGAAACCACATGTAGCAATTTGATGGTTTGTTGGGATGTCTCAGAGAGCAGCGAGAGGTCATTCAGTTTGGGGTGTCTGGAGTAACATGCAGCTCAGACTGGCTAAGGGCAGCAAGTTTCTTTCTTATAAGAACCAAGAGATATTACTGGTCCAGTGACATATAACAACTACACTGACATAACTCTGCAGAGATTTCATGCACTTAACTTCATCCAAAATCCTCATGTGCTACATCACTCTAAGATTATAAAGGAACATTCATGCCACACAAGTGCCAGGCAATGAGCATCTCCAACAAGAGAGGATCTAACCATCACCCCTTAACATTCAATGGCATTAACATCACTGAGTCCCCCACTATCAACATCCTGGGGTCACCGTTGACCAGAAACTGAACTGGACTCGCCATTTAAATACTGTGGCTACCGGCGCAGGTCAGAGGCGAGGAATCCTGCAGTGAGTAACTCACCTCCTGACTTCCCAAAGCCTGTCCACCATCTACAAGGCACAAGTCAGGAGTGTGATGGAATACTCCCCACTTGTCTGGATAGGTGCAGCTCCAACAACACTCAAGGAGCTTGATACGATCCGAACTGACCCCATTGAGCACCTTCAACATTCACTCTCTCCACCACCGACACACAGTGGCGACACGCAGTGTACCATCGACAAGATGCACTACAGCAACTTGCCAAGGCTTTAGACAGCACCTTTCAAGCCCACAACCTCTACCATCCAGAAGGACAAGGACAGGAGGTACATGGGAACACCGCCACCTGCAAATCCCCCTCCAAGTCCTGGCTTGGTAATATATTGCCGTTTCTTCACTGTTGCTGGGTTAAAATCCTGGAACTCCCTCCCTAACAGCACTGTGGGTGTACCTACACCACATGGATTACAATGGTTCAAGAAGGCAGCTCATCATCACCTTCTGAAGGGCAATTAGAGATGGGTAATAAATGCTGGCCTAGCCAGCGACACTCAAATTGTGAGAATGAATTAAAAAACAGAAAATGATTCTGAGTGTCTTGTACACTGTTGTGTTCTGTACAAGTCATTCAGAAATACTATACCATACAATATTAACTTGCACAATTACCAATTTATCTCACTCTGACTGGCAATAGCAGGATCGCTCTCTGCAGCCTTTTGTATTCAGCATCCTCCTCGCATTGACTTTGTGGAAATTTTCTTTTACTTGAGAGGCGAAGGTGTGAGGAGCGAGGAGGATTGGGAGAGGAAAGCTGAATTTCTTCAGGATCTGGAGAGAGAGTCATAGACGTTTACAGCATGGAAACAGGCCCTTCGGCCCAACTTGTCCATGCCGCCTTTTATTTTAACCCCTAAGCTAGTCCCAATTGCCCGCATTTGGCCCATATCCCTCTATACCCATCTTACCCATGTAACTTTTTAAAAGACAAAATTGTACCCGCCTCTACTGCTACCTCTGGCAGCTTGTTCCAGACACTCACCACCCTCTGTGTAAAAAAATTGCCCCTCTGGATACTTTTGTATCTTTCCCCTCTCACCTTAAACCTATGCCCTCTAGTTTTAGACTCCCCTACCTTTGGGAAAAGATATTGACTATCTAACTGATCTGTGCCCCTCATTATTTTATAGAGATGATTTAACTTGATTTATTATTGTCACATGTATTAACATACAGTAAAAAGTATTGTTTCTTGCACGCTATACAGACAAAGCATACCGTTCATAGAGAAGGAAACGAGAGAGTGCAGAATGTAGTGTTACAGTCATAGCTAGGGTGTAGAGAAAGATCAGCTTCATGCAGTCCATTCAAAAGTCTGACAGCAGCAGGGAAGAAGCTGTTCTTGAGTTGGTTGGTACGTGTCCTCAGACTTTTGTATCTTTTACCCGACGGAAGAAGGTGGAAGAATGTCTGGGATGCATCGGGTCCTTGATTATGTTGGCTGGTTTTCCAAGGCAGCGGGAAGTGTAGACAGAGTCAATGGATGGGAGGCTGGTTTGCGTGATGGACTGGACTTCATTCACGATCTTTTGTAGTTCCTTGCGGTCTTGGGCAGAGCAGGAGCCATACCAAGCTGTGATACAACCAGAAAGAATGCTTTCTGGTGCATCTATAAACATTGGTGAGAGTCGTAGCGGACATGCCAAAATTCCTTAGTCTTCTGAGAAAGTAGAAGCGTTGGTGGGCTTCCTTAACTATAGTGTCGGCATGGGGGGACCAGGACAGGTTGTTGGGACATCAGATGAAGATTTGACAGAGGTTGCATCAAGAACATGATGCACTGTGAGCAAGAAGCATTGGGCTGGTTGTTTTCAATGTTGCATCAATTGAACAGATGCTGACTGGGGCATGGTGCCTGAGGCTGAGGGTGAGCGTCACAAAGAACAAAGAACAATACAGCACAGGAACAGGCCCTTCGGCCCTCCAAGCCCGCGCCGCTCCCTGGTCCAAACTAGACCATTCTTTTGTATCCCTCCATTCCCACTCCGTTCATGTGGCTATCTAGATAAGTCTTAAACGTTCCCAGTGTGTCTGCCTCCACCACCTTGCCCGGCAGCGCATTCCAGGCCCCCACCACCCTCTGTATAAAATATGTCCTTCTGATATCTGTGTTAAACCTCCCCCCCTTCACCTTGAACCTATGACCCCTCGTGAACGTCACCACCGGCCTGGGGAAAAGCTTCCCACCGTTCACCCTATCTATCCTTTCATAATTTTATATACCTCTATTAGGTCACCCCTCATCCTCCGTCTTTCCAGTGAGAACAACCCCAGTTTACCCATTCTCTCCTCATAACTAAGCCCTTCCATACCAGGCAACATCCTGGTAAACCTCC
This sequence comes from Mustelus asterias, assembly GCF_964213995.1. NCBI lineage: Eukaryota > Metazoa > Chordata > Chondrichthyes > Carcharhiniformes > Triakidae > Mustelus > Mustelus asterias. The sequence continues at coordinate 135,628,914 of NC_135808.1, forward strand.
TCTGCACTCTAAAGCCTCCACGTCCTTCTGGTAGTGTGGCGACCAGAACTGGACGCAGTATTCCAAATGCAGCCGAACGAACGTTCTATACAACTGCAACATCAGACCCCAACTTTTATACTCTATGCCCCGTCCTATAAAGGCAAGCATGCCATATGCCTTCTTCACCACCTTCTCCACCTGTGACGTCACCTTCAAGGATCTGTGGACTTGCACACCCAGGTCCCTCTGTGTATCTACACCCTTTATGGTTCTGCCATTTATCGTGTAGCTCCCCCCTATGTTAGTCACAAGCAAGGCCAAACTGTGTCGCCTCTCCTGATGTGTCATTGAGGTGGTGAGCCACCTTGTTAGACTGCTGCAGTCCATGTGGTGAGACGGCGGATGCTGTTTCTGCTGTTCAGGGATTGTGAAACACGGGGGCGCAGTCTCAGGATAAGGGGTCAAGCGTTTAGGACTGAGGTGATTGAGTCCCTCCCCTTGTCAATCGAGGCCGGACCTCTTAGTAATGACAACGATTGATTTTTGCACATCATTTTCTGCAGTAACTATCCTCCAGCGACTGCATTTCTTGCTGGAGAAATTATCCAGCTTCTATTTGCTGTAGTTTTGGTCCAGAGTTCTGTAAATTCAACTAACCCACACTATCCAAAGAAAATCTCTGATCTGTGAAAGAAGGAATTCTAACTATTGAAATCAATTTAAAGCACAACTTTAGATCATCGTTTGCCTTGTTCCCTCGGGTCCCAGATATTCGCAGTGACACCGGTTTTCACTTTCAGAAACACGCAAAACAAAAAAAATTCAATAAGCCAACTACATGAGGAGCAAGTCTGAATAAGGGCAAATACTGTTAGACATCCTGGTACAGTGAGAGCACAATTAAATCCTCGTTAGTAACAAGAAAATGTTTTCATATTGAAATACAGGATTTTTATCCTTGAAGTTTTTGTAATAATAAATACTCCCTGCAGAAAATAATGATTGTGGGAAGGATGTAAACAACTTGTTATTCCAGGAAGGTTCCGAAACTTAAACATTCCAACAGATTGCTCAAATCCTACTTACAGATGTGTAAAATTCCAGCTACAACCTCCCATTGCAGGAAGTCTTCTATCCCACAGAAAGAGACAATACTGCTTTTCCCATCAGCGTGTTGTTGGCCTTATCATTATAATTGCATGCTGGAATGCAGTAAAGAACATGCATTAGCGAATTCCCACCACATCCCAATCTTACCACTGAGTGTATCGACTCCTGAAATTTCTCAAGGCAGTGTAGTTGGACAGGACTCGCTCCATTAGTGTGCCTGACACCCAGCTCCGATCCCTTGCCATTTGTACAATCACAAAATGATACCATACAGGAGGCTATTCGGCCCTTCTTGTCTCTGCCAGGTCTTTGAAAGAGCTATCCAATCAGTCCCAAGCATCCCCCACCTCATTCCTCTGCCGGCAATCTTTTTCTCAACTATCTCTCCAATTCCCTTTTGAAAGTTATTATTGAATCTGCTTCCACCGCCCTTTCAGGCAGCACATTCTAGAGCACAACAACTCACTGTGTCAAATAAATTCCCCTCATCTACCCCTCTGGTTCTTTTCCCGATTCTCTTCAATCTGTGTCCCTCTGGTTACCCACTCTCCTGTCACTGGAAACACTTTCTCCTGATTTACTCCATCAAAACTCTTCCTGATTTTGAGCTCCTCTAATAAATCTCCTCTTAACCTTCTCTGCTCCAAGGAGAACAATCCCAGCTTCTCCAGTCTCTCCTCATTCACTGAAGTCCCTCATCCCTGGGAACATTCCAGTAAATCTCCTCCGCACCCTCTCCACAGCCCTGACATCCTTCCTAAAGTGTGGAGCTCAGAATTGGCTCTCTAGCTGAGGCCTAACCAGTCATTTATAAAGGTTTCGTGCAACTTCTTTCTAGCCTATTCCTCTCTCGATAAAGCCAAGAACCCTGTATGCTTTTTTCGCAGCCGCTTCAACTTGTACTCTTCAGCTTCAGAATGTGTGTATGGGCAGCTCCAGGCCCGCTATTCCTTATCTACAGTCCATGTTAGTGTGGGAGGTGCCTTCCGCTTTGACAGTTGACAATCTCTCTGCAGGAACACCAGAAATTTGAAGCAGTTTCAATGGAGGCCAAGGGCTGTTCTGTGATGACACTGTGCCTTTAAGAAATACATTTGCATCATGTTACTTGTAACGGGTATGATTTAAATTCAGGGTGCCAATCTGTTCAGGAAAACCTTGAAATTAGTGGTTGGGAGAACAAGATAAGTATTCATTTTGGACACAGGATGTTTGTTTAAGCTGAGATAATGCATTTGTGTTTACTTAGGTTCCCCTTGGGGTTTCAGAGTAGAGTTTTGATTCGGGTTGATGGACAGGGACAGAGTCATCTGGCTAATGGGAGGAGCTACACTTGCAGGAAAGAAAGAGTTTCAGTTTAATTTTAAAATACAAGCAGTTGCTACCTGGGCTGCCAGGAGAAAGCAGTGTCTTTCTGTTTATCTCCCTTTCTTTATTTCTCTCTCTCCAGAGGCTTTCTGAAAGCTCCTAGATTGTTAACCTGAGTCTAGGCAAGTATGCGTGTATTTTGCTAACTAATTTTAAAGAGGGGTTTAAGTCTATAAGAGAAATATTGCTTGATTGGAATTAATAGGGATAGGTTAGCAGTTAAGAATTATATCTTGCCATGTTTAAGTGATGTTCAATTGTTAAAAGTTAACAATTCATTATAGTTAAATTGTGTTGTTGAACAAAGTTTGTTTTGAAAGAAGTTCCCCGGTTTGTCAGTAGATTCACACCTGGAGTAAAGCATCTTAATCTTACATTAACACCAAAATAGACAACTGTCTAGTCTGACTGTAATATAGATTGGGGTTTCTGATCTGCTGCTCTAACAGTTCCAAGAGAAAAATAAAAGGACTTGTTTATAAATGAAGTGAAACAATGATGCAAAGGCCACTTCCCGACAGGCAGACAATCTCTCTGCCACCCAATGGCCGTTAAGAAATAAGAAAATCTTGCAGTGCAATAGATTTAGTCAGGATGCCCCTTGACAATCAAAGAACTTCTATCTTGTGCTGTAGTTACTGCAGTGATATAAGAGGCAAGTAGCTACAAAGAGCTAGTCTGTGTGTGACTCCAGAGCCACAGCAAAGTGGTTGACTCCTATCAGTGCTTCCCAATTGCCTTGGAAGCCACTCAATGGTTACTCAGGCGGGCAGCTCACCACCACCTTCTCAACACCAATAAGGGATGGGCAATAAATGCTGCCAATGGAGCCCACATCCCAGGGGTGATTTTTAAAAATTTTTTAAAACTGCTCCTTTCTTTGAAGGATTATTTTTGAAACGTCCAGGTCGCGGAAAAGAAAATGGAATTTCTCAAGCCTTGCAAAGGAGTAATTTTGGTGGTTGAGGTTGAGGAAGAATGATGTTGAAATGATATGCCTGTTGACCACATATTCCCGGAATAGTTTATTTTTCTGCTTGTGAATTATTGAGAGAGTGAGAGCTCTCCCCAGACGCTGCAACGTGGCCAGAGGAACACATTCAATTTGTGGCTTTGTGTTCAGAAAAACAATTTTAAACTACGTTGTGAGGATAAATAATTTTTAAAAATTAATTAGAATGATGATGCAGAAAGTCCCTCTGGAAAGGATTTCTAACCAGCCGTGTTTGGAACAAATTGTATATTTGGTTTTGTGAAACTGTTGAAAGTTCTGCTAAATATACAATAAAGTGGAGTTGCGTTAGTCTTTAGCTATATTTAACATGATGTTTATTTTTCTCCAGAAAAGAACGCAGTATAATAATTCTTATTTCAAACAAGAAAACAGTAAAATAGTTTTCAATGTTAGGCAGACAACAAACATGTCCTCATTTCCATTTTAAAACAAGCTCCTATTTCCAATACAGATTTCTGCCAATCGATTAGCTTTCAGCAGTGGCTCATGGGCTGTAGGTTCACATCTGGGTCAGAAGGTTATACGTTCAGGCCCCCCCACCAGAAATTTGAGCACAGAATCTAGGTTGACACTCCAGTGCAGTACGGAGGGAGTGCTGCACCATTGGAGGTGCTGTCTTCCACGTGCAACGTTCAACTGAGGTCCGCTCTGCCTTCACAGGTGAACGCCAATGATCCCGTGACACTAAATTGAAGAGGAGCAAGAGAGTTATCCCCAGTGTCCTGGCCAATAGCATTCTCTCACTCAACACAGATTATCACTGTTTGTGGGAACTTGCTGTGCACAAAATGGCTGCCGCAAGTTCTACATCACAACAGTGGCTACACTTCACTAAGCTCATCATTGGCTGTAGAGTGCTTTGGGGTGTGATGAGATTGTGAAGTATGTTTTATATTAGGTGGATTGGCCATGCTAACTTGCCCCTTAGTGGCCCAAGATGTCTAGGTTGGATGGTAAATGTATGGGGTTACGGGGGTAGGTTTGGGGAGAGGGCCTGAGTAGAGTACTCTGTCAGAGAGAGTTGGTGCAGATTGGATGGGCCAAATGGCCTCCTTAAGCATTGTAGGGATTTTACGATTCTATATAGATGTAAGTCATATATTCAGTTCTTCCAACCGGCCCATTTGCTCCACCCGTACCTCCTCCCACTCGACACCATCTCACCCTAACGGCATCCCCTCCTGTTCCTTTCTCTGTCGCATTAGTATTCAGCTTCTACTGAAATGATTAGGCATTGGACTGGCCAAGGAACATTCCTCAATCAGCGTAACCAATGTTCATCGGATTCAGTCTCCTTGCTTATTATGGGATCTTGCTGTGCAGAAACTGGTCATCGCATTTCCTGCATTGCAGTAGTGAACACGCACCAAAACATTCCATTGGATGTCAAGTGCTTTGGGCTCTCCTGAAGTGCTGAAAGGCGCTATATAAATGCAAGTCTTTCCTTTTTCGGTCTTTCTCCTTCCATCTTTCTACCCAGCACCACCCCCCCAACTCTCCCACGCCCCCACCTCCCCCCCCTTCCCCGCACCCCCACTCGCCACCACCCCACCAAAACAAGTGTTTCTGCAACATATCTGAGTTATTTATGAATTGCATTTGTGAGAAATTTGAAATTGTGGAAGATTTGATTAAACAGTGTCTGGAGATTCAGTTTATCAAAACATCAGTGAACTGGAACCAAAAGAGAAAACGCCGGACAATCTCAGCAGGTCTGGCAGCATCTGGACTCGAAACGTCAGCTCTTTTCTCTCCTTACAGATGCTGCCAGACCTGCTGAGATTTTCCAGCATTTTCTCTTTTGGTTTCAGATTCCAGCATCCACAGAAATTTGCTTTTAACCAGTGAACTGGGATTCACCGCCGGCGAGTGGTGTGGATCCAATGGTAACTTTCCAAAGTGAACTGAATAAATTCTTGAAAAAGGAGAAACTTGGAGTGTGGTTGGGAAAGAATGGGAATGTGGGAGTCACTGGATAGTTCCTTCAAAGAGCTAGCACAGGCAAAATGGGCTGAATGGTCTCCTTTAGTGACAACAGATTCTACGAAATCTATCTTGTTATATACTCACAGCAGTAAAATTATTTGTCCACATGATAAATATTTAAGATGAAGAAACTGTAAACATTAATTCCTGACGCAGTTTATGGAAATGTGAATGATTATTCGGCCTTACACGCAATCTTAAAGTTTATTTATTAGTGTCACAAGTAGGCTTACATTGACACTGCAATGAAGTTACTGTGAAAATCCCCTAGTCGCCACACTCCGGTGCCTGTTCGGGTACACTGAGGGAGAATTTAGCACGGCCAATACGTCTAACCAGCATGTCTTTCGGACTGTGGGAGGAAACCGGAGCACCCGGAGGAAACCCACGGAGACACGGGGAGAACGTGCAGACTCTGCACAGACGATGACCCAAGCCGGGAATCAAACCTGGGTCCATGGTGCTGTGAGGCAGCAGCGCTAACCACTGTGCCACCGTACCACCCTAACTATATCAAAATTACAACTCCCACTACAGCCAGACATATTTTACTGAGAGCAGCAATCTCACTCAAGATGTGGACCATAATCAGAAAGTAATGTCTGAAGTAAAATCATCTGATACAGATCAGTTCTCAGAGATTTAAATCCTTACTCCACCCGAGCTGCCCTGTTACCAGATATAGCCCGAAAAACCTCAAACTCTCCCATACAGAGTGAAATATCGGATATGTTCAGAAAAATGATTCCGTGAACACAGATTTAATTTCACAAATCAAATTGTCTCGTTGGAAATTTTAACTGTTGATGGATTTTTTATGTCTCTATCAGTGATTCGACTACATTCCATGTTATAAAAAGGCTGCAGAATAGGAATGTCCATGTGATAATGATAATTATTAACCCCTGAGAGCTGGAGCAGGATTTTACAGCCTTACTCGTCCCGAAACCGTAAAATCCCACCTGGGTCAAAGGACCTTCCTGTGCTCCATCCCTCGCCTGCTCCGATTCCTGTGGCGAGCGAGATGGAAAAATTCCAGCCCTCGTGTTAATGAGAAAGATTTGTTAATCTCCACTCAGAGAGCTAGAGCAGAATTTTCCAGCCACGCTCGCCCCAAGTCTGGAAAATCCTACCCGAGGTCAACAGACCTTTACATGGTCCTGAACCATCTGCTACGATACCTGTGGCGAACGGGACAGGAAAACTCCACGTCTAGTGTTGCTCAGTTATTGAGTATATTCCAGAAAGAGGTCGATTAATATTTGGACTCCAGGGAATCAAATTATATGAGCGGGACGGCACGGTGGCACAGTGGTTAACACTGCTGCCTCACAGCGCCCGGATCTGGGTTCAATTCCGGCCTCGGGTCACTGTCTGTGTGGAGTCTACACATTCTCCCCCTGTCTGCGTGGGTTTCCTCCGGATGCTCCGGTTTCCTTCCACAGTCCAAAGATGTGCTGGTTAGGTAGGTTGGCCATACAAAAATTGCCCTTTAGTGTCAGGGGTACTAGTTAGGGTAAATGCATGGGGTTATGGGATAGGGTCTGGGTGGGATTGCAGTCGCTGCAGACTCGATGGGCCGAATGGCCTCCTTCTGCACTGTAGATTCTATGATTTATGAAAGTGGAGTTGAGGTTGTGGATTTTTGATGACCGTTTGGAACAACAGAGCTTGTTTGAAGGGCTGAATAGTCTGTTCCTATTTCAGATATTCCTCTGTTCCCATGAACGGAACACCTGCTCACCAGATTCAGTCAGTCCAAATACATTTAAACATTTAATCAATGATCACATCCTGCCTTATCAAGGAAGAAGCTAAATACAGGAAATCCATGTTCAGATCTTAAACAAATGGAAAGAGAGAGGGGGGCAAAGGGAGTGCTCAAGAACAGATTAGCAGCGAACATGAAAGGGAATGCAAAGTCTCTTAGGGGAACATAAATAGTAAAAGGGTGATCTCAGGAAAGGTGGGGCTGATTAGGGACTAAAAAAAGACATCCTTGTGCAAGTAAAGGGCATAGCGGAGATACGAAATGAATACTCTGCATCTGTCTTCACTAAAGAAGAAGATGTGACCAGTGCTGCAGCGTGGAAGAGGCAGCAGCAATAACGGACAGGATAAAAATAGACAAAGCATCATTCTACAATGCACTGATCAGAAACTCTGAACGCAATCATTGAATCTTAGAAACCCTACAGTGCAGAAAGAGGCCATCTGGCCCATCGAGTCTGCACCGGCCACAATCCCACCCAGGCCCTATCCCCATATCCCTACATATTTTACCCACTAATCCCTCTAACCTACACATCTCAGGACACTAAGGGGCAATGTTAGCATGGCCAATCAACCTAACCCGCACATCTTTGGACTGTGGGAAGAAACCGGAGCACCCGGAGGAAACCCACGCAGACACGAGGAGAATTTGCAAACTCCACATAGACAGTGACCCAAGCCGGGAATCGAACCCAGGTCCCTGGAGCTGTGAAGCAGCAGTGCTAACCACTGTGCTACCGTGCCGCCCCGCTGAATCAGCTGAAAGGTCCAGAATACATCCCCAAAAACCTGGAAAATCAGATAGATCATTACTTCATTCCTTATTTTTTAATTTGACAATTTAGCTGAGATCAAAAGTAAAACGTTTGCCAAATCTGGATCTTAAACTGGGGGAGGTTTATGAAGAGAGAAGGTGACTCTTATATCCTGCTCCAAAACCTGCCATTAACAGTTTTTTGACATTTTGTTTTTATTAGCCCTACAGTGGGGGCAGCACGGCAGCACAGTGGTTAGCACTGCTGCCTCACAGTGCCAGGAACCCGGGTTCGATTCCCGGCTTGGGTCACTGTCTGTGCGGAGTCCGCACGTTCTCCCCGTGTCTGCGTGGGTTTCCTCCGGGTGCTCCGGTTTCCTCCCACAGTCCGAAAGATGTGCTGGTTAAGGCGCACTGGCCATGCTAAATTCTCCCCCAGTGTACCCGAACAGGAGCCGGAGTGTGGTGACTAGAGGATTTTTACAGTAACTTCATTGCAGTGTTAATGTCAGCCTACTCGTGACACTAATGAAAAATAATAAACTTATTATTAATTAAATTGGTTTCTGCCACTCAGATAGGGTCAGACTGAGTGGGAAGGGGGAGTTATAGGGTGGGGTTGAGGTTTCTGGTCTCGCCGATGTACACAGGGCTTTGCATGCTTCATACTCTCCTGTGCCAATGGGCATGGCCGGGACATTCAGCCCATGGAGCTGAACGCTCTGAGCACACTGGTCTTCAGACACGGTGTCCTTTCAAACAACACCATTCATTTGTGCCTTTTAATCGAGTGAAACATTCTGAGGAATTTCACAGGAGCTTTAGCCAACAAAATATGGACACAGAGCCGCATGAGGATGGGATCAAATCCTTGGTTGCAGAAGGAGGCATCAAAGAGCATTTTAAACAGAGCACAGAGCAGCAGAGATGCACAAAGGCAGCTTCCAGCGTGATCCCTGGATCTGAGATGTACACACTAACTGGACGATAAATAAACGATTAAATTTGATTTTGTGTCGGCAGGCTCTCAGTAGAAGATGATCCCAACAAACCATTGATTATCTAATTGTCCATGTTACGGACAGGAGAGAGACACAAACTGAACTTCCTTATCATCTGTCTGTAAGCAGACATGTCGATAATTGTTTTAAAACAAGACTGTGACAAGAAGGTTTCCCCAAACCTTCGGTTAGTGTGCTCCAATCTTAAAAGAAGCTTGCAGCAAACTCTCTTCATGACTAACTCGGAAGGTTAGTTTACTCACACATTCAAACCCGGGGGTGGGATGTTCGTTATTTCACACACAGACGCATACAGCGAGGGAAATAGATAAGAGGAAATTTCATAACTTTGGATAATACCAGTAAAAGAGCCAACAACCTGTCCTGGTCCCCCCATGTCGACACTATAGTTAAGAAAGCCCATCAACGTCTCTACTTTCTCAGAAGACTAAGGAAATTTGGCATGTCAGCTACGACTCTCACCAATTTTTACAGATGTACCATAGAAAGCATTCTTTCTGGTTGTATCACAGCTTGGTATGGCTCCTGCTCTGCCCAAGACCGCAAGGAACTACAAAAGGTCGTGAATGTAACCCAATCCATCACGTAAACCAGCCTCCCATCCATTGACTCTATCTACACTTCCCGCTGCCTCAGCCAAGCAGCCAGCATAATTAAGGACCCCACGCATCCCAGACATTCTCTCTTCCACCTTCTTCCTTCGGGAAAAAGATACAAAAGTCTGAGGTGATGTACCAACCGACTCAAGAACAGCTTCTTCCCTGCTGCTGTCAGACTTTTGAATGGACTTACCTTAAGTTGATCTTTCTCTACACCCTAGCTATGACTGTAACACTACATTCTGCACTCTCTCCTTTCCTTCTCTATGAATGGTATGTTTTGTCTGTATAGCGTGCAACGAACAATACTTTTCACTGTATACTAATACATGTGACAATAATAAATCAAATTAAATCAAATCAAAATGAAAATCAAATCACCAAAGTTAATATTCATTCATGTGATTTGCAGAGTCCATTGGGAGGGGGATTCCTTTGTTGGGAGGTTCCGATTGCGGTGGCTTGCTGGTTGAGGACAGCAGCACACAATTCCTGCAGAGTGCAGGGTGGTGCTACAAGATGAGATTGGGAGAGTCGGTCTGCTTTGCAGGCGATAGCCGCAAACTTCCAGATGAAGGAGCTTTGAGGAGCTGGGAGATGTTATTGGCAGCTTAGTCAGACAGGAACCCAGCGATTGTTCTCGGGGGTGAATCAGAAAACTGCCGGCTTCTCATTCCCAACTGAATATCGAGATTTCAAAATGGTGGCGTGAGTCATGTGACCTCCTTCTTTCACAATAATTTCAGAATGGATCTTTATCTGGGTCTGGCTTTTGTTTCGTGGATTGTAATGTCCCACTCACTCGATTCTGAAAGAATCACCACCCATACTGACAACGCTGCTTCGTGGTAGCCATTACCTTGTTAGACCCCATGACTCTGCTGGAGAGGTAAGCTGATAAAGATACAAATGTCCTCCATTTCCCTTCAATGGTTGCTTTTTGAGATGGTCTTTGACAATTCCAGGTATGAGATGGGACTGTTAGCAACTCTACAATTAGCTTTGATGTCTGCAAGGCTGCATCTTGAAGCAGTACACCCCTCCAACACAAAATATATCAATAGCACAGTATCATCGCATCCTTAAGTAGTCATTAATTGACCACTTAAGGGCCTCAATATTTTGTGGGGTGGGAACATTGATCCAGAACGTAATTCTGGTGGAGACAGGGAGGTGACCAGACTCTGACCATCCCGGCGAATTATATTCCCTTCCTGCGTTCATGCTCATTATCAGAGAGAGAAGCTTATGTTGCGTGTTGCCAATTCATTAATCCAGGTTTTCATAGAATCCCTACAGTGCAGAAAGAGGCCATTTGGCCCATTGAGTCTGCACCGACCGCAATCACACCCAGGCCCTAGTCCTGTAACCCCACATATTTACCCTGCTGGTCCCCCAGACACTAGGGTCAAATTAGCACGGCCAATCAACCTAACCAGCACATCTTTGGACTGTTGGAGGAAACTGGAGCACCCGGAGGAAACCCATGCAGACATGGGTAGAATGTGCAAACTCCACACGGACAGTGACCCAAGGCTGGAATCAAACCCAGGACCCTGGCGCTGTGAGGCAGCAGTGCTCACTACTGTGCCACCATGCCGCGGATTAGTACATAATTACTCTGCTACTGTGTTGCTGTAAAGTATATATTGGGAGCAGTGACCTAAAGCTTGTTCAGAGGTAGGAGTGGGATAGAGCAAGACGGAGAAGGTCAGGGAGGAAATTTCAGGGTGTCGAACCCAGGCAGCTGAAGGCACAGCCCCCAGGGCTGAAGCGATTATAATCAGGGATACTCAAGAGGCCAGAATCTGAGGACAGAGATGATGGAAAGCTGAAGATGGTGACACAGATGGGATGTGTTGGGGCGATGGAATGATTGGTCAGAATGTTAAGAATGAGATCATACCAGACTAGGAGCAAATGTGGGTCACTGAGTATAGTCTAATAAACCAAAGGAAAATAAAATCAGCTATCTCCACATGTGTGTACACAAGAATTTTTACAAGAGTTGAAGGATTAACTGGAGTTAATTGCTATTGGTAATCCCGCGGGTATCTTTATTACCAAGGAATAAACTTATCCAAAATGAGATCAACATTTTAGTTTCCTCTCCAGGTACAAAGCCATGTTATTAAAAAACACGCGTGCAAACAGTAAGAAAGTCAAGATGATGCACGGTGGCACAGTGATTAGCACTGCTGCCTCACAGCGCCAAGGTCCCGGGTTCAATTCCGGGTGACTGTGTGAAGTTTGCATATTCTCCCCGTGTCTGCGTAGGTTTCCTCCGAGTGCTCCAGTATCCTCCCACAGTCTAAAGATGATGTGGAGTTGCCGGCATTGGACTGGAGTGGGGCACAGTAAGAAGTCTCACAACACCAGGTTAAAGTCCAACAAGTTTATTTGGTAGCAAAGATGTGCAGGTTAGTTTGATTGGCCGTGCTAAATTGCCCCTTAGTGTTCCAACATGTTTAGGTTAGGGGGGTTAGTGGGGTAAATATGTGGGGTTGCGGGGAGAGGGCCTGGGTAAGATGGTTTGTTGGAGAGTCAATGCAGACTTGATGGGCCGAATGGCCTCCTTCTGCAGTGTAGGGATTCAGTAAGTGCACAGTTACTCTGGAAGTACGTGTCAATGAATATATCACCCATGGACACAGAAATATTTTGCATTGTTTCACAAAATAAAAAATAAAATATCAATCGCAGAATAATTGCAGCCACTTTCCGTGCAACACCAACATTTTAATTTTGCGCCAATGAATATTTTGGCAAATTGTTTGAAACTTGTAACTCGGGGCTCTCTGGTGTTGATTTTTATTTTAATAAACACCGCAAAGCTCTATTTTAAAATTAGATTTAAAGGTACAAACCACAAAACTCCAAATAATTGTTAAATGGTTGGTTTCATGTACCCACACACATAACTGGCTTCTAATAGAGAAAGCAGTAATTAAAAAAACATCCTCTTCAATAGAATTCTCTAAAGTTAGACTTGTGCTGCTCTTGTCCAAATAGATCACTCCCTTGGACTGCAAAAAATAGAATACACCAAAATAAACTGAGAAAGTCACACAATTAAGAGCAAGCGATTTTACCCTGAAGTTGAATAATCACATGGTAACCACAATCAACAATAAATCAGCCAATTAAAGAGGAGGATGTCTTGGCAGTTTTGAATAAACTGAAGGTCGATAAGTCCCCTGGGCCTGATGAAATGTATCCTAGGATTCTGTGGGAGGCAAGGGATGAGATTGCAGAGCCTTTGGCGTTGATCTTTGGGTCCTCGCTGTCCACGGGGATGGTGCCAGAGGACTGGAGAATGGCGAATGTTGTTCCTCTGTTTAAGAAAGGGAATAGAAATGACCCTGGTAATTATAGACCGGTTAGTCTTACTTCGGTGGTTGGTAAATTGATGGAAAGGGTCCTTAGGGATGGGATTTACGACCATTTAGAAAGATGCGGATTAATCCGAGATAGTCAGCACGGATTCGTGAAGGGCAAGTCGTGCCTCACAAATTTGATAGAATTTTTTGAGGAGGTAACTAAGTGTGTTGATGAAGGTAGGGCAGTTGATGTCATATACATGGATTTTAGTAAGGCGTTTGATAAGGTCCCCCATGGTCGGCTTATGATGAAAGTGAGGAGGTGTGGGATAGAGGGAAAGTTGGCCGATTGGATAGGTAACTGGCTGTCTGACCGAAGACAGAGGGTGGTGGTCGATGGAAAATTTTCGGATTGGAGGCAGGTTGCTAGCGGTGTGCCGCAGGGATCAGTGCTTGGTCCTCTGCTCTTTGTGATTTTTATTAATGACTTAGAGGAGGGGGCTGAAGGGTGGATCAGTAAATTTGCTGATGACACCAAGATTGGTGGAGTAGTGGATGAGGTGGAGGGCTGTTGTAGGCTGCAAAGAGACATAGATAGGATGCAAAGCTGGGCTGAAAAATGGCAAATGGAGTTTAACCCTGATAAATGTGAGGTGATTCATTTTGGTAGGACTAATTTAAATGTGGATTACAGGGTCAAAGGTAGGGTTCTGAAGACTGTGGCGGAACAGAGAGATCTTGGGGTCCATATCCACAGATCTCTAAAGGTTGCCACTCAAGTGGATAGAGCTGTGAAGAAGGCCTATAGTGTGTTAGCTTTTATTAACAGGGGGTTGGAGTTTAAGAGCCGTGGGGTTATGCTGCAACTGTACAGGACCTTGGTGAGACCACATTTGGAATATTGTGTGCAGTTCTGGTCACCTCACTATAGGAAGGATGTGGAAGCGCTGGAAGGAGTGCAGAGGAGATTTACCAGGATGCTGCCTGGTTTGGAGGGTAGGTCATATGAGGAAAGGTTGAGGGAGCTAGGGCTGTTCTCTCTGGAGCGGAGGAGGCTGAGGGGAGACTTAATAGAGGTGTATAAAATGATGAAGGGGATAGATAGAGTGAACGTTCAAAGACTATTTCCTCGGGTGGATGGAGCTATTACAAGGGGGCATAACTATAGGGTTCGTGGTGGGAGATACAGGACGGATATCAGAGGTAGGTTCTTTACGCAGAGAGTGGTTGGGGTGTGGAATGGACTGCCTGCAGTGATAGTGGAGTCAGACACTTTAGAAACATTTAAGCGGTTATTGGATAGGCACATGGAGCACACCAGGATGATAGGGAGTGGGATAGCTTGATCTTGGTTTCAGATAAAGCTCGGCACAACATCGTGGGCCGAAGGGCCTGTTCTGTGCTGTACTGTTCTATGTTCTATGTTCAATTTACAAAGAATCTCCCACAACCTCAGGATGTTGCAAAGCTCTTTCAGCCAATTCGCAGATTCTCAACAAGATAATGATCAGACAAGGGCTGGAAAATGCCCCCCCCCCCACACCCCTGCCCACCAGCAGGGTCTTCCAGTCCCACCAAAGGAGACCCACCATTCCCGCTCGACAATCACCAGGCAAGAGTGTTCTCTTCCTGTTGGGGAACACTTCAGCGGTCACGGGCATTCGGCCTCTGATCTTCAGGTGAGCGTTCTCCAAGATGGCCTTCACGACACACGACAACGCAGAGTCGCTGAGCAGAGACTGATAGCCAAGTTCCGCACACATGAGGACGGTCTCAACCGGGATCTTGGGTTCATGTCACACTATCTGTAACCCCCACGACTTGCCTGGGTTTGCAAAATCTCACTAACTGTCCTGGCTGGAGACAATACACATCTCTTTAACCTGTGCTTAACGCTCTCTCCACTCACATTGTCTGTACCTTTAAGACTTGATTACCTGTAAAGACTCACATTCCAACCATTATTTTGTAAATTGAGTTTGTGTCTTTATATGCCCTGTTTGTGAACTGAAATCCCACTCACCTGATGAAGGAGCAGCGCTCCGAAAGCTTGTGGCTTTTGCTACCAAATAAACCTGTTGGACTTTAACCTGGTGTTGTGAGACATTTTACTGTGTTTACCCCAGTCCAACGCCGGTATCTCCACATCATAGATACATGAATAAGCAGGGAATAGAAGGATATGGACCACGTAGAGGCAAGAAAATATTAGATGAGAGAGGCATCTGTGTCGGCACAGACTTGGAGGGCCGAAGGGCCTGTTCCT
This sequence comes from Mustelus asterias, assembly GCF_964213995.1. NCBI lineage: Eukaryota > Metazoa > Chordata > Chondrichthyes > Carcharhiniformes > Triakidae > Mustelus > Mustelus asterias. Next base: position 135,644,109 of record NC_135808.1, read on the forward strand.
GTGCTGTACTGCTCTTTGTTCTTTGGGATGGCCAGCAAGCAACGCTAATGGCCATTGACATTGGCGGGACCAGAAGATCCCACCGGTGACCAATGGTGAGCCACCTCCACCACTGGAGGACCCTCCGCGGGGGACAGGGAGTAACATGGCAAACAATCGCGGCCAAGCAGTTTCAATGATCCGTTTGTAACTCCACACATCTTCCTCCAGACCTGAAACAGCTTCTCGATTACAAACTATCAATGACTAAGGCAGGCCATTCAGCCTATCCAAATCTATCCATTCACAAATGTCCTAAAATTCACGGCTATCTTCCCCACCTCCATTTGTTCCTTAAATATTTCACAGATTTTAACTTCGTTGCTCTCTGAGAGTTCACTCTGTACATGTACCTGTGTGAAATAACTATCGTCAGCTTACTGTTTAATAAATACAATTCAGACAACAATGAAAATGTGGGAATTAGGAAGAGAATCACAGAATCCCCAGAGTGCAGAAGAGGCCATTCGGCCCATTGAGTTTGCACTGACTCCCTGTCAAATGTCCTGCCCAAGTCCTCCTCCCCAACCCTCCCTTCAGAACCCCACATATTTCCCATGGCCAATCCACCTAACCTACACGTCTTTGGACTGTGGGAGGAAACTAGAGCACCCGGAGGAAACCCACGCAGACACGGGGAGAACGTGCAGACTCCACACAGACAGTCGCCCAAGGCCGGGAATTGAACCCGGGTCCCTGGTGCTGTGAGGCAGCAGTGCTAACCACTGTGCCACCGTGCTGCCCCTCCAGCCTGCTCCCATATTCAGTAAGGTGAAGGCTGATCTTTCACCACAGGATTCCCCTACCCTTTAATTCCGTTAGTACCCCTCCAAAATATCGATCTACCCTCTTTCCTGAATGTACTCAGTGAGTGATCATTCACACAACTCCCTGGATAAAGAACCTTCTCTTCCTCTCACTCCCATTGGGCCAACACCTTTCTCTGAGACCTGGATTTAGATTCCGCACCTCACATAGATAGGTAGGGAAGTACTAAAAAACAGAACGCCATTCTCAAGAAGTCGTAATCAACTCGGAACGTTAACTCTGTTCCTCTCTCCACAGACGCTGCCAGACCTGCTGAGGTTTTCCAGCATTTTCTATTTTTATTTCAGATTTCCAGCATCTGCAGCATTTGTTTATATTTGTAGGTCGAACAGTAAATTGTTAAGAGGATGTAACGGGATATAGACAGATTAAGTGAGTGTGCAAAGGTTTGGCAGATGGCAGATAATATGGAAAAATGCGAACTTGCCACTTTGGCAGGAATCACGGTGGCACAGTGGTTAGCACTGCTTCCTCACAGCGCCAGGGACCTGGGTTCGATTCCCGGCTTGAGTCACTGTCTGTGTGGAGTTTGCACGTTCTCCTGGGACTTGATGGATTGAATTATAAGGAGAGGCTGGATAGACTGGGACTTTTTTCTCTGGAGCGTAGGAGGCTGAGAGGTGACCTTATAGAGGTCTATAAAATAATGAGGGGCATAGACAAGGTAGATAGTCAATATCTTTTCCCAAAGGTAGGGGAGTCTAAAACGAGAGGTCATAGGTTTAAGGTGAGAGGGGAGAGATACAAAAGTGTCCAGAGGGGCAATTTTTTCACGCAGAGGGTGGTGAGTGTCTGGAACAAGCTGCCAGAGGTATTAGTAGAGGCGGGTACAATTTTGTCTTTTAAAAAGCATGTAGACAGTTACATGGGTAAGATGGGTATAGAGGGATATGGGCCAAATGCGGGCAATTGGGATTAGCTTAGGGGTTTTTTAAAAAAAGGGCGGCATGGACAAGTTGGGCCGAAGGGCCTGTTTCCATGCTGTAAATCTCTATGACTCTATGACTCCCCACGTCTGCGTGGGTTTCCTCCGAGTGCTCCGGTTTCCTCCCACAGTCCAAAGATGTGCGGGTTCGGTGGATTGGCCATGCTAAATTGCCCCTTAGTGTCAGGGGGACTAGCTCAGGTAAATGCATGGGGTTATGGGGATGGGGCCTGGGTGGGATTGTGGTTGGTGCAGACTCAATGGGCTGAATGGTCTTCTTTTCCACTGTAGGGTTCTATACAGCGCAGAAAAGGCCCTTTGGCCCATCAAGTCTGTACCAACACATGAGAAACACCTGAACTCCCACCTAATCCCATCTGTCAGCACTTGGCCCATAGCCTTGAAGGTTATGACGTGCCAAGTACTCATCCCGGTACTTTTTAAAGGATGTGAGGCATCCCCCCTCCACCACCCTCCCAGGCAGCGCATTCCAGACCCTCACCACCCTCTGGGTAAAGAACTTTTTCCTCACATCGCCCCAAACCTCCTGCCCCTCACCTTGAACCTATGTCCCCTCGTGACTGACCCTTCAACTAAGGGGAAGAATAGCAAAGCAGATTATTTGAATTGATTTATTAGTGCCACAAGTAGACTCACATTAACACTGCAATGAAGTAACTGTGAAAATCCCCTACTCGCCGCACTCCAGTGCCTGTTCGGGTACACTGAGGGAGAATTTAACATGGCTGATTTACCTAACCAGCACGTCTTTCGGATTGTGGGAGGAAACCGGAGCACCCAGAGGAAACCCACGCAGAGATGGAGAGAATGTGCAGATTCCGCACAGACAGTGACCCAAGCTGGGAATCGAATCCGGGTCCCTGGTGCTGTGAGGCAGCAGCGCTAACCACTGTGCCACCGTGCAAAGAGATTGCAGAACTTGGTGGTACGGAGAGATTTGCATGTTCTGGTATATGAATCGTAAAAAGTTAGTTTTCAAATGCAACACGTGCTAGGAAGGCAGATGGAATGATGTTGTTTATTGCAAGGGGAACGAAATATAAAAGGAAGATCAGGGCCTCAGTGAGACAGCATCTGGATTACTGTTTACAGTTTGGGCTGCTTACTTAAAAACAGGTTATAATTGCATGAGGAGCAGTTCAAAGAAGGTCCACTTGACCGATTCCTGGGACAAAAAGATTACTTGAGGAAGAGAGCAGCTTCGGTCTATACCCATTGGAGTTTGAGAGATAATCTCATTGAAAGATCCTGAGGCGACTCGATAGGGAGGAGTGATGTTCTTTTCAGAAGAGAGTGGCCTGGGGCATATTTGGAAAGAGAGTTAACTGGCTTCCTGATTATGGCATCATTAGGTTCAAAGAAATGCCCATGTGACCTTGGGTTGCCATGAAGGTGAACAACTAAGAGAAAAGGGTAAATGGAAAGATAATTGCTGTGTGGTCGGGTTCCAGCCTTTTTTTTTGTTTGGCATTTCAGAAGGCAGGGAATGTTTGCAAAGAAAAAACAGGCAAGACTCTGTCTCTCTCTCAGGTTTCTGTTGGTCGTCTTCAATTAGATCCTGGTGTTGAAGCAGGTCTCTGAGGATAGAACAGACAATGTATTGCTCTGTGCATTGGAAAAGACAGAACCTGAAGACAGGGAGAGCAAGGGATTGCAGATTGGCAATACCTGTTCCTGTTTCAGTGGCGCTATACCCCACCAGACCATTTAAAGGTTCAGAGAGGGAGTCACCAGGGATTCTGTGTCTATTGTAACCCAAGTGAGAGAATATTTGCAGATGTCCACCTTGTTGGTCTGGGACATTCTGATGGAATAAAGTTGCTGGTGATTGTGACTCAAGGGCTGAAAGAATTGAGTGGGAAGTGAGAGACTCAACATAGTGGAGGCTGAGTTAGAAAGACAAAGATTGTCTGTGGTCCCACATTTGTACTGGAGGGAATGCAAGTGTTGGTAACTACAGAAGGTGTAACTTTACAATATCAACTATTTAAAGTGAAATTAGCCTTTTTTTTATTTGAAATATCCTCCACCTGTTGATTAGTGTTTGAATTGTATTGACTTTAGTTGGTTTGTTCCAGGAAAAGTTTTAAAAAGTGGAATCTTGTCCACGAGCTTTCTTTGCATTGGCATCATCGGGATGCATTTCCCAAAAGGTTCTCAGTCTCTATCAGAGTTGTCAAAATGTTCAGCTGAGAGACATGTAATTTGGCAAACATCACCTCCAACAGTGCAATGCCAAAATGTCAGTGCGATGACACGTTCAAGTTCGTGGAGTAAACAGCCTGATTATGACATCATTAAGTTACAGCGTGCTTTTGCCATTGAGGTGAACAGGTGACAAGAAACCAAAGGGTAAACAGGAAGCTAATTGTGTTGGCATTGGAATTCCACCATTTTTTCTGTTAGGCAATTCAGAAGACTGAGGATTCGTTCAAAGAGAAAACAAGCAAGGTTCTCTCCAGGTGGAACCGCTTTCTCTTTCGCAGTCCTTGGAGACATCCTGGCGTTGAAACAGGGGTCTCTGAAATTAGAATAGAGACTGTGTTATTGTGTGCATTATACAATTGGAAAGGGCAGAACATTGAATACAGGAAAGGCTGTCACAGCTTGGTGTGGCTCCTGCTCTGCCCCAGACCGCAAGGAACTACAAAATGTCGTGAAGTCCAGTCCATCACGCAAACCAGCCTCCCATCCATTGACTCTGTCTACACTTCCCGCTGCCTCGGCAAAGCAGCCAGCATAATTAAGGACCTCACACGCCCCGGACATTCTCTCTTCCACCTTCTTCCATCGGGAAAAAGATACAAAAGTCTGGGGTCACGCACCAACCGACTCAAGAACAGCTTCTTCCCTGCTGCTGTCAGACTTTTGAATGGAGTTATTTCGCATTAAGTTGATCTTTCTCTACACCCTAGCTATGACAGTAACACTACATTCTGCACTCTCTCCTTTCCTTCTCTATGAATGGTATGTTTTGCCTGTATAGCGCGCAAGAAACAATACTTTTCACTGTATGTTAATACATGTGACAATAATAAATCAAATCAAATCCCATGTGACTTTTTCAGCTTGTGGGACTGAGGGAATATATTTGCATGAATTGAGGATTGGTTAAGGGACAGAAGACAGAGTAGGAAGAAAATAGTAATTTTCAGGTTGGCAGACTCCAAGGATCAGTGCTTGAGATTAATCTATTCGCAATTTCTTTGCATAACATTGATGAGGGATCAAGCATAAATACCAGCAGGACGTTAGGCTGAATGATGGATAGGTGGGGAGGTGGGTAAGTGGGCAGTTGGAAAAGCAGCCAGCATAATCAAGGACCCCTCGCACCCCGGACATTCTCTCTTCCACCTTCTTCCATTGGGAAAAATATACAAAAGTCTGAGAACACATCCCAACCGACTCAAGAACAGCTCCTTCCCTGCTGCTGTCAGATTTTTGAATGGACTTACCTCGCATTAAGTTGATCTTTCTCTCCACCCTAGCTATTACTGTAACACTACATTCTGCACTCTCTCGTTTCCTTCTCTATGAACGGTATGTTTTGTCTGTATAGCGCGCAAGAAACAATACTTTTCACTGCATGCTAATACATGTGACAATAATAAATCAAATCAAAAAATGGGTTGATGTACATCCTTACCAGCCAGGGAGTAGGGTAAGGTTTTTTTTAAATGTCCGTTAATAACAGTTTTGTGAAGTCTGTAGTTGAAGACATTTTGTCTCTTTCCTGAAGCATTTTAATTACAGATTATTGCGTGAATCATTGCCTTTTAGTAACTGCACAGCGCTGATTCTGGGTAAAATTTCCACCATCCAAAACACTAATTTCTCTCAAATGATTTTCACTTCAAACAGATGCCACATTGTGACTTCCATCCCCTGGTTTGCTGGAGGGGAAATGTCCTAATGGATGATATAATTTGGGGGCAAACAGTGAGAGGCTCCAACTTTTACATTGGAATGTGAAATATGCACCTGAGGCAGAGAATTAAGATCAGTGGCAAAAGCAGACATGAAACTGAATGGTAGAATGACACAGCAGCGAAAGAGACACAGAACGGGGAGAATACTCAAACTTGCTGAATAATTTTACACCAAGGTTCATAACGTCATAGAATTGAGAATTATAGAGGGAGGACATTCAGCCCTGTCTCTTTCAGTGCTGTCTCTTTGAAAGAGCCATTCAGCTAGCCCCGTTCCCTCCGCTCTTCCCCACAACCCTGCAAACATTAAATTATTTATCCAATTCCCTTACGAAAGTTATTTCTAAATCTGCTCTCCCGGCTCGAGTGAGACCGGAAATTCCCGCCTGAGGTCAGCAGAGATTTCTGTTGTCGGGACCCTGGCCAGCTCCAATTCTGTGGCGGGCGGGGCGGTAGAGTTCTGGCCCAGATTATTTTGGGGCTGTGGGTTAATTTATGTTTGACAAGAGGGGATTAATTCAGTTGGGGGTCTATCCCATGCAAGTCTTTATCCTGCAAATATCTGGCAGATATGCAATGAGATGGACAACGTACTTTCCATTGTATCTTGAACCTAGACTTTACTAATTGTTATGGATTTTAGAAAAACCACCAGATACAGACACTCTCCAATAATGATCATCTCAAATCACATCCGAAATCGATTTCTAACACGATACCAGGGGATGTGCCACTCCTTCACTAGATTAATATACAATGGTAAGAGGTTACCAGTAGTGTGAAATTAACACTGCGGCTTACATATTTGCAGGTGACATATTTGCTTTTTCCCAGGATGGAAGAGTCCATTACTAGGGGGCATAGTTTGAGGTGCGAGCGGCAAGGTTTAAAGGAGATGTACGAGGCAAGTTTTTTTACACAGAGGGTGGTGGGTGCCTGGAACTCACTGCCGGGGGAGGTAGCGGAAGCGGATACAATTGTGACTTTTAAGGGGCATCTGGACAAATACATGAATAGGATGGGAATAGAGGGATATGGTCCCCGGAAGGGTAGGGGGTTTTAGTTCAGTCGGGGCAGCATGGTCGGTGCAGGCTTGGAGGGCCAAAGGGCCTGTTCCTGTGCTGTAATTTTCTTTGTTCTTTGACACAGTTTAAATAATGAACTTGCAATGGGAAAAAACAGGTTTCCATACATGTAAATTAATCTGCTGTCTACGACCTAACTAAAAGCAAGTCTTGTCCACCCATTATCCCTGCACTCACTGACCTGGCTTGGTTCTCAGTCCAACAACACGTCGATTTTAAAATTCTCATCCTTGTGTTCAAATGCCCGCTTGGCCTCAGCTCCTTATCCCTGTAAGTTTCTTCAGCCCCACAATCCTCTGAGATCTCTGCCCTTCTCCAATCCCGGTCTCCTGAGCATCCCCCGATTTCCATTGCTCCAGTATTGACGACCATGCCTAGGCTCTGGAAGCCGCTCCCTCAACCTCCCTGTCTCTATCTATCTCCACCTTTAGCTTTCTACTTCACCAAACTTTTATCATCAGTCCTAGCATCTCCCTATGTGGATCTTGTTTGATAATCGCTCCAGTGAAGCAACTTGGAATTTTGTTGTTGTATGGAGAGCACAATGTCCCACCATCACATTACAAAGCAGCCAGGCCGTTCAGGAGGGATGTTAGAAAACATTTCTACACGCAGAGTGGTGGAGGTTTGGAACTCTCTTCCTCAAATGGCAGTGGACGCTGGTTCAACTGTGAGGTTTAACTCTGAGATAGATTGATTTATTGAGCAAGGCTATCAAGGGATATGGGCCTAGGGCTTGTACATGGAGTTAGGACACATTCTTATTGAATGGCAGAGTGGGCTTCTCGTGTTCCTATGTTCCAATGATTGGCACTCATCATCCACCTTAAGCAGTCACTCCCTCCACCACCGATGCACAGTGGCAGAAAGGTAGACCATCTGCAAGATGCACTGTCACAACTCGCCAAGGCTCCTTCAGTGACACCTTTCAAACCAAAAAAATCTACCATCTAGAAGGACAAGAGCAGCAGATACCTGGGAACGCCACTACCTGGAGGTTCCCCTCCAAGTCACTCACCACCCTGACTTGGAAATATATCACCGTTCCCTCACTGTTGCTGGGGGAAGGGTAATTATGAGGCTATTAGGAGAGAATTAGGAAACATAGGTTGGACTAGGAGATTACAGGGACTGGGAACGTCCGACATGTGGAGTTTTTTCAAGGAGCAGCTACTGCGAGTCTGTGATAGGTATGTCCCTGTCAGGCAAGGAGGAATTGGTAGGGCTAGGGAACCGTGGTGCACCAAAAAAGTTTCTTTGTTGGTTAAAAAGAAAAAGGAGGCTTATGTTCGGATGAGACGTGAGCACTCGGGTAGTGCACTAGAAAGCTTTAGATTGGCTAAGAGGGAGTTGAAGAGCGAGCTTAGAAGGGCTAAAAGGGGACATGAGAAGACTTTGGCGGATAGGGTTAAAGAGAATCCTAAGGCGTTCTATAGGTATGTCAAGAACAGAAGGTTGGTTAGGGCAAGTTTAGGGCCAGTTATAGATGGCAGAGGGAAGTTATGTGTGGAACCGGAGGAGATTGGTGAAGCATTGAACCAATATTTCTCTTCGGTGTTCACGCAAGGGGACATGAATATAGCTGAGGAGGACACTGGGTTGCAAGGGAGTAGAATAGACAGTATTACAGTTGATAAGGAGGATGTGCAGGATATTCTGGAGGGTCTGAAAATAGATAAATCCCCTGGTCCGGATGGGATTTATCCAAGGATTCTCTGGGAGGCAAGAGAAGTGATTGCAGAGCCTCTGGCTCTGATCTTCAGGTCGTCGTTGGCCTCTGGTATAGTACCAGAAGATTGGAGGTTAGCGAATGTTGTCCCATTGTTTAAGAAGGGGAACAGAGACTTCCCCGGGAATTATAGACCGGTGAGTCTCACTTCTGTTGTCGGCAAGATGTTGGAAAAAATTATAAGGGATAGGATTTATAGTTATTTGGAGAGTAATGAATTGATAGGTGATAGTCAGCATGGTTTTGTGGCAGGTAGGTCGTGCCTTACTAACCTTATTGAGTTTTTTGAGAAAGTGACCAAGGAGGTGGATGGGGGCAAGGCAGTGGACGTGGTATATATGGATTTTAGTAAGGCGTTTGATAAGGTTCACCATGGTAGGCTTCTGCAGAAAATGCAGATGTATGGGATTGGGGGTGATCTAGGAAATTGGATCAGGAATTGGCTAGCGGATAGGAAACAGAGGGTGGTGGTTGATAGTAAATATTCATCATGGAGTGCGGTTACAAGTGGTGTACCTCAGGGATCTGTTTTGGGGCCACTGCTGTTTGTAATATTTATTAATGATCTGGATGAGGGTATAGTTGGGTGGATTAGCAAATTTGCTGATGACACCAAAGTCGGTGGTGTGGTAGACAGTGAGGAAGGGTGTCGTAGTTTGCAGGAAGACTTAGACAGGTTGCAAAGTTGGGCCGAGAGGTGGCGGATGGAGTTTAATGCGGAGAAGTGTGAGGTAATTCACTTTGGTAGGAATAACAGATGTGTTGAGTATAGGGCTAACGGGAGGACTTTGAATAGTGTGGAGGAGCAGAGGGATCTAGGTGTATGTGTGCATAGATCCCTGAAAGTTGGGAATCAAGTAGATAAGGTTGTTAAGAAGGCATATGGTGTCTTGGCGTTTATTGGTAGGGGGATTGAATTTAGGAGTCGTAGCGTTATGTTGCAACTGTACACAACTCTGGTGCGGCCGCACTTGGAGTACTGTGTGCAGTTCTGGTCCCCACATTACAGGAAGGATGTGGAGGCTTTGGAGAGGGTGCAGAGGAGGTTTACCAGGATGTTGCCTGGTATGGAGGGGAGATCCTATGAGGAGAGGCTGAGGGATTTGGGATTGTTTTCGCTGGAAAGGCGGCGGCTAAGAGGGGATCTTATTGAAACATATAAGATGATTAGAGGTTTAGATAGGGTGGATAGTGATAGCCTTTTTCCTCTGGTGGAGAAATCCAGCACGAGGGGGCATGGCTTTAAATTGAGGGGGGGTAGTTATAGAACCGATGTCAGGGGTAGGTTCTTTACCCAGAGGGTGGTGAGGGATTGGAATGCCCTGCCAGCATCAGTAGTAAATGCGCCTAGTTTGGGGGCGTTTAAGAGATCCGTAGATAGGTTCATGGACGAAAAGAAATTGGTTTAGGTTGGAGGGTCACAGTTTTTTTTTTAACTGGTCGGTGCAACATCGTGGGCCGAAGGGCCTGTTCTGCGCTGTAATGTTCTATGTTCTATGTTCTATGTTGCTGGGTCAAAATCCTGGAACTCCCTCCCTAACAGCACGGTGGGTGTACCTATACTACAGGGACTGCAGCGATTTAAGAAGGCAGCTCACCACCACCTTCTCAAGGACAATTAGGGATGGGCAATAAATGATGGCGTAGCCAGCGATGCACACATCGTGTGAATGAATATATTTTTAAAAATCCTTCACTCTCCATCATCAGTATCCTAATCATTTATGGTTTGAACTATACTTATCTACACATCCATCACAGAGCCTGTGATAAATCTATCCTGGATAATTGTCAATGTGAGGTACAGCATAGAACAGCTGGAGATGGTTAATATGATGCCTAGGTATTCATGATATCTTTGTGTCTACTCACACGGAATTAAATAACATTTTGTACAATAACTCACTGTTTTTTACAGATAGGAGTACAATTGGTAAAAACTGGACGATCGGAACATACGAACAGGAGGAGGTGTTTTGACCTCCGGTTTATTCCCTCATTTAATAAGATTTTTATTGATCTTTATCCTAACTCTATCCACCTCCCCATGTTGCTTACAGATCCCTTACTAACCTCGCCGAGCAAACGTCTATCCATCCCAGATTTTAAACGATGAAGCTAGAATCGACTGTGTGAGAATTCCACACCTTATTGTGAGGATGTGTCTCCCAGTCTCGCCTGACTCTGATTTGATGGTTCCATCGTCTCTTTGTCTGAGACTCCCCCACCAGCAGGAATCGTTCTCACTCTCAACCCTTTCCGCATCGTAAAAACTTCAATCAAATCACCCCTGAGCCAGAGAGTTTCCGCAATCTCGCCTCATGATCTTGGGCCGAGAGGACAGCCAGTGACCACAAGCAGAAGCCAGTTCTGTTTCTGTGTCACAAACACACCGGAGGTGAGAAATGGAGTTTCAGATTTTCACAGGGATGAATCCCGCTTTGATTTGGAAATGAGGATCCTGTCCAATTCAAGCTGCTGGGGCAGGAATAGAGATAGGTTTTAGACGGACGTGGCAGCCATTACTGAGCGTGCTGGCTGCCCAGAGGGAGCCTCTGTGCCAAAGTCTGCCATTGCCCTGTAGGGAGGTGAGATGGTCCAAGGAAGCCCTCTGGTCCGACAGCGATAGCAACTCCAGAACGGCCGCCCCGGGAACATTTTTAAAAATTCATTCGTGGGACATGGGCGTCGCTGGCTGGCCAGCATTTATTGCCCATCCCTAGTTGCCTTTGTTCAGAGGGCAGTTGAGAGTCAACCACATTGCTGTGGCTCTGGAGTCACATGTAGGCCAGACCAGGAAGGACAGCAGATTTCCTTCCCTAAAGGACATCAATGAACCAGATGGGTTTTTTCGACAATCGACAATGGTTTCATGGTCATGAGTAGATTCTTAATTCCAGATATTTTTTCTTGAATTCAAATTCCACCATCTGCCGTGGCGGGATTCGAACCCAGGTCCCCAGAACATTAGCTGAGTTTCTGGATTAATGATCTCGCGATAATACCACTGGGCCATCACCTCCCCAGTTTGCCAGAGAGCATTTTCTAAGAAGCCGGGTTAGGAATGGAGGGTGGGGTGAATTCAGAGCCCCGCTCTCTGAATTAATGGAGATGCTGGAAACTGAGACAGGATCTCAGCCGCCTGACGCTCCGCCATTTTCCCAGCCACCCACCTCCATTTTGCACAATGTGAGCATGAAAACCTGCCCCTGAAACCTTGGTCACATTCGGATGAATCCTTCCGAGGTGCAGCACCAGAAACTGGTCCAGATGTGATGTAACTGGGGCTTTGTATTAAACACGAGGTAAAGTTCAGCTGGAATCTCGTGTCCTGTTCTGGGAGTCACACTTTGGGAAGGATGTCAAGGCCTTGGAGGGAGTGCAGAAGAGATTTACCTGGGAATGTTCCCAGGGGATGAAGGGCTTCAGTTATAGAGAAACCGGTTCTCCTTGGAGCAGAGAAAGTTAAGAGGAGGTTTAACAGAAGGATTCAAAATTCATAAATATCGCTGATAATTTTCAATTTTCCAAAGTTAGACTTGGTGAGCAGTGGGAAACAACGAGAGCAGAGAGAGGCTCTCCACCTCATCAGAAATCAACCTATGGGTTCAGGACACACATTCAGAAAGAGAAAATGAGGTGCGGCCAACATAAGGAAGCAGGGGTGATTGGGTGGTGTGTAGGAGGTTTACTGCTACTAGTAAGGGTATTAAGTATAATATCAGTATTAGTAAGATTTATTAGTATTGGTAAAGATTTAATAATATTAGCAAGGTTTATTAATCGTAGCAAAGTCAGCAGCTAACAGTAAAAGGATTGGCAGGTCAGCTCCAATCTCAACAGTGCATATCCTGTGTTGTGTGGGAACTCTGGGGTGCTTCCTGTGTCTGGGATAACCAGTTGTGCAGGAAGTATCGTCAGTTGCAGCAACGTAAGCCCTGGTTTTCGGAACATGAACAGCGTGGGCATCACTGCAGCATATCCATGAGGTTGAGAGCTTTCTGGATAGCACGTTTATATGATAGATCTGGTCATTGTGCACCTTCAGAGTATGCAGGGAGAGAGGGAAAGGTGAGCAACAGGCAGTCACAGAGGAACAGGAAGATAGCGCAGGAGTCCCGAGTGCATCCTACTCTCCAACCAGTATTCACTTCTGAATACTGATCAGAGGGATGGTTCGTCTGGGGAGTGCAGCCAGAGCCAAGACCATGGCACCAGGGTTGGCTCAGCTGTACGGGAAACTGTACAGGAAGGGAAGACTGGAAGAGCAATGGTGATTCAGTAGTTAGGGGAATAGACAAGCATCTTTTCTCCTTTGAACTTTGGCGTCAAGTGATCACCTTCCACCCTCCCTAACTCTGCACTGCAGGCTTACAACGACTAATCCAGTTTGTTCTCGTCACCAGTGCAGTAGCTCAAGGCGACTTGATGTGACAAATAACAAACCAAAGGATTTATTGACTGAGAAGAACTATCTACAACGAAGGATTTAACAGCACAGCTCGACAGGTCTATTAGTTATCAACTTCAGGAAGCGTAAAGGAGAACATGCCCCTGTCTACATCAATGGGGGCGAAGTAGAAATGGTCGACAGCTTCAAGTTTTTAGGTATCCAGATCACCAACATCCTGTCCTGGTCCCCCCATGCTGACACTATAGTTAAGAAAGCCCACCAATGCCTCTACTTCCTCAGGAGGCTAAGGAGATTTTACAGATACGCCATAGCAGGCATTGTTTCTGGTTGGATCACAGTTTGGTATGGCTTCTGTTCTGCCCAAGACCACAAGGAACTACAAAAGATTGTGAATGTAGCCCAATCCATTACGCAAACCAGCCTCCCATCCATTAACTCTGTCTACACTTCCCACTGCTTCGGCAAAGCAGCCAGCATAATTAAGGACCCCACGCACCCTAGATATTTTCTCTTCCACCTTCTGCATTGGGAAAAAGATACAAAAGTCTGAGATCACGTACCAACCGACTCAAGAACAGCTTCTTCCCTGCTGCCATCAGTTTTTTGAATGGACTTACCTCGCATTAAGTTGATCTTTCTCTGCACCCTAGCTATGACTGTAACACTACATTCTGCACTCTCTCCTTTCCTTCTCTATGTCGGTATGTTTTGTCTGTATAGCGCGCAAGAAACAATACTTTTCATTGCATACCAATATATGTGACAATAATAAATCAAATCAAAGATTACAACTGCAGCGTCTGAGCCCTGGGGACGCACACCCGTGCTCTTGATAGGCCCAGCTTCATGTTTGCGCTCCATTAGTTTCAGCCTGGTCAGGTGCCCCCGCCCTCTTCCCCCGCCCTCTTCCCCCGCCCTCTTCCCCCCCCCCCACCCCCCACCCTCCCCAACCCCCCGCCCGCCCGGATCGATCGCCCATTAAAGGGGCCACGGTACCGCAATGACCTTTTATAGTGCTTTCTGCAGTATGAATGTTTCTGTTGGATGGAACATGGATCAAAGCCGCATTTGGCAACAAGATGTCTTTCAACCTTCAGCCTAGCTCACAGAATGGCCAAGAAAAATACTGACAAAATAAAAACTTGTGTTGGACAAAAAACAAAACCTGCAAATAGCAAATTCAAAAGATTTGGGTACTTGGCCGAAGAGCCAATCCTGGATCACCTTCTCTCAGTTTCTGAGGGAGGGATGTTTGAATTAATCTCATGTTCTTGCTGTCAGATTAACCCACCCTTGCATCAACTCTCACCACATATCCTTCAAGAAAATGCATAGAAAGTGGGAACTGCTTTTAAAGAACAAACTTAAAAATAAACTTTTGAAATGTTTCCTGCCTTTAGACCGGTGCATATATTGGGTGGATTTTGCAGTCAGCAGCGGGGAGGTGATGGCCTAGTGGTATTATCACTAGACTATTAATCCAGAAGCTCAGCTAATATTCTGGGGACCCGGGTTCGAATCCCACCACGGCAGATGGTGGAATTTGAATTCAAGAAAAAATATCTGGAATTAAGAATCTACTGATGACCATGAAACCACTGTCGATTGTTGGAAAAACCCATCTGGTTCACTAATGTCCTTTAGGGAAGGAAATCTGCATCCTTACCTGGTCTGGCCTACATGTAACTCCAAATCCACAGCAATGTGGTTGACTCTTAACTGCCCTCTGAACAAGGGCAACTCGGGATGGGCAATAAATGCTGGCCAGCCAGTGATGTCCATGTGCCATGAATGAGTTTAAAAAAAGTAATGATGTCCACCTTGTCTCAAAGGAACAATCTCTGTGGTCTGAACTTCTCCTTTTCCGGCTATTAATCAGAATCATCATGGGACATGGATTCTCCGGCTGGCCAGCATTTATTGCCCATCCCTAGTTGCCCTTGGAGGACAGTTGAGAGTCAACCACATTGCTGTGGCTCTGGAGTCACATGTAGGTCAGACCAGGTAAGGACGGCAGATTTCCTTCCCTAAAGGACATTAGTGAACCAGATGGGTTTTTCCAACAATCGACAATGGTTTAATGGTAATCAGTAGATTCTTAATTCCAGATATTTTTAATTGAATTCAAACTCCACCAGCTGCCGTGGTGGGATTCGAACCCAGGTCCCAAGAACATTAGCTGAGTTTCTGGATTAATAGTTCAGCGATAATACCACTAGGTCATCGCCTCCCCGCTGCTCACTGCAAATTCCACCCACTAAAATCTGGGGCCAAGTCCCGGGATTGCCAACCAGGCCATGGCAGTGATGTCAGTAAAGCAGGTAAGCAGCCAATCACATTGCACTATTCTCACAGACGTTCGGGATCAGATCAGAATCTCTGAGGTATATTATGAAGAAAAATAAGTACTCTTGTTTGAGTATTGTTGGGGTGGACAGCCCACCTGGTGGAAGCAGCAGTGGTCGTGCCTCCGGCGCGAAGTCCGGCCTTGTAGCACAGGAGGGTAAGGAAAGGAGGAGGAAGGCAGTGGTGATCGGGGACTCTACAGTGAGGGGGGTCAGACAGGCGTTTCTGTGGAGGAAGTCGAGAAACGCGGATGGTGGTTTGTCTCCTTGGTGCCGGGGTCAGGGATGTTTCTGGCCGTATCCAAGAAATCCTGAAGTGGGAGGGAGAGGTGCCAGAGGTCGTGGTGCACACTGGTACCACTGACATAGGCAGGAAAGGGGAAGGGGTTATGAAAGGAGAATATAGGAAGTTATGTAGGGAGTTAAGAAGAAGGAATGCAAAGGTAGTAATCTTGGGATTGCTGCCTGTGCCACGAGACAGTGAGGGAAGGAACGGAATAAGGTGGAGGATAAATGTGTGGCTAAGGGATTGGAGCAGGGGTCAGGGATTCAGGTTCCTGGATCATTGGGACCTCTTTAGGGGCAGGTGCAACTGTACAAAAAGGATGGGTTTCACTTAAATCCCAGGGGGACCAATATCCTGGCGGGAAAGTTTGCTAAGGCTACTGGGGAGTGTTTAAACTGGAATGGTTGGGGTGTGGGAATCGAAATGAGGTGACTGGGAGAGAGGAGCTTAGCTTAAAAATAAAAGGGGCTTGTAGACAGTGTGAGAGGGAGGATAGGCAGGTGACGGAGAAGGGGAGCGCTCAGACCGAAGGGTTGAGATGTGTGTATTTTAACGCTCCTCTCCCTCCCACTTCAGGATTTCTTGGATACGGTCAGAAACATCCCTGATCCCGGCACCAGGGAGGCAAACCACCATCCGCATTTCTCGACTTCCTCCACAGAAACGCCTGTCTGACCCCCTCACTGTAGAGTCCACGCTTAGAGTGTGGATCACTACTTGGAAGTGTGATGTGGTGGCCATTGCAGAGACTTGGTTATCTCAGGGACAGGACTGGATACTTCAAGTGCCGGGTTTCAGATGTTTCAGGAGGGACAGAGAAGTAGGCAAAAGAGATGGGGGAGTGGCACTGTTGATCAGGGATAGTGTCATAGCTGTAGAAAAGATGGATGCCACAGAGGGATTGTCTACGGAATCTCTGTGGGTGGAGGTTCGCAACAGGAAGGGGTCAATAACTTTACTAGGTGTTTTCTAAAGGCCGTCCAATAGTAGCAGGGATGTGGAGGAGCAGATTGGGAAGCAGATCCTGGAGAGATGTGATAATAACAGAGTGGTCATGATGGGAGATTTTAATTTCCCAAATATTGATTGGAATATCCCTCGGGTAAGGGGTTTAGATGGGGAGGAGTTTGTTAGGTGTGTTCAGGAGGGCTTCCTGACACAGTATGTGGATAAGCCTACAAGAGGAGAGGCTGTGCTTGATTTGGTATTAGGGAATGAACCTGGGCAGGTGTCAGATCTCTCAGTGGGAGAGCATTTTGGGGATAGTGATCATAACTCTATCTCCTTTACATTAGCATTGGAGAGAGATAGGATCAGTCAAGCTAGGAAAGTGTTTATTTGGAGTAAGGGCAATTATGAGGCAATTAGGCAGGAAATTAGAGGCATAAATTGGAAGGAGGTTTTCTCAGGGAAATGTACAGAAGAAATGTGGCAAATTTTCAAGGAAAATTTGTCTGGAGCTCTGCACAGCAACGTTCCAATGAGACAGGGGAGTTATGGTAGGTTACAGGAACCATTTTGCACGAAAGCTGTAACGAATTTAGTCAAGAAGAAAAGAAAAGCCTACAAAAGGTTCAGGGAGCGAGGTAATGTTAGAATTCTAGAAGAGTATACGACTAGTAGGAAAGAACTTAAGAGGGAAATTAGAAGAGCAAGAAGGGGTTATGAGAAGGCCTTGGCAGACAGGATAAAGGAAAACCCCAAGGCATTCTACAAGTATGTCAAGAGCAAGAGGGTAAGATGTGAAGGAGTAGGACCTATCAAATGTGACGGTGGGAAAGTCTGTATAGAACCGGTAGAAATAGCAGAGGTACTCAATGAATACTTTGCTTCAGTATTCGCAGTGGAAAAGGATCTTGGTAGTTGCAGTGCAGTCTTGCAGTGGACTGAGAAGATTGAGCATGTGGACATTAGGAAAGAGGATGTGTTGGAGCTTTTGAAAAGCATCAAGTTAGATAAATCGCCGGGACCGGATGGGATGTACCCCAGGTTACTGTGGGAGGCGAGGGAAGAGATTGCTGAGCCTTTGGCGATGATCTTTGCGTCATCAATGGAGGCGGCAGAGATTCCGGAGGATTGGAGGATTGCGGATGTGCTTCCGTTATTCAAGAAAGGGAGAAGAGATAGCCCGGGAAATTATAGACCGGTGAGTCTAACCTCAGTGGTTGGTAAGTTGATGGAGAAGATCCTGAGAGGCAGGATTTATGAACATCTGGAGAGGAATAGTATGATCAGAAATAGCCAGCACGGCTTTGTCCAAGGCAGATCATGCCTTACGAGCCTAATTGAATTTTTTGAAGATGTAACTAGACACATAGACGAGGGAAGAGCGGTAGATGGAGTTTATATGGATTTCAGCAAGGCGTTTGATAAGGTGCCCCATGAAAGGCTCATTGAGAAAGTGAAGGAGCATGGGATACAAGGGGACATTGCTTTGTGGATTCAGAACTGGCTTGCCCACAGAAGGCAAAGAGTGGTTGTAGATGGGTCGTTTTTCAGCATGGAGGTCGGTCACCAGTAGAGTGCCCCAGGGATCTGTTCTGGGACCCTTGCTCTTTGTGATTTTTATAAATAGCCTGGATGAGGAAGTGGAAGGATGGGTTGGCAAGTTTGCTGACGACACAAAGGTTGGTGGTGTTGTGGATAGTGTAGAGGGATGTCAGCAGTTGCAACGAGACATAGATAAGATGCAAGACTGGGCGGAGAAGTGGCAGATGGACTTCAACCCAGATAAGTGTGTGGTGGTTCATTTTGGCAGATCGAAGAGGATGAAAGAATATAATATTAAGGGTAAGACGCTTGGCAGTGTGGAAGATCAGAAGGATCTTGGGGTCCGGGTTCATAGGACGCTCAAAGCAGCGTCGCAGGTGGAGGCTGTGGTTAAGAAGGCGTATGGAATACTGGCCTTCATCAATAGAGGAATTGAGTTTAGAAATCGGGAGATAATGCTGCAGCTGTATAGGACCCTGGTCAGACCCCACCTGGAGTACTGTGCCCAGTTCTGGTCGCCTCATTACAGAAAGGATGCAGAGGAGATTTACAGGGATGTTGCCTGGATTAGGTGGCATGCCTTATGAGGATAGGTTGAGAGAGCTAGGTCTTTTCTCCTTGGAGAGGCGAAGGATGAGGAGTGATCTGATAGAGGTGTATAAGATGTTGAGGGGTATTGATAGAGTGGATTCGCAAAGGATTTTACCAAGGGTTGTAATGGTTGCCACAAGAGGTCACAGGTTTAGGGTGCTGGGGTGTAGGTACAGAGGAGATATTAGGGGTAAGTTTTTCACTCAGAGGGTGGTGGGTGCGTGGAATCGGCTGCCGGTAGTGGTGGTGGAGGCGGATTCGATAGGGTCTTTGAAGAGACTTTTGGATAAGTTCATGGAAGTTAGTAAGATAGAGGGTTATAGGTAAGCCTAGTAGGTAGGGACATGTTTGGCGCAACTTGTGGGCCGAAGGGCCTGTTTGTGCTGTAGCTTTTCTATGTTCTACGTTCTATGTTGTCTAGACCCTGACGTTTTTGATTTTGGGATTAATGCGAGCACAAGGTGTTTCACTCCAGCTGTGATTCTATTGGCCCACTGGGAGGCTTTGATCAAAACAAACTTTATTTAAGACCACAGCTAGAATATAACAAAAAGAATGAGCATAAAGTTTCCCATTTGAAACACTTAAACATGACAAGGTATGATTCTTAACAACGAACTACCTCTATAGTTCCAATGTAAGCAATATCCCCACAGACATAAATTCCTCCTCAGACTAAATTAGCACAAAAAAAAACAAATGGGGGGAATTTTCCTGTCCTGCCCACCACGGGGATCATAGAAGAGGAGGGGCAGATCATGCAAAGGTCCGTTGACCTCGGGCGGGATTTTCCGGTTCTGGGGCGAGAGCAGCCGGAAAATCCCACCCATAAGCTCACACAGATGCTAGATTTCCAGCCTTTTAACCCCTCAGGACAGATACGGAAAGACACATGTGCAGAAAAAATTTATTAGGGTGTTACCGGGACTTGATGGATTGAGTTATAAGGAGAGGCTGGATGGACTGGGACTTTTTTCTCTCGAGCGTAGGAGGCTGAGGGGTGATCTTATAGAGGTCTATAAAATAATGAGGGGCATAGATCAGCTAGATAGTCAATATCTTTTCCCAAAGGTAGGGGAGTCTAAACCAGAGGGCATAGGTTTAAGGTGGGAGGGGAGAGATACAAAAGTGTCCAGAGGGGCAATTTATTCACACAGAGGGTGGTGAGTGTCTGGAACAAGCGGCCAGAGGTAGAAGTAAAGGATACAATTTTGTCTTTTAAAAAGCGTTTAGACAGTTACATGGGTACGATGGGTATAGAGGGATATGGGCCAAACGCGGGCAATTGGGATTAGGTTAGGGATTTTTAAAAAAAGGGCGGCATGGACAAGTTGGGCCAAAGGGCCTGTTTCCATGCTGTAAACCTCTGTGACTCTATGTCTTCTGACTCCCATACAACAGCCTCCAGAGAAAGGGACTTATTTCCTGGCAGATCCCAGTCTCCCAATCCAGATAGAGAAAGAGACACAGAGAAAGCTACCTCTCTCTAAGGATCCCTGAGAGAGAAGGATTCAATTACTAGGGGGCATAGGTTTAAGGTGCGAGGGGCAAGTTTTAAAAGAGATGTACGAGGCAGATTTTTTACACAGAGAGTGGTGGGTGCCTGGAACTCGTTGCCGGGGGAGGTAGTGGAAGCGGATATGGTAGTGACTTTTAAGGGGTGTCTTGACAAGTACATGAATGAGATGCGAATAGAGGGATATGGTCCCCGGAAGCGTAGGGGGTTTCAGTTAAGTCAGGCAGCATGGTTGGTGCAGGCTTGGAGGGCCGAAGGGCCTTTTCCTGTGCTGTAATTTTCTTTTTTCTTTGTTCTTTGATCCCAAGCAGCGACGTTGGAACCTGCTCCCTGCCATGTTGTAGCATTTTTGGGTCTTGCCCAGATCCAAGTCACTTCTGAAATGAATCCTAACACCTGTTCGAGCTTCACTTTAAGAGATTTGAACTGCGTTTAAGACGAGCAGGATTGTTTGAACTCATAAAAGCAAATTACTGCGGATGCTGGAATCTGAAACCAGAAGAGAAAATGCTGGAAAATCTCAGCAGGTCTGGCAGCCTCTGTAAGGAGAGAAAAGAGCTGACGTTTCCAGTCCAGACGACCCTATGTCAAAGTTTTGATTTACCACTCAACCCGCTGCGTGATTGAATGGCCTGCCATTGGCCAGTGGCAGGATCTTTTGGCCCCTCTGTTGTCAACATGGTTTCCAGTTGAAATAACCCTTTGCCGCTGTGAAACCTCCTGTGGGGGTCTGCTATCGGTGGGACCAGAAGATCCTGGTGGCGTGAATGGACAGAAACATCTGGCCTATGACTTTGGCCAGTTTTATATTGGATGGGACTGAAAGCAACATCAAAATCATAGTGTCATAGAATCCCTATAGTGCAGAAGGAGACCATTTGCCCATCAAGTCTACACTGACCCCCCCTAAAGAGCATCCCACATCGCCCCCCCCTCCTCTCTAACCCCGTAACCGCCATGCATTTACCATGGCTAATCCATTTAACCTACATATGTTTGCACCCTTAAGGTCAATTTAGCACGGCCAAGCCACCTAACCTTTACTTCTTTGGACTGTGGCAAGAAACCGGAGCACCTGGAGGAAACCTAAGCAGACACGGGGAGAATGTGCAGACTCCGCACAGTCACCCGAGGCCGGAATTGAATTTGGGTCCCTGGCGCTATGAGGTGAAACTGAAGCAGTCTCACCCTCGTTAATGCAAAGGTAGAAAAGGTTTAAAGATGTTAAAAAAACTGGAATTCCAGAATGAAGATTGACAACCAGATTAATGACTTTGACTGAAGTAAAAATGATCCAGATGCAAACACCTTTCAGAGCCCAAGCTCTGAAATCGAGGATAATGAAGATGCCAAAAATGTCCGGAATAATCATTTGGAATGTTTACAGTTTACTGAGTGCAGTAATTGGAAAATATACTGAGAGTATGGACAGTGAATACAACACTAAAACCTCTTGGAAAGAAATGAAACAGAGAATGAGATAAACACACTGTTTGGAGCTGGCACTGATGGAATGAAAACAGACTTTCTTAAATAAAAGAAAAAGGGACATTGGACGTTTAGCGAGAATGGTGAGAAATAAATCATGGAGTAAATTCAAACAGCTGCAGGAAGATTCCAAAGACCACAATAAGAGCAATAGAGACAATGCCTGAGCTTCTCATAATGAATAAACCGCAAGCAATGCAAACACTCCAAACAGCAGAGCCCTGGATTGGTACAGCAACTCAGATTACAGATACAATAACAAGTGATAAATCCCAAAATAAGCGGGTAGAAATGCGGCGTTACCTTTAGCACAAAGTGCAGTCGGAAAGCTGGGAGGTCATAGCGTCCCAACAGTACAGAAGGAGGCCATTTGGCCCATCAAGCCTGCACCGACCACAATCCCATCCTATCTCCGGAACCCCACATATTTACCCTGCTAATACCCCCAAAACTAGGGTCAGTTTAGCATGGACAATGCACCGAACCAGCACATCTTTGGACCGTAGGAGGAAAGCGGAGCACCTGGAGGAAACCCATGCAGACACAGGGAGAATGTGCAAACTCCACACAGACAGAAATCGTAAATCGAACCCGGGTCCCTGGCGCTGTGAGGCAGCAGTGCTAACCACTGTGCCACCATGCCGCCCGTGAGGTAATTCTAATCATCCCGTTAATTATAATCTCAATGATACAATGGCTCTGGGAGATGTTGCTACCGTATAACAGGGGGTAGGGAAAGCAACAACACTTTATGTATCTACCAGAATTCCAAACTGGACACAGTACTCCGGAAGAAACAGATAGTTTCAGTTGTCGGTGCAATCAAATCCTCATTGACAGAAGACCCATTACAATCAAATAGATTAAGCATTGCAAACTGGTCTCAAATCTTAGAGAAGTTTTTGGTGATATTGTGTGTTGCCATTATCATTTTGAGGAAATGGAACATATTTTCCTCTGCTGCTCCCTCTCCCAGTCTCACTCTGAGTTTTCCCATCACTGCCTTCCCACACACTTCACGCTAAACTCAAAGCAAACATCTCCAAACAGGGAGTGTAAAATAGATGAAAAATATACTGGTTTACCAGTGGGACAACTTGTGTCACACAAGCGCTGAGCAAAGTTCATCTCTAACAAGAGAGAATCCAACCATTGACATTCAATGGTGTTACCATCACTGAATCCCCCACTATTTTATCTCGGGGGGTTATGGTTGACCAGAAACTGAACTTAACTAGCCATATAAATACTGTGGCTACCCAAGTAGGTCAGGGGTTAGGAATCCTGTGGTGAGTAACCCACCTCCTGACTTCCCAGTGCCTATCCACCATCTACAAGGCACAGGTCAGGAGTGTGATGGAATACGCTCCACTTGCCTGGATGGGTGCAGCTGTACGGCAGCCGGTGGAATTAAAAAAATTAAATTAATAAAAATCTGGAATTGGAAGTTAGTCTCAGTAATGGTGCACATGAAACTATCATCGATTGCTGTAAAAACTTACCTGGTTCATTAATGTCCTTCAGGGAAAGAAATCTGTCATCCTTACCCAGTCTGGCCTACAGGCCCACAGCAATGTGGCTGATTCTCAACTACCCTCTGAAATGGCCGAGAAAGCCTCTCAGTTCAAGGGCCATTGGGGATGGGTAACAAATGCTGGCCCAGCCAGTGACACCCACATCCCACGAAAGAACAGAATCATAGAATTCCTGCAGTGCACAAGGAGGTCATCCGGCCCATCGAGCCTGCACCGACAACAACCCAGGCCCTATTCGCATAACCCCATGATTTACCCTGCTATATCCCCCTGACACTGGGGCCAATCAACCTAACCCGCATATCTTTGGACTGTGGGAGGAAACTGGAGCACCCGGAGGAAACCCACGCAGACACGGGGAGAACGTGCAGACTCCATACAGACAGTGACCCAAAGTGGGAATCGAACCCGGGTCCCAGGCGCTGTGAGGCAGCAGTGCTAACCACTGTGCCACCGTGCCGCCTAAAGAGAAGGAAACAGCACTCAAAAAACTTCAGTGACAATGCTGCTTTTTAAGTTTCAGTCTTCCCATAGTTAACACCAGACACAATGCAGCAAGTATTTTCCGATAGAATCTTTAAGTCTGTCTATTTTTAAGCTATTAGTTTTCCAGCTCCTGAATACGTTTAAACTCACAGCTTTTCAATAGACCAACCAGGGGAAGGCTTACTTGTTCCAAAACATTAATTCTAAAACCACATTTAGATTACATAAAGAGTGAGAGACATTGAAAACAGTTCACAAAGGTTTCACAGCGTTGATCCCAGAACTGAGAAACAATTGAATAGACAGAGACTCTATTCCCCTAGAAAAGAGAAGGGTGAGGGGTGAATAATATCTTTAAATTATGGAGGGGTTTGATTATGAGGGGCGGCACGGTGGCACAGTGGTTAGCACTGGTGCTACCTCACAGCACCAGGGACCCGGGTTCGATTCCCGGCTTGGGTCACTGTCTGTGTGGAGTTTGCACGTTCTCCCCGTGTCTGCGTGGGTTTCCTCCGGGTGCTCCGGTTTCCTCCCACGTTCTGAAAGACGTGCTGGTTAGGGTGCATTGACCTGAACAGGCGCTGGAATGTGGCAACTCGGGGAATTTCACAGTAACTTCATTGCAGTGTTAATGTAAGCCTTACTTGTGACTAATAAACTAACTTTAACTGTTAGGGTAGGTATGAAGCAGATGTTTCTACTTGTGCAGGAGACTTGTGACCGTAACTATAAGATAATCATTAATAAATCCAATCAGGAATTCAGTAGAAACATCTTTGCCGAGGGAGTGGTGAGAATGTGGAACTCATTACTACGGGGAGTGGTTGGGGTGATTAACATTTAAGGGAATATGGAAAGGAATAGAAGAATATGCTGACAAGGTGAGATGAAGGGGGATGGAAGGGAGCTCACGTGGGGCATAAACACCAGTATAGGCCAAAAGAGAAAATGCTGGAAAATCTCAGCAGGTCTGGCAGCATCGACCAGTTGGGCTGAATGTCATGTTTCTGTGTCATTATTTCTATCTTTAAGGGATGGGGTTTCAGTGAATAGCACTCAATCAAACAAATTTATTTGGACAGATGAAAGAGTGAAAGTTCTCTTAAATCTGCTCTGAGATGAGGCCACAATGTCATAGCAAGACCCAATGCAACGTTAATGAGGCGTTAAACTCTTTGTCTAATTTATTAAGATGACCATAGACTACTCTCTCTCCTTTGAGGGGGAGACTTGACTGGTAGTGATTTAACCTGAGGGTCACCACACCTCAGGCGAGCGGCAAAGGTTGAGAAGGCCGGGCCTTCATGAATAACCTCAGCCGGTACGGGAATTGAACCCACGCTGCTGGCTTTGCTCTGCGTCACACACCAGTCATCCAGCCAACAGAGCTAAATGGATGATTGGATTGAACACATCAATGTCAGCCATAACTTTGCAACAACAGTGGACGGACTTCTCGACTGCATCTCACAAGAACACGAGCAATAGGAGCAGGATGTTTCCATTTGGCCCGTCGAGTCCGTTCCGCTATTCAGTTTGATTGTGGCCTCACCTCAGTCCACGCTTCGCTTCCCTTAGTTCCCCGAGGACACACAAATCTGCCTGTCTCAGCCTCAGTGCATTCAATGATGGAGAAGCCACCCGATAACTTTCCCCTTCCGGCCACCCCCATGGCCTTTTATCACCCCCATGCCAAGTTGTTTCATCAAACATAATGGATTTTTAAACATTCGTTCACAGGGTGGGGTAGGCCAGCACTTATTTCCCATTCCTAATTGCCCTTGAGAAGGTGGTAATGAGCTGCCTTCTTGAACTGCTGCAATCCACAGTGTTTTAGTCAGGAAGTTCCAGGATTCTGACCCAGTGACAGTGAAGGAAGAGATATTTCCAGGTCAGGATGGTGTGTGCCTTGGAGAGGGACTTGCAGGCAGTGGTGTTCCCATATAGCTGCTGCCCTTGTCCTTCTCATGAAACTGGGCTGAGAACCCAGATATCTATTAGAGTCGTAAAACATCTGCTCCCCATTGGAAACGTTGTTTTATTGACAGCTCAAGCTCTCTAGTCTCTGTTGTCAATCTCACAATGTTTGCTTACACAGGTTAAGTGGTTTTTAAGTGTGTGTAGTTTTTGTTATTAACACTTTAATGGGCCTGGCTGATTGACACTTTTGTTAGAAAGTACTCTACAATATTTTTTCAAACATAGAAGTTATGAATGGTTTACTTTTTCAAAGTTTTTTTTACACATTCCACTATACACTGTAGGGTTAATTGGTTCGAGAAAGTATATGGTAAGTCAATGGGCTTGGAAGTGCCATAGCTTGACATGGGTATATGAGTGGCCATGGGGGTTGCAAAGGAAGATCTTGGCATGGAGATATGAATGGCCATTTGGGTGGGTGGAAGGGCAGAGCTTTCATGTTCCTTCAGTTGTCTGAGCGCATCGTAAATGATGGTAGAAAATTGGCCTTTCTCCTGTTCTTTGAGAGAGGAGAAATGTAGCCCATGTTTAATAAATTAGAAAAGGCACTTAGTCAAACATTGAAAATCGCCAGATTCATTTTAGCACATTATGATTTAGGATGTGTGTCTGGCATTTATTGCTTTCCAAAATTGATTGCAGAGGAACATACAATAGCCTCAAGTACTCGATGCGCATATTATTATTGAATATTCCTTGTAGCAGTTTTTGCTGGACTGGAGGGGGGACATTATATCCAATAATTGGATGAAAGAGCACACAACACAGCCATTCGGTCCATTCCGTGCTTTCCCTTTTAAAAGTTATTCTTCAATCTTCAGAAGGCTGTGGAGGCCAGGTTATTGAGTGTCTTTAAGACAGAGATAGATAGGTTCTTGATTAATAAGGGGATCAAAGGTGATGGGGAAAAGGCAGGAGAATGGGGATGAGAAAAATATCAGCCATGGTTGAATGGCAGAGCAGACTCAATGGGCCGAGTGGCCTAATTCTGCTCCTATGTCTTATGGTCTAATCTGCTTCCACCGCCCTTTCAGGCAGCACATTCCAGATCACAACATCTCACTGTGTAAATAAATTTCTTGTTGTGATGCCGATGGTTCTTTTGCTGATTATCTTTAATCTGTCTCGTAGTTACCGACTCTCCTGTCACTGAAATAGTGGATCAAATAGACAGGATAGTATTATTGATCAAAGGAATGATTCTAGCAATGGAGGGGCCAAAGACAGAATCTATTTGATTTGCCTTCACGTTCTGCAGAGCTCCTACGATGCTGTTTGTATCCCGTAGGCCACCAAATAATGGGAAGGAGACAGAGGAATCATTTTTTCGCCAAGTTACAGAAGGAGCTAGGCGGATTTTCCTCACCCCCGCGGCATGTTCTGTGGTGGCAGAGACTGTCCGCCATTGGCTGGCAGCAGGATCTTCCAATCCCATCGCTGTCAATGGCCTTTCCCATTGCTTGCACACTCCGCTGCCGCAGAACCTTCAGTGGGTGCCGCTGTCGGTGAGACTGGACGGTCTCACCAGTGGAAAGGTACGGAAAATCCCACCTGTAGACTGGTGAGAATGGGGGATTTCAGTTCACATAATATAGACTAGAAACTAACAGGGTAAAAGGACAAAAACAAGGTGGAATTGTAGAATTCCTGAAGTGAGAAGCAGCAATCCCACTGGTACAAACTCCGCTGAAGGATGAATCAAAGCAGGTCATTGCGAAAAGGGATAAAGCTGCAGGTATTCTGGTCTCCTCCAGCCTGGTCGCTGGGCCGTCAGTTAAATATTCCACATCTGGAGCAGAGAAAGACTGAAGTGGAAACTTCACTTGAGAGTGTAATTGTGATCTGTCATCTGCAAATATCACATTGTAATTCAAACTGCAATGGTAAAGAGCAGTCATGAGCAGATTGTCAGAGAGATGGCATCCCTGAGCACAGATGTGGGTGGGAGGGTGAGGGAGTTTTTAAACAAACCAAGTATTCCAGGACTAAATTAAATCTCCATCTACTGGAATGTATTGCAGCCAATGCTGACAACTGCCCAGGAACTGGGTATAATTGAGTGACAATTTCAAAATATTACGATCCTCAGCTTCTTTTATTCACATTCTATATGCCATGTGCAATTTAAATATATCAACTAACAAATGGGAATCTGCATTTAATCAATTAGGCACAAACAAACTTGTCCTTTTTTGGATAAAGGTCGTTACGTTTAATCTTGTCAAACTCCTGAAGTTTTCCAGTTGTCTCCTTACTCTCTGAGATCGCTTCATTTCTCCAATCCTGCCTTTCTGCACCTCCTGATTTTAACTGATGCACCTTCAGCAGCCTGGCCTTCAGCAGCCTGGGCCTTCAGCAGCCTGGGCCTTCAGCAGCCTGGGCCTTCAGCAGCCTGGGCCTTCAGCAGCCTGGGCCTTCAGCAGCCTGGGCCTTCAGCAGCCTGGGCCTTCAGCAGCCTGGGCCTTCAGCAGCCTGGGCCTTCAGCAGCCTGGCCTTCAGCAGCCTGGGCCTTCAGCAGCCTGGGCCTTCAGCAGCCTGGGCCTTCAGCAGCCTGGGCCTTCAGCAGCCTGGGCCTTCAGCAGCCTGGGCCTTCAGCAGCCTGGGCCTTCAGCAGCCTGGGCCTTCAGCAGCCTGGCCTTCAGCAGCCTGGGCCCGAAGCTCTGGAATTCCCTCCTTATTTAGCCTCCTGCCTGTAGCAATGCACTCATAAACTTCACCAGGAACACAAAGGGTATTGTTAATAAGGAGGGGCTGTACCGAGGCCAACAGCCCCCCAGCTTCCTCGGAGCAGTCCCCCGGCTGCCCCAGTCCCTAAACATCTCCTATCTGTCTTCTGCCCCAGATAAGACTCCACCCCCTGGGGTGATTACTTCTCTCGGTCCGAATTGGTCCCTCAAGCCAGGTGACCCTCTTCTATTGTGTTGCCCTCAAAGGGACAGTCCACCACAATCACCAGACTGCCCATCTCCACCCCTTTCTGTTCCTTTCCAAAAACCTGCCTCTTTCACCTGGGAGGTGGCTCATCAATCTTCACTCACCTCAGCTCATCTGCTGCTGAAACCCTCCAGTTCCATCCAGAACCAGCTATTCCAATATTATCCTGGCTTGCCTTCCAACTTCAAACCCTCCCTATTTCTGCAATCTCCTCCAACCTCTACACCCCTCCCTATCTCTGCAATCTCCTCCAGCCCCACACCCCTCCCTATCTCTGCACTCCTTCAGTTCCAGTCTCTTTCTATCGCTTCACCATTGGTCACCGTGCCTTCACCTACCCACAGCCTGATCTCTGGAATCCCCTCCTTAAGCCTCTCCCCCTCCCTCTTGGTTACCTTCCCTTCTCAAGGGCAATTAGGGATGGGCTATAAATGCTGGCCTAGCCAGCGACACCCACGTATTGTGAACAAATATTTAAAAATCCTCCCTTGTGTCAACATTTGTTGATAAACAGTCTGGGATGTTTTACTCAAACTGGACGTTAAAGTAAGGTGAAGCATTTTGAACTCTATTGACTGATTAACAAAGGAAGTGGCTGTGCATATCAGCTGTTTGACTGGGTGTTTGGAAGTTGTAAAGCAATGCAAGCCAGTATTATTATCATTGTGTTGTGAATGAGGCAGCTGCCTTTCTTCCTGAGGCAGTACCATAAAAACAGAGGAATCAAACTGGCAGAATATCCCGGTCTAATCCATCTGGCTGTTGCTATCTTTGAAGTTGTGTTTGTAGCGCCCTGCCCATTAAAGCGAAGAAAACCACTAATTATTACCCAATGATCCTGAGGATTCCTTTGCAATTAAAGGAGGTTCTGAGAAGTTGGAAGGAGAGACTTTCATGTGGATTCCCATGAATCTTGGTGGGATCACAAATTGTTCTCGAAAGCTCTATTCATAATCAGAATTCATGGCACAGTTACACAAACTGCTGCCTTCAAAGCTGTTGCCCAACTTCATGCTTACTAAACACTCAGCGAAGGAACCTCCAGGACATCCTCTGAGCGAAAGAATGTGGAATCATAGTAATGAGCAACATTCAATCTGTGCCGAGAGATCGCACAAAGAGCGAGTGCAGAATGAATGACCAGGGATCGTACTTTTGGACTAAAGGGCATTCTGTGTGTCACCGTGGAGCGGGTACAACACAAACTCAACAGAATGGCACCAGTGCAAAGAGGGTCAAATTATGAGGGCGGATTGCATAGTTTAGGCTTGTACATAGAATCCAGGAAGTTAAGAGTGGCACGGTGGCACAGTGGTTAGCATTGCTGCCTCACAGCGTCAGGGACCCGGGTTCAATTCCAGCCTTGGGTGACTCTTTGTGTGGAGTTTGCACGTTCTCCCTGTGTCTGCTCCTCCGGGTGCTCCAGTTTCTTCCCACAGTCCAAAGATGTGTAAATTAGGTGGATTGGCCATGCTAAATTGCCCCTTTATAAGACATAGGAGCGGAAGTAAGGCCATTCGGCCCATCGAGTCCACTCCACCATTCAATCAAGGTTGATTTCAACTCCATTTACCCGCTCTCTCCCCATAGCCCTTAATTCCTCGAGAAATCAAGAATTTATCAATTTCTGTCTTGAAGACGCTCAACGTCTCGGCCTCCACAGCCCTCTGTGGCAATGAATTCCACAGACCCACCACTCTCTGGCTGAAGAAATTTCTCCTCATCTCTGTTCTAAAGTGACTCCCTTTTATTCTAAGGCTGTGCCCCCGCGTCCTAGTCTCCCCTGCTAATGGAAACAACTTCCCTACATCCATCCTATCTAAGCCGTTCATTATCTTGTAAGTTTCTATTAGATCTCCCCTCAACCTCCTAAACTCCAATGAATATAATCCCACGATCCTCAGACGTTCATCGTATGTCAGGCCTACCATTCCTGGGATCATCCGTGTGAATCTCCGCTGGACCCGCTCCAGTGCCAGTATGTCCTTCCTGAGGTGTGGGGCCCAAAATTGCTCACAGTACTCCAAATGGGGCCTAACCAGTGCTTTATAAAGCCTCAGAAGTACATCCTTGCTTTTGTATTCCAAGCCTCTTGAGATAAATGACAACATTACATTTGCTTTCTTAATTACGGACTCAACCTGCAAGTTTACCTTTAGAGAATCCTGGACTAGGACTCCCAAGTCCCTTTGCACTTTAGCATTATGAATTTTGTCACCGTTTAGAAAATAGTCCATGCCTCTATTCTTTTTTCCAAAGTGCAAGACCTCGCACTTGCCCACGTTGAATTTCATCAGCCACTTCTTGGACCACTCTCCTAAACTGTCTAAATCTTTCTGCAGCCTCCCCACCTCCTCAATACTACCTGCCCCTCCACCTATCTTTGTATCATCGGCAAACTTGGCCAGAATGCCCCCAGTCCCGTCATCTAGATCGTTAATATATAAAGAGAACAGCTGTGGCCCCAACACTGAACCCTGCGGGACACCACTTGTCACCGGTTGCCATTCTGAGAAAGAACCTTTTATCCCAACTCTCTGCCTTCTGTCTGACAGCCAATCATCAATCCATGTTAGTACCTTGCCTCGAATACCATGGGCCCTTATTTTACTCAGCAGTCTCCCGTGAGGCACCTTGTCAAAGGCCTTTTGGAAGTCAAGATAGATAACATCCATTGGCTCTCCTTGGTCTAACCTATTTGTTATCTCTTCAAAGAACTCTAACAGGTTTGTCAGGCACGACCTCCCCTTACTAAATCCATGCTGACTTGTCCTAATCCGACCCTGCACTTCCAAGAATTTAGAAATCTCATCCTTAACGATGGATTCTAGAATTTTGCCAACAACTGAGGTTAGGCTAATTGGCCTATAATTTTCCATCTTTTTTCTTGTTCCCTTCTTGAACAGTGGGGTTACAACAGCGATTTTCCAATCCTCTGGGACTTTCCCTGACTCCAGTGACTTTTGAAAGATCATAACTAACGCCTCCACTATTTCTTCAGTTATCTCCTTTAGAACTCTAGGATGTAGCCCATCTGGGCCCGGAGATTTATCAATTTTCAGACCTTTTAGTTTCTCTAGCACTTTCTCCTTTGTGATGGCAACCATATTCAACTCTGCCCCCTGACTTTCCTGAATTGTTGGGATATTACTCATTTATGTCCAAAGATGTGTAGGTTAGGGGGGATTAGCGGGCTAAATATGTGGAGTTAGGGGGATGGGGGATGGGAGAGGGCCTGGGTAAGACATGATGGGTGGGATTTTATGGCCTCACTCGGGTGAGACCGGAAATACCTCCCCCCCCCCGCCCCACCCCCGAGGTTAACGGAGATTTCCGTTGTCAGACCTCGCCCGCTCCGATGCTGGGCGGGCAAGGTGGTAGAGTTCTGGCCTCTGTCAGAGAGTTGGTGCAGACTCAATGGGCCGAATGGCCTCTTATGCACGGTAGGGGTTCCACAATGCTATGAAGGGTGATTTAAGCGAAGTGTTTAAGATGACGATTGGAGCAGGTGGGGTGATGGAGAGGAACTCTTCCCTCTGCTTGGGGGAAACCAGCACAAGAGGACAGAACGGTAAAATGAGAGGCAGGTCCCCTGGGGTGATGTCAGGAAGCATTTCCTCACACAAAGAGGATTGGAAATCTGGGACCCTCTCCCCCAGCGATCTGCTGAGGCTGGGAGTCAATTGAGGAATTTAGCATGGCCAACGCACCCTAACCAATATGTCTTTCAGACTGTGGGAGGAAACCAGAGCACCCGAGGAAACCCACGCAGACACGGGGAGAACGTGCAGACTTCACACAGACAGTGACCCAAGCCGGGAATCGAACCCAGGTCCCTAGCGTTGTGAGGCAGCAGTGCTAACTACTGTACCACCGTGCCGCTCTAGTGTACAGTATGTTTTGCCTGTACAGCGCATAAGAAACAATATTTTTCACTGTACCCCAATACATGCGACAATAATAAATCAAATCAAATCAAAACCCCACCAACAGCCCTTCCCCAATGTCAGGGAACATTTCATGTTGGTCAGCCAATCATGTTCATCTTGTGTTCGCTGCCAGAAGCAGGAATCGTGCTGTGTCCAGCCCCATCGTGTGTGTGTGTGACATGTGAAAAATTCAGGCCATAGTTTCACTTTCTTTTCAATGAAACATTACCACAGAGTGCAGACTGGGGATTTGAGGGACATCACTTAGCTCACAGCATCATCGAGGCAAAGACATTCAAAACATCTACACGGGAAAACACACACAATCACAGCAGGCTTTCGACAAGGTCTCACATAACAGACTACTATGTAAAGTTAAAGCACATGGGATTGCAGGTAATGTCTTGAGATGGATAGAAAGCTGGTTAGCAGATAGGAAGCAAAGAGTTGGCATAAATGGGTCTTTTTCTGATTGGCAGCCAGTGACTAGTGGGGTTCCGCAGGGATCTGTGCTCGGACCCCAACTGTTCACATTATATATTAATGATTTGGAAGAGGGAACTGAATGTATTCTCTCCAAATTTGCAGATGATACAAAGTTGGATGGGAGGGTGAGCTGTGAGGAGGATGCAGAGATGCTTCAGCGTGATTTGGACAGGCTCTGTTTTGTGGGCATCTGCATGGCAGATGCAGCATAATGTGGATAAATGTGGGGTTATCCACTTTGGTAGCAATAATAGGAAGACAGATTATTAATTGAATGGACGTAAATTGAGAGAGGTGGATACTCAGCGTGACCTTGGTGTCCTCGTGCATCCGTCACTGAAAGTAAGTGCGCAGGTACAGCAGGCAGTAAAAAAGGCAAATGGTATGTTGGCCTTCATAGCGAGAGGATTTGAGTACAGGGATAGGGATGTTTTACTGCAATTGTACAGGGTGTTGGTGAGCCACACCTTTTAATTTGATTTGATTTCTTAGAATCATAGAATCCCTACAGTACAGAAGGAGGCCATTTGGTCTATCGAGTCTGCACTGACCACAATCAAACTCACGCCCTATCCCCATGCATTTACCCTAGCTAATCCCCCTGACACTAAGGGGCAATTTAGCATGGCCAATCCATCTAACCCGCACATCTTTGGACTGTGGGAAGAAACCAGAGTATCCAAAGGAAAGCCATGCAGACATGGGGAGAACGTGCAGACTCCGCACAGACAATGACTCAAGCCACGAATCAAACCCATGTCCCTGGCACTTTGAGGCAGCAGTGCCAACCACCGTGCCAACCTAATGTAGACTTGATTTGATTCATTATTGTCACATGTATTAGTATACAGCGAAAAGTATTGTTTAGAACATAGAACATAGAAAGCCACAGCACAAACAGGCCCTTCGGCCCACAAGTTGCGCCGATCACATCCCCACCTCTAGGCCTATCTATAGCCCTCAATCCCATTAAATCCCATGTACTCATCCAGAAGTCTCTTAAAAGACCCCAACGAGTTTGCCTCCACCACCACCGACGTCAGCCGATTCCACTCACCCACCACCCTCTGAGTGAAAAACTTACCCCTGACATCCCCCCTGTACCTACCCCCCAGCACCTTAAACCTGTGTCCTCTCGTAGCAACCATTTCAGCCCTTGGAAATAGCCTCTGAGAGTCCACCCTATCCAGACCCCTCAACATCTTGTAAACCTCTATCAGGTCACCTCTCATCCTTCGTCTCTCCAGGGAGAAGAGACCAAGCTCCCTCAACCTATCCTCATAAGGCATGCCCCCCAATCCAGGCAACATCCTTGTAAATCTCCTCTGCACCCTTTCAATGGCTTCAACATCTTTCCTGTAATGAGGTGACCAGAACTGCGCGCAGTACTCCAAGTGGGGTCTAACCAGGGTCCTATAAAGCTGCAGCATTATCTCCCGACTCCTAAACTCAATCCCTCGATTAATGAAGGCCAGTACGCCATACGCCTTCTTGACCGCATCCTCCACCTGCGAGGCCGATTTAAGAGTCCTATGGACCCGGACCCCAAGGTCCTTCTGATCCTCTACACTGCTAAGAATGGTACCCTTCATTTTATACTGCTGCTTCATCCCATTGGATCTGCCAAAATGGATCACTACACACTTATCCGGGTTGAAGTCCATCTGCCACTTCTCCGCCCAGTCTTGCATTCTATCTATGTCTCGCTGCAACTTCTGACATCCCTCCAAACTATCCACAACACCACCTACCTTGGTGTCGTCAGCAAACTTACCAACCCATCCCTCCACTTCCTCATCCAGGTCATTTATGAAAATGACAAACAGCAAGGGTCCCAGAACAGATCCCTGGGGCACTCCACTGGTCACTGACCTCCATGCAGAGAAAGACCCCTCCACAGCCACTCTCTGCCTTCTGCAGGCAAGCCAGTTCTGGATCCACAAGGCAACAGCCCCTTGGATCCCATGCCCTCTCACTTTCTCAAGAAGTCTTGCATGGGGGACCTTATCGAACGCTTTGCTGAAGTCCATATAGACCACATCCACCGCTCTTCCTTCGTCAATGTGCTTGGTCACATTTTCAAAGAACTCAACCAGGCTCGTAAGGCACGACCTGCCCCTGACAAAGCCGTGCTGACTACTTTTGATCATACTAAACTTCTCTAGATGATCATAAATCCTGTCTCTCAGGATCCTCTCCATCAACTTACCAACCACTGAGGTTAGACTCACCGGTCGGTAATTTCCCGGGCTGTCCCTGTTCCCTTTCTTGAATATAGGGACCACATCCGCAATCCTCCAATCCTCCGGAACCTCTCCCGTCTCCATCGACGATGCAAAGATCATCGCCAAAGGCTCCGCAATCTCCTCCCTCGCCTCCCACAGTAACCTGGGGTACATCCCATCCGGTCCCGGCGACTTACCAACCTTGATGCCATTCAATAGTTCCAACACATCCTCTTTCTTTATGTCCACATGCTCGATCCTTTCTGTCCTCCGCAATCCAGCAGTACAACCACCCAGATCCCTTTCCACCGTGAATACCGAGGTAAAGTATTCATTAAGCAGCTCCGCCATTTCTAACGGTTCCGCACAAACTTTTCCCCCTTCACCTTTTAAGGGTCCTATGCCTTCACATCTCATCCTTTTACTCTTGACATATTTGTAGAAAGCCTTGGGATTCTCCTTAATCTTACCCGCCAAGGTCTTCTCATGACCCCTTCTCGCTCTCCTAATTTCCTTCTTAAGCTCCTTCCTACATCGCGTATACTCCTCTAAATCCTTAACACCTCCTAGCTCTCTGAACCTTCTGTACGCCTCTCTTTTCTTATTCACCAGGTTCATCACAACCTTCGTGCACCACGGTTCCCGTACCCTACCAACACCCCCCTGTCTCATCGGAACGTTGTCATGCAGAGCTCCAGACAAACATTCCTTGAAAATCCTCCACTTTCCTTCGGTACTTTTCCCCAAGAATGCCTCCTTCCAATTTACCCGTCTAATTTCCTCCCTGATGACACTGTATTTCCCTTTACTCCAGAGAAACACTTTCCTAGCCTGCCTGACCCTATCTCTTTCCAATGCTATCGTGAAGGAGATAGAATTATGATCGCTATCCCCAAGATGCTCACCCACCGAGAGATCCTCCACCTGTCCAGGTTCATTAGCCAGCACCAGATCAAGAACAGCCTCTCCTCTAGTAGGCTTATCCACATACTGTGTCAGGAAACTCTCCTGACACAGTATGGAGACTCTTGCGTGTTATTCAGACAAAGCATACTGTTCATAGAGAAGGAAAGGAGAGAGTGCAGAATGTAGTGTTTCAGTCATAACTAGGAGATAGAGAAAGATCAACTTAGTGCGAGGTAGGTCCATTCAAAAGTCTGACAGCAGCAGGGAAGAAGCTGTTCTTGAGTCAGTTGGTACGTGACCTCAGACTTTTGTATCTTTTTCCAATGGAAGAAGGTGGAAGAGAGAATGTCTGGAGTGCGTGGAGTCCTTAATTATGCTGGCTGCTTTGCCGAGGCAGCGGGAAGTGTAGACAAAGTCAATGGATGGGAGGCTGGAGTATTGTGCGCAGTTTTGGTGTCCTTATCTGAGGAAGGATGTCCTTGCCATACAGGGAGCACAGCGAAGGTTTACCAGGCTGATTCCTGGGATGGCAGGTCTGTCATACAAGGAGAGACTAAATTGATTAGGATTATATTCACTGGAGTTTAGAAGAGTGAGAGGGGATCTCATAGAAACTTATAAAATTCTAACAGGGTTGGACAGGCTAGATTCAGAAAGAATGTTCCCAATGGTGAAGGAATCCAGAACTCGGGATCATAGGGAATTTTGTAGGAGATTTTCACAGTAACTTCATTGCAGTGTTAATGTAAGCCTACTTGCGACACTAACAAGCAAACTTAAAACTTAATCGTTTGAGGGTAAGGGGTAAACAATGTAGAAGTGAGGTGAGGAGAAATTTCTTTACCCCGGTCCCTGGTACTATGAGGCAGCTGTGCTAACCACAATGTCACTGTGCCTTGTGCCTTTGGTTTTTTCTGCAATTAAGTTAAATCAGTTAAATTGGAAAAAAATCTCCAGGACCCAGTCTGAAAATCTGCAAGTTCTAAACTTACAGATAAGTTTCCACAGTAACTGTCTGAGCTGAAACCTGGTGGGGTAGGTTTCCTTCTGTCACAGAAAGGTCACGCTAGTGAAATTATCCCCACCAGATTACTGGCCGTGTGGTAAAGGCAAAACTCCACCTCATTGAGTCGTTAACTCATTTATAAACGATTAGATTTATTCTGAGAGTTGCAATCATTTCATTATTTGGTCGACACAAGCTGCTAAATTAAAGGCTCAGGCCTGTATAATCCATCATTATATTTCAAAATGAATTGAAGTTGTATATTTTTATTACACAATTACAGGGGGCACTTTAAATCAATTTTTTTCCACTTTCAAGATTTAATTGAAATTGAAATGGAGAGGATGAGAATCATGGCGACGCTTAACTCTTTCCAAATGATGATGTGACATCTTAAGACAAGCATTACAAAGTCCAGCATGGAAAATAGTACAGCACAGGGGAGGCAATTCAGCCCGTCCATACTGACTCTGACAGCACCCCCTCAGTACTGACCCTCTGACAGTGTGGCACTCCCTCAGTACTGACCCTTTGACAGTGCAGCACTCCCTCAGTACTGACCCTCTGACAGTGCAGCACTCCCTCAGTACTGACCCTCTGACAGTGCAGCATTCCCTCAGTACTGACCCTCTGACAGTGCAGAACTCCCTCAGTACTGACCCTCTGACAGTGCAGAACTCCCTCAGTACCGACCCTCTGACAGGGCAGCACCCCCTCAGCACTGACCCTCTGACAGTGCCGCACTCCCTCAGTACTGACTCTCTGACAGTGCGGCACTCCCTCAGCACTGACCCTCTGACAGTGCAGCACTCCCTCAGCACTGACCCTCTGACAGTGCAGCACTCCCTCAGTACTGACCCTCTGACAGTGCAGCACTCCCTCAGTACTGACCCTCTGACAGTGCAGCACTCCCTCAGTACTGACCCTCTGACAGTGCAGCACTCCCTCAGTACTGACCCTCTGACAGTGCAGAACTCCCTCAGTACTGACCTTTTGATAGGGCAGCACTCCCTCAGTACTGACCCTCTGACAGTGCAGCGCTCCCTCAGCACTGACCCTCTGACGGTGCAGCACTCCCTCAGTACTGACCCTCTGACAGTGCAGCACTCCCTCAGTACTGACCCTCTGACAGTGCGGCACTCCCTCAGTACTGACCCTCTGACAGTGCGGCACTCCCTCAGTACTGACTCTCTGACAGTGTGGCACTCCCTCAGTACTGACCCTCTGACAGTGCGGCACTCCCTCAGTACTGACCCTCTGACAGTGCGGCACTCCCTCAGTATTGACCCTCTGACAGTGCGGCACTCCCTCAGTACTGACCCTCTGACAGTGCGGCACTCCCTCAGTACTGACCCTCTGACAGTGCGGCACTCCCTCAGCATTGACCCTCTGACAGTGCAGCACTCTCTCAGTACTGCATTGGAAGTATTGCCCTGGATTAACTGTTCAGGACTGAGGAATGGGATGTGAATGACCTTGTGACTCGGAGACAAGAAGCCCGATGAGACCATGGCTGATAATATTTCAATGTATGTGGAATAACATTGAAATGAATTTTTAACTCCCCAGTAATTACTCACAAAAGAGAAAATAAAATGAGTACCATCCCCAAATTGCAGTGCTCGCTGAGGGCGAACATTAACGCTCGGTTTTCGTGAACAATTGCAGGTTCAGAGGTTGTTATCAAATTACAGACAAACATCTTGTAGCCAGCCACAGAACTAAAGAGTCTAAACAGCGTGGCACATCTGGATTAGAACTCATGAGTCAGAAAGTGTCCGGAATCATCTCAATCTGAAATAGCTGCTGCCAGGAATTAATCGCACCAAATGCATCTTCTGAGAAAGTCCATTTGGCAAAAAGAAAGTCACAGAGCAATAAATTTTAAAATCTTCTGCTGGGTAGTCTGAATCAAGTGACAAAGTTTTGAAATGCTTCACTGGTTAAGGGCAAGCTCTTTGTAAGAGTCAGCTGGTGATGTTGTGATCTGTGGGTGCAGAGGCCAGTTCCCCAGTTTCTCCAGTGGTTTCATTGTTGAAGGTTTCGCTAAAGCAGCTCCTGATTTTGAGTTGCAGTCCATGCTGAGATAGTTAACCATCTGCTGGCTAGGCTGTACCCAGACCCTGGGCCAAGGTAACCTTGTCTTCACTAATTTAGTCAGGTTTGGTCAACTATGAGGAATTGACGACTTTGACAAGGTCTCAGAGGAGCCAAACACCCAGGATCCTTTTCAGTACTCAGCAACAATATATTCCGGTGATAAAGAAGGGCTGTAAGAAAAGGGATAACCAGCCATGGATAACGAAGGAAATTAAGGAGAGTATTAAATTAAAGACCGATGCGTCCAGAGTGGCCAAAAATAGTGGAGAATCGGAAGATCGGGAAAACTTTAAGAAACAACAAAGAACGACTAAGAAAGCGATAAAGAAAGGAAAGATAGGTTATGAAGCTAGGCTAGCACTAAATATAAAAAATGATAGTAAAAGCTTTTACAAATATATAAAAAGGAATAGAGTGGCAAGAGTGAATGTTGGACCCTTGGAGGACGAGAGGGGGGATTTAATAGTGGGAAATAAGGAAATGGCTGAAACTTTAAATAAGTTTTTTGTGTCGGTCTTCACGGTGGAAGACACAAATAGTTTACCGAATATTAACGATAGAGGGTTGGTAGGAGGAGAGGTACTCAATACAATTAATGTTACCAGGGAGGCAGTGCTTGGTAGACTAACGGGACTGGAGGTGGACAAGTCCCCGGGCCCAGATGGAATGCATCCCAGGGTACTGAAAGAAATGTCAGAGGTAACAGCGGATGCGTTAGTGGTTATTTATCAAAATTCGTTGGATTCTGGGGTAGTGCTGGCGGATTGGAAAACGGCTAATGTTACACCGCTGTTTAAAAAAGGAAATAGACAAAAAGCGGGTAACTACAGGCCGGTTAGCTTAACGTCTGTAGTTGGGAAAATGCTGGAATCCATCATTAAAGAAGAAATAGCAGGCCATCTGGATAAGAATGGCTCGATTAAGCAGACGCAGCATGGATTCATGAGGGGAAAGTCGTGCTTGACGAACTTGTTGGATTTTTATGAAGATGTGACTGGTGCGGTTGACGGAGGGGAACCGGTGGACGCAGTGTTTTTGGATTTCCAAAAGGCGTTTGATAAGGTGCCTCACAAAAGGTTGCTGAAGAAGATTGGGTCACACGGAGTTGGGGGTAGGGTGTTAGCATGGATTGGGGATTGGCTATCCGACAGGAAGCAGAGAGTCGGAATAAATGGGTGCTTTTCCGGTTGGCAGATGGTAACTAGTGGCATGCCGCAGGGATCGGTACTGGGGCCTCAACTATTTACCATTTATATAGACGATCTGGAGGAGGGGACTGAGTGTAGGGTAACAAGGTTTGCAGACGACACAAAGATAAGTGGAAAAGTGAATCGTGTGGAGGGCGTAGAAGGTCTGCAGAGAGATTTGGACAGGCTGAGTGAGTGGGCGAGGATCTGGCAGATGGAGTATAACGTTGACAAATGCGAGGTTATTCACTTTGGAGGACATAATAGCAAATTGGATTATTATCTAAATGGAAAAAAATTACAACATGCTACTGTGCAGAGGGACCTGGGGGTCCTTGTGCATGAGACGCAAACACCCAGTCTGTAGGTACAACAGGTGATCAAGAAGGCAAATGGGATGTTGGCCTATATTGCAAGGGGGATAGAATATAAAAGCAGAGATGTCTTGCTGCATCTGTACAGGGCATTGGTGAGGCCGCAGCTGGAATACTGTGTGCAGTATTGGTCCCCTTATTTGCGGAAGGATATATTGGCCCTGGAGGGAGTGCAGAGAAGGTTCACCAGGTTGATACCAGAGATGAGGGGTGTTAATTATGAGGAGAGACTGAGCAGATTGGGTTTGTACTCGTTGGAATTTAGAAGGCTGAGGGGGGATCTTATAGAGACCTATAAGATCATGAAGGGGCTGGATAGGGTAGAGGTGGAGAGATTCTTTCCACTTAGAAAGGAAGCTAGAACTAGAGGGCACAGCCTCAAAATAAAGGGGGGTCAGTTTAGGACAGAGTTGAGGAGGAACTTCTTCTCTCAGAGGGTGATGAATCTCTGGAATTCTCTGCCCACTGAGGTGGTGGAGGCTACCTCGTTGAATATGTTTAAATCACGGATAGATGGATTCCTGATCGGTAAGGGAATTTGCGGTTATGGGGATCAGGCGGGTAAGTGGAACTGATCCACTTCAGATCAGCCATGATCTTATTGAATGGCGGGGCAGGCTCGAGGGGCTAGATGGCCTACTCCTGCTCCTATTTCTTACGTTCTTATGACCATCTGCCACCACAAAACAAACCATTCCCCGTTCTGAGTGGATAATGTGAGCAGACCATTCATTGGGTGGACATCATTGGCCAGGTACACATTTGTTGCCCATCCCTAATTGCCCCTTGAGAAGGTGGTGGTGAGCTGCCTTCTTGAACCGCTGCAGTCCCTGTGACATGTTTAATCCACAATGCTGTTAAGGAGGAAATTCCAGGACTTTCACCCAGTGACTGAAGGAACAGGCAATAAAATTCCAAGTCAGGATGGTGCGGGACTTGCAGGTGTTGGCATTCCCAAATGTCTTCTGCCCTTATCCTTCTAGAGGGAGGATGAGATATTAAGCCAGAGCCCTGCGTGTGGGACAATGGGAAAGGTCCCACGCAGTATTTCAAACAAAGAATATTTTACCCTGGGGTCCGAACCAACACCTGCCCCGTAGCCAACAGATGATCTGGCCACAATGCTGTTTGTGGGAGCTTGCTGTGCACAAATAGGT
This sequence comes from Mustelus asterias, assembly GCF_964213995.1. Classification (NCBI taxonomy): domain Eukaryota; kingdom Metazoa; phylum Chordata; class Chondrichthyes; order Carcharhiniformes; family Triakidae; genus Mustelus; species Mustelus asterias. Next base: position 135,686,100 of record NC_135808.1, read on the forward strand.
TGCCAAGCTTCCTACATTACAACAACAACTACACTTCAAAATAATTCATTGACTGTAAAGTGCATTGGGACACCCTGAGGTTGCAAAGGGCGCCACTGAAATGCAAATCTATCTTTCTTATTTAATTGAACCCTTCAGTCCATCTGTTCCCCCACACCCTTCGTTTTCTTCTGAACTATGTGTTTAGTCTTATTCCCGACCATCCTTCCAAAATATACTCATACCTGTAACCACATCTGCCACCTGCCCGCTAATTCCACACATCTGTCTTCCGATCTTTACCGCTCTTGCTAAACCCACTACATTTCTACCAAGAGTAAATCTCCAGGTTGTGTTGCTTCGAGCCAGGTCCAAATCATTCAGCTGTCCCATGAATAAAAAGAGGGAAGGAAACTACCCCTGTACCTCCTCACCTTTACAGCCCTCTGACCCTAACGCTGTGCTAACAACCCCGTCACCCAAACACATCAAACTCCATTCAGTACAGCAACAAAACTAATTACTCCTTCATTCAATTCAGCTCTGATTGTCCATCTGGAAATTAGTCACAGGGAAATTACTGGTTTGTTAAAAAATGGATAATTAACCATAATAAGAAAAATTCAACTGATTAAATCTGTGTTAAAAACTATTTCAAATAACCAGCGAGCCAATAAAGCCATGGCAAAAATCACAGAAATCAAATCAATGTTCCTTAACGTTTCCAAACATTCCAGAAAGAAAAACCCCCTTTTGATAAATCACAACACCACCTACTCCATCCCTCGACCAGAATACATTCCAAACGTCACTCCCAGCACTTTTCCGGCACTTCCCCCTTTACCACTGCGTTCGCCAATCAGGAATCGGCGTGAGGGGGTAAGTGCGAAGCATCCGATGGCTCTCTGCTGCTCACGGGTGTCTTGTTGTTGTGGCCATTTTCTGTCTCGGGTCAGTGACAGTTCTGCGAGTGTGGGGGGGTGGGGGGCTGTTGCTCAGCAGGGTCTCCGATGTTCGATTTGCAGCACAGTCCCGGGTCTCAGCACTGACCTCGGGTCTTGCGGTGCTGCTGGGTCCTCGTGCACTCAGCTCACTCCCAGCTGAAGGATGTGCACAAAGCCCTTGCAAATTACACTGCTGCAGCCTCTCAACTTTGTAAGGAGCTATGATTCTGGGAAGCATGTGGCTGGGGGAATTGGGGGAGCTATGATTCTGGGAAGCATGTGGCTGGGGGAATTGGGGGGGCTATGATTGTGGGGAGCATGTGGCTGGGAGAATTGGGGGGGCTATGATTGTGGGGAGCATGTGGCTGGGGGAATTGGGGGGGCTATGATTGTGGGGAGCATGTGGCTGGGGGAATTGGGGGGGCTATGATTGTGGGGAGCATGTGGCTGGGGGAATTGGGGGGGCTATGATTGTGGGGAGCATGTGGCTGGGGGAATTGGGGGGGCTATGATTGTGGGGAGCATGTGGCTGGGGGAATTGGGGGGGCTATGATTGTGGGGAGCATGTGGCTGGGAGAATTGGGGGGTTTATGATTGTGGGGAGCATGTGGCTGGGGGAATTGGGGGGGCTATGATTGTGGGGAGCATGTGGCTGGGGGAATTGGGGGGTTTATGATTGTGGGGAGCATGTGGCTGGGGGAATTGGGGGGGCTATGATTGTGGGGAGCATGTGGCTGGGGGAATTGGGGGGGCTATGATTGTGGGGAGCATGTGGCTGGGGGAATTGGGGGGGCTATGATTGTGGGGAGCATGTGGCTGGGGGAATTGGGGGGGCTATGATTGTGGGGAGCATGTGGCTGGGAGAATTGGGGGGTTTATGATTGTGGGGAGCATGTGGCTGGGGGAATTGGGGGGGCTATGATTGTGGGGAGCATGTGGCTGGGGGAATTGGGGGGTTTATGATTGTGGGGAGCATGTGGCTGGGGGAATTGGGGGGGCTATGATTGTGGGGAGCATGTGGCTGGGGGAATTGGGTGGGCTATGATTGTGGGGAGCATGTGGCTGGGGGAATTGGGGGGGCTATGATTGTGGGGAGCATGTGGCTGGGGGAATTGGGGGGGCTATGATTGTGGGGAGCATGTGGCTGGGGGAATTGGGGGGGCTATGATTGTGGGGAGCATGTGGCTGGGGGAATTGGGGGGGCTATGATTGTGGGGAGCATATGGCTGGGGGAATTGGGGGGGCTATGATTGTGGGGAGCATGTGGCTGGGGGAATTGGGGGGGCTATGATTGTGGGGAGCATGTGGCTGGGGGAATTGGGGGGTTTATGATTGTGGGGAGCATGTGGCTGGGGGAATTGGGGGGGCTATGATTGTGGGGAGCATGTGGCTGGGGGAATTGGGGGGTTTATGATTGTGGGGAGCATGTGGCTGGGGGAATTGGGGGGGCTATGATTGTGGGGAGCATGTGGCTGGGGGAATTGGGGGGTTTATGATTGTGGGGAGCATGTGGCTGGGGGAATTGGGGGGGCTATGATTGTGGGGAGCATGTGGCTGGGGGAATTGGGGGGGCTATGATTGTGGGGAGCATGTGGCTGGGGGAATTGGGGGGGCTATGATTGTGGGGAGCATGTGGCTGGGGGAATTGGGGGGGCTATGATTGTGGGGAGCATGTGGCTGGGGGAATTGGGGGGTTTATGATTGTGGGGAGCATGTGGCTGGGGGAATTGGGGGGGCTATGATTGTGGGGAGCATGTGGCTGGGGGAATTGGGGGGTTTATGATTGTGGGGAGCATGTGGCTGGGGGAATTGGGGGGGCTATGATTGTGGGGAGCATGTGGCTGGGGGAATTGGGGGGTTTATGATTGTGGGGAGCATGTGGCTGGAAGACCCCGGCATGGGCTTGAGCCCTTCCTCCTTCCTTGGAGGTCCTGTGGGCCCCTGGGTCACTCCATGGGACGGCGGTGCTTCTGCAGTGAGCTCCAGAAGCTCCGGCGTCATCTGGCACTGCCAGTCCTGGAGGACCACCTGCGTCCTACCCATGGTGGTCGAGCCCTCTGCGATGGCTACCTGACTTGGGGGCCACCTGTCAATGGCTGTAGCAAGTGCCCTCTGAGACTGGGCCATGGTCTGCAGCCCCTCAGCCATGACCCTCTGTGACTGGGCCACGTTCTCAAGGCCTGCTGCCATAGCCCGCTGTGTCTCAGTGCTGTCCCGCTGAGTCTCCTGTAAGCTCTCGAGCCTCTCAGCCATGGCCCACAGAACCTCGAGAATCCTGTTCAGTTTCTCAGCTGTGGCCCGCTGTGACTCAGCCGTGGCCCCCTGGGACTCTGCTGTGGCCTGCTGTGACTCGACCATCGCTTGGAGCCTGCCACTCATGGTGAGGATCCCCTGCCCCAGGCTTTCCACTGCAGATGCCACCCTTGGCCTGGAAAGCACACAAGACAGGCCATAATAGTCTGCCTGAAAGCTTTGGGACTCCTCCCAACAGCTTTGCAGTTGGTCCAATGTGGCCGTCAGCCCCTCCTGCATTCCCTGGCTCTGTTGCTGCATCTCGAGTAGCTGAGGGAGAAGTGATCTCAGAGGCCCAGCATGTAGCCTGAGGCCAGCTGTGTCCTCGCCTCCGGCAGGCCCCCGCGTGCCAGAGACCTCGGGTGTTCCCTCCTCCACCCGATGTACATTATCAGAGGTATCATGCTCACCAGAGGTGACCCAGAAGCCTCACCGCTAACTGGACCCACCGATGTGTCAGTATCTGGGATGGTGAGTTGTGAGATGGCAGCTAACGCCAAAACAGTGCCACCCTCAGAGGTCCCTTCACCCATATCCTCCGAGGACACGTCCGAGCTGTTAGGAATAGGATGAGCGGGACCTGTAGCAGAGGCCTGGAGTCCAGAAGGCCCCGGGGTGTCCGGATCTGTTCCTGCACACAGGACACAAGGTTAAGTGCAAGGGAGGGAGAGGAATCCGGGATGCCAAACACGTGATTCACATTTCTCCATTGAACATAGAACAAAGCACCAAGAGAATTACATCACAGGAACAGGCCCTTCAGCCCTCCTAGCCTGGAGTGACCAGGCTGCCCATCTGATTTGTAACCCCCTCCCCTTCCGGGGACCATATGCCTCTATTTATGAAGAGCAGGTCATGTTTGACTAATTTGGTGGAATTCTTTGAGAACATTCCATGTGCAGTGGACAATGGGGAACCTGTGGATGTGGTGTATCTGGATTTCCAGAAGGCATTTGACAAGGTGCCGCACCAAAGACTGCTACATAAGATAAAGGTGCACGGTGTTACGGGTAATATATTAGCATGGATAGAGGATTGGTTAACTAACAGAAAGCAAAGAGTGGGGGTAAATGGGTGTTTTTCTGGTTGGTGATCAGTGACTAGTGGTTTGCCTCAGGGATCAGGGTCTGGCAGATGGAGTACAATGTTGGTAAATGTGAGGTCATCCATTTTGGTAGGAATAACAGCAAAATGGACTATTATTTAAATGGTAAAAAATTGCAGCATGCTGCTGTGCAGAGGGACCTGGGTGTCCTTGTGCAAGAATCTCAAGGAGTTGGTTTGCAGGTGCAGCAGGTAATTAAGAAGGCAAATGGAATTTTGTCCTTTATTGCTAGAGGAATGGAGTTTAAAACCAGCGAGGTTATGTTGCAGCTGTATAAGGTGCTGGTGAGGTCACACCTGGAGCACTGTGTACAGTTTTGGTCTCCTTACTTGAGAAAGGATATACTGGCACTGGAGGGGGTGCAGAGGAGATTTACTATGTTGATTCTGGAGTGAAGAGGGTTGGCTTATGAGGAGAGACTGAGTAGACTGGGGCTATACTCATTGGAATTCAGAAGAATGAAGGGAGATCTTATGGAAACATATAAGATGATGAAGGGAATAGATAAGATAGAAGCAGGGAAGTTGTTTCCACTGGCGGGTGAAACTAGAACTAGGGGGCATAGCCTCAAAATAATGGGGAGCAGATTTAGGACTGAGTTGAGGAGGAACTTCTTCACACAAAGGGTTGTGAATCTGTGGAATTCCCTGCCCAGTGAAGCAGTTGAGGCTACCTCATTGAATGTTTTTAAGGCAAGGATAGATAAATTTTTGAACAGTAAAGGAATTAAGGGTTATGGTGAGTGGGCGGGTAAGTGGAGCTGAAAAGATCAGCCATGATCTTATTGAATGACGGAGCAGGCTTGAGGGGCCAGATGGCCCACTCCTGCTCCTAGTTGTTATGTTCTTATGATCTTATTCACATCCCATTCACATAGCTGTAAAGACGCACCTTAAAGGTCACTATCGTATCTCCCCCGGCAGCGGGTTCTAGGCACCCACGACCCTCTCTGCAAATAAACATGCCTTGTTCATCTCCTTTAAACCTCGCCCCTCGCACCCGAAACCCGTGACCCCGAGAGGTTGCCTCAAAGTGAGTGGAGGAATGACAGGTGCTCACATCTTGACTGCACCCCGACCATGCTGTCACTGACAGCCCGCATTTCCCCTTCCCTTGACAGCTCCAACGCCACTCCTCAAAGACCGGAGGTCTGGCTCACCAGCCCCTGTCTTCGCCCTCTCACGGCTGTTGTGGTCAGTCTTCTCCTGTGCTGACAGAAGGAGCCATGAAAGAAATGGTGGTGTGACTCCTGCAGAGTATCAGGTAGTGACCCTCAGAGGGAAAGCGCAGTGGGGCTCTTGGGGGGGATGGGAAGAAGGTGCTTGGGGGTCAGGAGCTAGAAGTATGCAGGGTGCTGGGGATGGGAGGATCTGGAGGAGATTTGGGGGAAGGTGCAAGATGGGGTTCAGCACTCACCCTTGCTGCACGGATGAGGTCATTGAGTTTTTTCTGGCACTGCTTCACAGTTCGGGGGCCAGTGCCCTGGCACTGACCGAGGCAGCGACTTCCTCCCAGGCCGCATTTCCATCAGAGCCCCTGGGTCTGCGTCCTCCTGGAGGGGAGAGGGTGTCCCGCCTCTCCTCTGCTGCATCCAGCAGCCTCCCGAGGTCGTCCTCAGTAAATCGGGGGGGGCTATTCAGGCACACATTGTGTGTGCACGACCTGCCTGCCTGTCCATTCTTGAGAGTTTAATGGAGCTACCCCTCATGCAGTTTGCTTGTTCGCACTGAGGGGAAAGCAAGTGAGCACTTGGGGGGGCGGCGGGGGGGGGGGGGGGGGGGGGGGTGGCAGTGGAACAGTGCCTCAATGATTGGGGATGGGGAGAGAGAGAGAGGTGTCACACAGCCATCGGAGTCTGGAGGAGATGGGGGACTTGTGCGGGAGGGTCCGGGGAGTGAGGGAGGATCACCCTGTCTGATATCTGTAGGGTGGAGGGAGGAGGGTGGATCTCTCTGCCTGAGATCAGTGAGGGGGAAGGGGGGGGTCCGCTGCCATTCTGCCTGAGGTCAGTGGGGGGAAGGGGGGAGGGGCCCACGATCGGTCTGGGTAGCTGGGGGGTGGGGTGGGGGGATAAGGGGGTCAGTAATGTAGTGGGGGTGAGGCAATGTCTGTTGGGGCCTGGGAGGGATGTGGCAGGGGAGCCGCATTCGATTATTTTTTGTGCGCATGCGCAGTTGAAGACACCGATCGGAGCTGCAGGATTTCGGGCACGTTAAGCCCCGCCCACAGGCTTGTGCAGCGAGATTCGGAATGGCTGATATTTTTGCAGACAGAGTGTGTATGGGGGCACCTGAGAACGGGTCTAAACCGTTGGATCTGAAACACTCCCAGTTTCAAGTCCGCCCAGCACTTAGAATCAAAATGGTAAAATAGGGCCCTGAATCTTCAGCATTCCAGCTGCCTCGTCACTGACAGTTATGAGGAGAGCTTTAACATCTTAGGATGAAACGGTTAAATAGATTCCCCGTGCTGGGACCAATCTGTGTCACGTAGGAAGACTGCACTGACTGCCAGCCAATTAACATTGTCAATCTTTTTTTGGATACAGAAATGAATCTTTCAAATGAACAGTCGTTTATCTGTTAACCTGAGCAGAAAGGTGAGGTTTCTGCTGAAGTTTCTGGTGAGCTTAATATAAATTATTAACCATCTCCTCCTAACATACCACAAATTTCAACTCACCACACTTTATCAAATTCTTAGGATTCCCTTGCTCTTGCTTTATTTTAAGATAAAAAAAACAAACCTTTTATCTTCCTACTGAAAACATTGTTTTCCACCCAGATAGACGCAAAACACTGCTTCAATCCTTTCAGTAAAATGTGGATTGGGGGTTTGATAGAAGCGAATAAAAAAAGACTAGCTTGTGTCCCGATCATGCTGAGAATTATGAAAGGTTTTGTTTGAGTCAATAAGGCAAAACCATTCCCACTCACACAAGGATCTGTAACTGGAGGTCGCCGATTGAAAATAATTGGCAAAAAAAGAGTTGGTGGGTGGAGATGAGGGGAATTTATTTGACACGGTGAGTTGTTGTGATCTGGAATGTGCTGCCTGAAAGGGCGGTGGAAGCAGATTCAATAATAACTTTCAAAAGGCAATTGGAGAGATAACTGAACGGAGAAATGTGCAGGGCTTTGACTGGACTTGCAGATAGTGAGGAACATTGTCAGAGGCTACAGAAGGATATAGGTAGGCTGGGAATTTGGGCAAAGAAATGGCAGATGGAGTTCAATCCAGATGAATGCGAAGTGATGCATTTTGGTAGAACTGACGTAGGGGGGAGCTATACGATAAATGGCAGAACCATAAAGGGTGTAGATACGCAGAGGGACCTGGGTGTGCAAGTCCACAGATCCTTGAAGGTGACATCACAGGTGGAGAAGGTGGTGAATAAGGCATATGGCATGCTTGCCTTTATAGGACGGGGCATAGAGTATAAAAGTTGGGGTCTGATGTTGCGGTTGTATAGAACGTTGGTTCGGCCGCATTTGGAATACTGCGCCCAGTTCTGGTCGCCACACTACCAGAAGGACGTGGAAGCTTTAGAGAGACTGCAGAGGAGGTTTACCAGGATGTTGCCTGGTATGGAAGGGCTTAGTTATGAGGAGAGATTGAGTAAACTGGGGTTGTTCTCACTGAAAAGACGGAGGATGAGGGGTGACCTAATAGAGGTGTATAAAATTATGAAAGGCATAGATAGGGTGAATGGTGGGAAGCTTTTCCCCAGGTCGGTGGTGACGTTCACGAGGGGTCATAGGTTCAAGGTGAAGGGGGGGGAGGTTTAACACGGATATCAGAAGGACGTATTTTACACAGAGGGTAGTGGGGGCCTGGAATGCGCTGCCGGGCAAGGTGGTGGAGGCGGACACACTGGGAATGTTTAAGACTTATCTAGATAGCCACATGAACGGAGTGGGAATGGAGGGATACAAAAGAATGGTCTAGTTTGGACCAGGGAGCGGCGCGGGCTTGGAGGGCCGAAGGGCCTGTTCCTGTGCTGTATTGTTCTTTGTTCTTTGAGAGGGCTTGGAAACTGTAGAGTCAATTGGAAAGCTCTTTCAAAGAGCCAGCACATGCACAGTGGACTGAATAGCCTTCTTCTCAGCTGTGAGATTCTCTGGACAAATTCTTCCAGACAGGTTAGGAAGGACATATCTATTCGAATTCAGAAAGGACAAATCTAAGTTAATCTGTGGAATTCCCTGCCCAGTGAAACAGTTGAGGCTACCTCATTGAATGTTTTTAAGGCAAGGATCGATAAATTTTTGAACAGTAAAGGAATTAAGGGTTATGGTGAGTGGGCGGGTAAGTGGAGCTGAGTCCACAAAAAGATCAGCTATGATCTTATTGAATGGCGGAGCAGGCCCAAGGGGCCAGATGGCCTACTCCTGCTCCTAGTTCTTATGTTCTTATGTCAGGAAATGTTTCTTTTCCCAGAGATTGGTGAAGAGGCTGTTACAGAGTTTGCTGAAGAATAAACCAGATTTCATACCCTTTGTGATTCAATTTCTCACACCTCCCAGGAGATAGCATGGATGGAGAGTATCTGAATCGTGACAACTAAATGCAGCAGGTCACTGGATCACGTTGACCTTTTCCTGGCCCATATTGTTTTGTATTTTGAGATCTTCTAAGTTAATTGGTAACATCCCCGCGCTCTAATAAAGGATTCCGAATCTACAATGTTAACTGGTCTGTCAGCTGTGTTCATCTTTAACAACGTAAAGTATCACAAGGCGCGTTTGTCAAAAAAACATCTTACAACGAGAGACGTAAAGAGATTAGAGGCCAGGTGATCCAAAACCTGGTCAAAGAGGTTGGTTTTTTTAGGAGTGTCTTACAGGAGGAGAGGGAGAGAGAGATTTGGAGAGATTTCAGGAGAGAATTCCAGGCAGCTGAAGGAACAGCAACCAATAGCGGAGTGGATAAAATTGAGGATGCTCAAGAGGCCAGAACTAGATGAATGCAGATATCACAGGCGGGTTGCAGGGCTGAAGAGGGTTACAGAGATAGGGAGGGGTGTAGGGGCTAGACATGGTTCAGTGATAGGGAGGGGTTGCAGGGCTGGAGGGGTTACAGAGATAGGGAGAGTGTAGGGGCTGGAGGAGGTTACAGAGATAGGGAGGGGTGTAGGGGCTGGAGGAGGTTACAGAGATAGGGAGGAGGTGGAGGGGACTGGAGGAGGTTACAGAGATAGGGAGGGGTGTAGGGGCTGGAGGAGGTTACAGAGATAGGGAGGAGGTGGAGGGGACTGGAGGAGGTTACAAAGATAGGGAGGAGGTGGAGGGGCTGGAGGGGCTGGAGGAGGTTACAGAGATAGGGAGGGGTGTAGAGGCTGGAGGAGGTTACAGAGATAGGGAGGGATGGAGAGGCTGGAGGGGGTTATAGAGATAGGGAGGGGTGTAGAAGCTGGAGGAGGTTACAGAGATAGGGAGGAGTGTAGAGGCTGGAGGAGGTTACAGAGATAGGAGGAGTGTAGAGGCTGGAGGAGGTTACAGAGATAGGGAGGGGTGCAGAGGCTGGAGGAGGTTACAGAGATAGGAAGGGATGGAGAGGCTGGAGGAGGTTACAGAGATAGGGAGGGGTGCAGAGGCTGGAGGAGGTTACAGAGATAGGGAGGGGTGCAGAGGCTGGAGGGGGTTACAGGGATAGGAAGGGTTGCAGGGCTGGAGGGGTTACAGAGATAGGGAGAGGTGTAGGGGCTGGAGGAGGTTACAGAGATAGGAAGGGCTGCAGGGCTGGAGGAGGTTACAGAGATAGGGAGAGGTGTAGGGGCTGGAGGAGATTACAGAGATAGGAAGGGCTGCAGGGCTGGAGGAGGTTACAGAGATAGGGAGGGGTGTAGAAGCTGGAGGAGGTTACAGAGATAGGGAGGGTTGCAGGGCTGGAGGGGTTACAGAGATAGGGAGGGGTGTAGTGGGCTGGAGGAGGTTACAGGGATAGGGAGGGGTTTGAGGGCTGGAGGAGTTTACAAAGATAGGGAGGGCCAAGGCCATGGAGGGATTTGAATTAAAAGGTTCAGAATTTTTAAATGGAGGAATTGTTGGTTCTGTAACCACGGTCAGTGAGCACAGGAGTGAGGGGTGAGTGTGAATCGGTGAAGAGTGTTTGGTGAGTTAATGTTCATGGAGGGTAGAAGGTGGAAGCCCATCCAGGGGAGCATTGGAATCTGGAGGTAAGAAAAACGCGGATGACGGTTTGAGTGCTCAATATTTCCAGAACTTCCTAGCTTTATTTTAGATTTCCAATGCCTGCGGCTTTTTTGATATTACTTTATTCCTCAATTGTTTTCTGTCTGGACTTTGTCGAGAAAGCAAAAGAAGAGGTTGCCAACAACAGATGCAGAATTCCATCAGCATGCAAATTAAATGAAAAGATACGCTCACCGACTGAGACACAAGTGAAATATTGGAGAGAAATTAACTTCTCTCTGACTGGAGTCTGAGCCTAGGCTGCCCCCTAGTGCATTAAACGTTGTGTAGAAATAGATCCAATCTCCCTCAGTGTCAGAATTCTTCCAATTCCCCAACTCTTTACAAAAACGTGTTAATTATGTGTTCATCTCATTGCTTTGGAGCACATTATGAATTAGCAATGGTTAAAATAGAGATGTAGATATCACAAAAAGTGTAATCAAAACAAGATTGACATTTGTTGTCACAGTATTGGAGGAAATGTTGAAAAGTTACACAGTATTGAAGTATATTATTTCAATAACATTGGCTGCAGACTGCTTACTCAGCAGAGCTTTCTTCACTGTCCATAATTACAGAGGAAGGTTGCAGGGCTGGGGAGGGGGGCTGGGGGGCAAGAGTGGGTGGGGTTGGATAGCTCTTTCAAAGATTCTATAAAATCAATCTCGATCAAACGAGTTCCATGATCTTCAGAACCATACAGTTATTATAGATCTGAGGCTATTCGGCCCTTCATGCTTATGCCCGTGCCGGCTCTTTGACAGTCCTGTCCAATTATCTCAGAATCCGTACAGTGCAGAAGGAGGCCAGTCAGCCCAATGATTCTGCACCGACTCTCCAACAGAGCATCTTACCCAGTTACTCCCACTTCCCCACCTTGCTCCTTCGCCATTGCTCTGTGAATATTTTCTTTCCAACTATTTCTTCAATTCCCTTTTGAAAGTCAGTAGTGAATCCGCTTCCACAGCCCTTTCAGGCAGCGCATTCCAGATCACAACTCACCACGTTAAAGAAAAATCTCCTTATGTCGTTTCTGCTTCCTTTCATAGTTATCTTCAATGGTTGTTCTCTGATTATAAGACCTTCCAAAAACAAGTAACGTTAAAAACAAACTGGTTCATATTTTCATAATTAACCATCAAATTAAAATATATTAATTGTTGAATGTTGGTGACGCTCAAACCCTCCAATATATCCTGTGGAGATTCTGTTAATGTCCAAACATTGTCATAAATGGGCGGCACGGTGGCACAGTGGTTAGCACTGCTGCCTCACAGCGCCAGGGACCCAGGTTCGATTCCCAACTTGGGTCACTGTCCGTGTGGAATTTGCACGTTCTCCCCGTGTCTGCATGGGTTTCCTCCGGGGGCTCCAGTTTCCTCCCACCGTCCAAAGATGTGCGTGCGGGTTAAGTGGATTGGCCATGCTAAATTGACTCTTCGGGCCTGATTTTACCAAAACAATGGGCGCGAAATCGCGGTAAAGTTGGGCGTCGGGCCTATACGGAAGTTGGTGTGCATTTTGGTGATAGTGACCACAATTCGGTTACGTTCACCTTAGTGATGGAAAGGGATAGGCATGAACCTCGGGCCAGTGGTTTTAGCTGGGGGAAGGGTAATTATGAGGCTATTAGGAGAGAATTAGGAAACATAGGTTGGACTAGGAGATTACAGGGACTGGGAACGTCCGACATGTGGAGTTTTTTCAAGGAGCAGCTACTGCGAGTCTGTGATAGGTATGTCCCTGTCAGGCAAGGAGGAATTGGTAGGGCTAGGGAACCGTGGTGCACCAAAAAAGTTTCTTTGTTGGTTAAAAAGAAAAAGGAGGCTTATGTTCGGATGAGACGTGAGCACTCGGGTAGTGCACTAGAAAGCTTTAGATTGGCTAAGAGGGAGTTGAAGAGCGAGCTTAGAAGGGCTAAAAGGGGACATGAGAAGACTTTGGCGGATAGGGTTAAAGAGAATCCTAAGGCGTTCTATAGGTATGTCAAGAACAGAAGGTTGGTTAGGGCAAGTTTAGGGCCAGTTATAGATGGCAGAGGGAAGTTATGTGTGGAACCGGAGGAGATTGGTGAAGCATTGAACCAATATTTCTCTTCGGTGTTCACGCAAGGGGACATGAATATAGCTGAGGAGGACACTGGGTTGCAAGGGAGTAGAATAGACAGTATTACAGTTGATAAGGAGGATGTGCAGGATATTCTGGAGGGTCTGAAAATAGATAAATCCCCTGGTCCGGATGGGATTTATCCAAGGATTCTCTGGGAGGCAAGAGAAGTGATTGCAGAGCCTCTGGCTCTGATCTTCAGGTCGTCGTTGGCCTCTGGTATAGTACCAGAAGATTGGAGGTTAGCGAATGTTGTCCCATTGTTTAAGAAGGGGAACAGAGACTTCCCCGGGAATTATAGACCGGTGAGTCTCACTTCTGTTGTCGGCAAGATGTTGGAAAAAATTATAAGGGATAGGATTTATAGTTATTTGGAGAGTAATGAATTGATAGGTGATAGTCAGCATGGTTTTGTGGCAGGTAGGTCGTGCCTTACTAACCTTATTGAGTTTTTTGAGAAAGTGACCAAGGAGGTGGATGGGGGCAAGGCAGTGGACGTGGTATATATGGATTTTAGTAAGGCGTTTGATAAGGTTCACCATGGTAGGCTTCTGCAGAAAATGCAGATGTATGGGATTGGGGGTGATCTAGGAAATTGGATCAGGAATTGGCTAGCGGATAGGAAACAGAGGGTGGTGGTTGATAGTAAATATTCATCATGGAGTGCGGTTACAAGTGGTGTACCTCAGGGATCTGTTTTGGGGCCACTGCTGTTTGTAATATTTATTAATGATCTGGATGAGGGTATAGTTGGGTGGATTAGCAAATTTGCTGATGACACCAAAGTCGGTGGTGTGGTAGACAGTGAGGAAGGGTGTCGTAGTTTGCAGGAAGACTTAGACAGGTTGCAAAGTTGGGCCGAGAGGTGGCGGATGGAGTTTAATGCGGAGAAGTGTGAGGTAATTCACTTTGGTAGGAATAACAGATGTGTTGAGTATAGGGCTAACGGGAGGACTTTGAATAGTGTGGAGGAGCAGAGGGATCTAGGTGTATGTGTGCATAGATCCCTGAAAGTTGGGAATCAAGTAGATAAGGTTGTTAAGAAGGCATATGGTGTCTTGGCGTTTATTGGTAGGGGGATTGAATTTAGGAGTCGTAGCGTTATGTTGCAACTGTACACAACTCTGGTGCGGCCGCACTTGGAGTACTGTGTGCAGTTCTGGTCCCCACATTACAGGAAGGATGTGGAGGCTTTGGAGAGGGTGCAGAGGAGGTTTACCAGGATGTTGCCTGGTATGGAGGGGAGATCCTATGAGGAGAGGCTGAGGGATTTGGGATTGTTTTCGCTGGAAAGGCGGCGGCTAAGAGGGGATCTTATTGAAACATATAAGATGATTAGAGGTTTAGATAGGGTGGATAGTGATAGCCTTTTTCCTCTGATGGAGAAATCCAGCACGAGGGGGCATGGCTTTAAATTGAGGGGGGGTAGTTATAGAACCGATGTCAGGGGTAGGTTCTTTACCCAGAGGGTGGTGAGGGATTGGAATGCCCTGCCAGCATCAGTAGTAAATGCGCCTAGTTTGGGGGCGTTTAAGAGATCCGTAGATAGGTTCATGGACGAAAAGAAATTGGTTTAGGTTGGAGGGTCACAGTTTTTTTTTTTAACTGGTCGGTGCAACATCGTGGGCCGAAGGGCCTGTTCTGCGCTGTAATGTTCTATGTTCTATGTTCTATATACCGCGATCTGCACCCGATTCCAAGCAGATCACGGCATTACCGACACCCGATTTGGGCGTGGGTCCGGCCCGCACCCGAATCGGGCGACCCGACGATTTAAATGCATTTGCATGCATTTAATGAACCGCGTGCCCAACTCTACCGCCAAATCCCACTTCACCGTCTTCTGGTCCGATGCGGATCCGCGCTCTAATCGACCTGCCGAATAAAAATCCGAAGTCACCGCTGCAGCCTCCGAAGAGCAGGGTCAGAGCCTGCAACGGCTCCCTGACCCAGGTCCTCCTCTGGGGCGGGGCGGCGGGGGGAAGGGGGGTGGGAGGAGGAGAGTGGGTGTGACGTATCATCCTCGGGGGGGGGCGCGGAGGTGGGGGGGGGGGTGTGACCGAACAGCCCCTGGGGGTGGGGGGTGGAGGGGGGGGTTGGGAGGAGAGGGGGTGTGACGTATCATCCTCTCGGGGGGGGCGGGGGGCGCTGCCACTCTGCAGCCGATCGGTGGGGAGGGAGGGGGCAGGGGGTTCCGCTGCCACTCTGCGATCCCTCCTCCCCACCGGAGGAACGAATCCCTCCTCTCCGGAGTGGCCGCATACTTCAAACACCACGACTGTCATTATTCACCTCAGCGGAATCTCCTGCCCCCTCCCTCCCCACCAATCGGCTGCAGAGTGGCAGCGACCTCCCCCCCCACGACCCCTCCTCAGAGGATGATACGTCACACCCCCTCTTCTCTGAAACCCCCCCCAGGGGATGATCGGTCACAACCCCTCTCCTCCCACCCACATCCCCCCCCACCCCCCCTCCAGGAGATGATACCAGAACTGGGGGCGTGACTATCAGGTTTAACTGAACACGTTGGGCCTCTTCTCCATGAAAGGGAAGGCCGGGGGGGGGGCCTGATAGAAGTCTTTAAAATTATGAAGGAAGAATTCAAATATAAAATAGTTACTAATAAATCAATCGGGAATTCAGGAGGAACGTCTTTAGCCAGGGAGTGGGGAGAATGTGGGACTCGCTCCCACAAGGAGTGGGGAGAATGTGGGACTCGCTCCCACAGGGAGTGGGGAGAATGTGGGACTCGCTCCCACAGGGAGTGGGGAGAATGTGGGACTCGCTCCCACAGGGAGTGGGGAGAATGTGGGACTCGCTCCCACAGGGAGTGGGGAGAATGTGGGACTCGCTCCCACAGGGAGTGGGGAGAATGTGGGACTCGCTCCCACAGGGAGTGGGGAGAATGTGGGACTCACTCCCACAGAGAGTGGGGAGAATGTGGGACTCGCTCCCACAGGGAGTGGGGAGAATGTGGGACTCGCTCCCACAGGGAGTGGGGAGAATGTGGGACTCACTCCCACAAGGAGTGGGGAGAATGTGGGTCTCACTCCCACAGGGAGTGGGGAGAATGTGGGACTCACTCCCACAAGGAGTGGGGAGAATGTGGGACTCACTCCCACAAGGAGTGGGGAGAATGTGGGTCTCACTCCCACAGGGAGTGGGGAGAATGTGGGACTCACTCCCACAAGGAGTGGGGAGAATGTGGGAATCACTCCCACAGGGAGTGGGGAGAATGTGGGACTCGCTCCCACAGGGAGTGGGAAGAATGTGGGACTCGCTCCCACAGGGAGTGGGGAGAATGTGGGACTCACTCCCACAGAGAGTGGGGAAAATGTGGGACTCGCTCCCACAGGGAGTGGGGACAATGTGGGACTCGCTCCCACAGGGAGTGGGGAGAATGTGGGACTCACTCCCACAGGGAGTGGGGAGAATGTGGGACTCGCTCCCACAGAGAGTGGGGAGAATGTGGGACTCGCTCCCACAGGGAGTGGGGAGAATGTGGGACTCGCTCCCACAGGGAGTGGGGGAATGTGGGACTCGCTCCCACAGGGAGTGGGGAGAATGTGGGACTCGCTTCCACAGGGAGTGGGGAGAATGTGGGACTCGCTCCCACAAGGAGTGGGGAGAATGTGGGTCTCACTCCCACAGGGAGTGGGGAGAATGTGGGAATCACTCCCACAGGGAGTGGGGAGAATGTGGGACTCGCTCCCACAGGGAGTGGGTAGAATGTGGGACTCACTCCCACAGGGAGTGGGGAGAATGTGGGACTCACTCCCACAGGGAGTGGGGAGAATGTAGGACTCGCTCCCACAGGGAGTGGGGAGAATGTGGGACTCGCTCCCACAGGGAGTGGGGAGAATGTGGGACTCGCTCCCACAGGGAGTGGGGAGTGGAGAGAATGTGGGTCTCACTCCCACAGGGAGTGGGGAGAATGTGGAACTCGCTCCCAAATGACTGGGGAGAATGTGGAACTCGCTCCCACAGGGAGTGGGGAGAATGTGGAACTCGCTCCCACAGGGAGTGGGGAGAATGTGGAACTCGCTCCCACAGGGAGTGGGGAGAATGTGGAACTCGCTCCCACAGGGAGTGGGGAGAATGTGGAACTCGCTCCCACAGGGAGTTTAGAGAATGTGGGACTCGCTCCCACAGGGAGTGGTGAGAATGTGGGACTCGCTCCCACAGGGAGTGGGGAGAATGTGGGACTCGCTCCCACAGGGAGTTGAGAGAATGTGGGACTCGCTCCCACAGGGAGTGGGAAGAATGTGGGACTCGCTCCCACAGGGAGTGGGGACAATTTCGGGCTCACCCTCACAGGGAGTGGAGAGAATGTGGGACTCGCTCCCACAGGGAGTGGGGAGAATGTGAAACTCGCTCCCAAATGACTGGGGAGAATGTGGAACTCGCTCCCACAGGGAGTGGGGAGAATGTGGAACTCGCTCCCACGAGGACGGGTTGAGGTGAATAGTATTGATACATTTCAGCAAATCAGGAAGCTAGATAAAACAAAAGGTCACAAAAGCTTGTGGCGCAGTGAATAACGTCCCTGGCTCTGGTGCAGAAGCTCTGGGTTTGAGTCAAACGGCAGCCCTGTTGGCCATGGAAGGTGCAACGCAGTTCAACAGGCTGATAATCAGCTCAGAATTCCTTCCACCACTATTTCCCCCTATTCAGGGAATAAGAACATAAGAACTAGGAGCAGGAGTAGACCATCTGGCCCCTCGAGCCTGCTCCGCCATTCAATAAGATCATGGCTGATCTTTTCCTGGACTCAGCTCCACTTACCTGCCCGCTCACCATAACCTGAATTCCTTTACTGTTCAAAAATTTATCTATCCTTGCCTTAAAAACATTCAATGAGGTAGCCTCAACTGCTTCACTGGGCAGGGAATTCCACAGATTCACAACCCTTTGGGTGAAGAAGTTCCTTCTCAACACAGTCCTAAGTTTGCTCCCCCTTATTTTGAGGCTATGCCCCCTCGTTCGAGTTTCACCTGCCAGTGGAAACAACCTCCCTGCTTCTATCTTAAATTTTCCCGTCATAATCTTATATGACAAGATCTCCCCTCATTCTTCTGAATTCCAATGAGTATAAGCCCAGTCTACTCAGTCTCTCTTCATAAGCCAATTCTCTCAACTCTGGAATCAACCTAGTGAATCTCCTCTGCACCCCCTCCAGTGCCAGTACATCCCCTTGCATGTGTGTGAAGAAATGCTAAAAAACCCAGTGCAGAAGGAGGCCATTCAGCCCATCGAGTCTGCATGGACTCTCTGACAGAGTGTACTGTCCAGGCCCTATCCCCCACCCTATCCCCGTAACCCCACACCTTCACCATGGCTAATCCATTGAAGGGGCAATTTAGCATGGCCAATCAATCTAATCTGCACATCTTTGGATTTATTTCACAAAGCCCATTACTGAAGGGCCTTCAGCCTTGGTATTCATTAATGCAGTGGTCATATTTTCACATGTGTAAATTATTCATGAGCAAATTCCCCGCCATTGTTCGTCAAAATTTAAACAAAAATGTTTCCATTCGTCTTCCACATCTTTAAGTCCATACCGACTACATCATTAACATATTATGCTCCATCATTAACATATTATGCTACCTCATTAACATATTATACGAATTGAAGACTTACAATGAGGCGCTATGGTGTCCTCTGATACTTTGTAAGTTCATCACATTTTTGACCATCTCTTCAATAAGCTTGTGTACTCATCATCAACTAACTCTGCATCCTTTACTAGAATTTTTAACCTGTGGCCAGGGATGAGAAAGGTGTCAATGTAAATTTAAGACAATTTTATTTGTTTTCTCTCAAACCCATCTTCAACATGATGATTAGAGATGCTACATTTTGTTAAAGAGATGCAACAATGTCCTGATTGGGTAAATTACAAATTTACTTACTTTCCAAAACGGTTGCTCTATCAGAGAGGATAAGTTATCCAGAGGACTTTCTTCACCCAGACATCCCTGCTCCTGTACTCGAATCCTCTCGCTATGAAGACCAACATACTATTTGCCTTTTTTACTGCCTGCTGCACATGCATGCTTACTTTCAGTGACTGGTGTACAAGGACACCAAGGTCTCATTGCACATTCGTCACTCTTAATTTACACCCATTCAGGCAATAATCTGCCTTCTTGTTTTTGCTACCAAAGTGGATAACCTCACATTTATCCACATTATACTGCACCTGCCATGCAGATGCCCACACACTCGGCCTGTCCAAATCACACTGAAGCATCTCTGCATCCTCCTCACAGCTCACCCTTCCAGCCAACTTTGTATCATCTGCAAATTTGGAGATATTACATTTAGTTCCCTCTTCCAAATCATTAATATATATGGTGAATAGCTGGGGTCCCAGCACTGATCCCTGCAGTACCCACTAATCACTGCCTGCCATTTTGGAAAAAGACCCATTCTTCCCAACTCTGTTTCCTGTCTGCCAACCAGTTTTCTATCCATCTCAATTCACTACCCCCTATCCCTTTAATTAAACACTAATCTCTTCTGTGGGGCTTTGTCAAAAGCCTTCTGAAAGTCCAAATAAACCACACCCACTGGCTCCCCCTCATCAACTCTCCTAGTTACATCCTCGAAGAATTCCAGTAGATTTGTCAAGCATGATTTCCCTTTTGTAAATCCATGCTGACTCTGCCCGATTCTTATCACTTTTCCAAATGCCATCCTATAAAATCCTTGATAATGGACTCTCGAAGTTCCCCCACGACCGACATCAGGCTGACTGGTCCATAATTCCCTGTTTTCTCTCTCCTTCCCTTTTTAAATAGTCCGGTTACATTAGCTACCCTCCAATCTGTAGGACATGTATGTATATATTATATCTATATATATGTATATAATATCTGTAAAAATACAGCTTCTTCATTCACATATATGCTGAAAATCTGAAATTAAAATAGAAAATGCTGGAAACACTCAGCAGGTTTGGCAGCACCTGCAGAGACAGAGAGGGAATTAGTTTTTCAGATCTGTATGCTTTCAACAGAAATTGAAAAACAATAGTCTGTCTTGTCACATATCTGGGATGTTGAAAGCTCTTTATGACCCCGTTTTGAAGTACTGTTAGAACCATAGAACCATAGAAAATTACAGCTCAGAAACAGGCCATTTGGCCCTTCTTGTCTGTGCCGAACCATTTTTTGCCGAGTCCCACTGACCTGCACTTGGACCATATCCCTCCACACCCCTCTCATCCATGAACCCGTCCAAGTTTTTCTTCAATGTTAAAAGTATTGACCATTTTATCCGGCAGCTCATTCCACACTCCCACCACTCTCTGCGTGAAGAAGCCCCCCCTAATATTCCCTTTGAACTTTTCTCCTTTCACCCTTAACCCATGCCCTCTGGTTTTTTTCTCCCCTAGCCTCAGCGGAAAAAGCCTGCTTGCATTCACTCTATCTATACCCATCAAAATCTTATACACCTCTATCAAATCTCCCCTCATTCTTCTACGCTCCAGGGAATAAAGTCCCAACCTATTTAATCTCTCTCTGTAACTCAGCTTCTCAAGTCCCGGCAACATCCTTGTGAACCTTCTCTGCACTCTTTCAACCTTATTTACATCCTTCCTGTAACTAGGGGGTGACCAAAACTGTACACAATACTCCAAATTCGGCCTCACCAATGCCTTATATAACCTTGATGTGGAGATGCCGGCGTTGGACTGGGGTAAACACAGTAAGAAGTTTAACAACACCAGGTTAAAGTCCAACAGGTTTATTTGGTAGCAAAACACCAGGTTAAAGTCCAACAGTTTTATTTGCTACCAAATAAACCTGTTGGACTTTAACCTGGTGTTGTTAAACTTCTTATTATATAACCTTACCATAACACTCCAACTTTTATACTCGATACTCCGATTTATAAAGGCCAATGTACCAAAGGCACTCTTTACGACCCTATCCACCTGTGACGTCACTTTTAGGGAATTCTGTACCTGTATTCCCAGATCCCTCTGTTCAACTGCACTCTTCAGACTCCTACCATTTACCCTGTACGTTCTACTTTGGTTTGTCCTTCCAAAGTGCAATATCTCACACTTGTCTGCGTTAAATTCCATTTGCCATTTTTCAGCCCATTTTTCTAGTTGGTCCAAATCCCTCTGCAAGCTTTGAAAACCTTCCTCACTGTCCACTACACCTCCAATCTTTGTATCATCAGCAAACTTGCTGATCCAATTTACCACATTATCATCCAGATCATTGATATAGGTGACAAACAACAATGGACCCAACACCGATCCCTGCGGCACACCACTAGTCACAGGCCTCCACTCAGAGAAGCAATCCTCCACAACCACTCACTGGCTTCTTCCATTGATTCATTGGGTTCATGTCACACTATTTGTAACTCCCACAGTTGCGTGGACCTGCAGAGTTTCACTGGCTGTCTTGTCTGGAGATAATACACATCTTTTTAGCCTGTCTTGATGCTCTCTCCACTCCCATTGTTTTGTTTCTTAAAGACTTGATTAGTTGTAAGTATTCGCATTCCAACCATTATTCATGTAAATTGAGTCTGTGTCTTTATAAGCTCTGTTTGTGAACAGAATTCCCACTCACCTGAAGAAGGGGCTTAGAGCTTCGAAAGCTTGTGTGGCTTTTGCTACCAAATAAACCTGTTGGACTTTAACCTGGTGTTGTTAAACTTCTTACTGTGTTTACCCCAGTCCAACGCTGGCATCTCCACATCGTTCTTCCATTGAGCCAGTGTCTTATCCAATTTACTACCTCCCCATGTATACCTAGCGACTGAACCTTCCTAACTAACCTCCCATGAGGGACCTTGTCAAAGGCCTTGCTGAAATCCAGGTAGACAACATCCACCGCCTTCCCTTCATCCACTTTCCTGGTAACCTCCTCGAAAAACTCTAATAGATTGGTCAAACATGACCTACCACGCACAAAGCCATGTTGACTCTCCCTAATAAGTCCCTGTCTATCCAAATATTTGTAGATCCTATCCCTTATCACACCTTCCAATAATTTGCCCACCACCGACGTCAAACTTACTGGCCTATAATTTCCCGGATTTCTTTTGGAACCTTTTTTAAACAACGGAACAACATGAGCCACCCTCCAATCATCCGGCACCTCCCCCGTGAATACTGACATTTTAAATATGTCTGCCAGGGCCCCTGCAAGTTCAACACTAGCTTCCCTCAAGGGAAGATCGTTGAAGAGGCAAACGGCTTTGTGATTTGTCCAAAGTTCTTAAGTATAGCATGAACAAGTCAAACAGATGATTGGTGAACATTTTAATTTGATTTGATTTATTATTGTCACATGTATTAACATACAGTGAAAAGTATTGTTTCTTGCGCGCTATACAGACAAAGCATACCGTTCATAGAGAAGGAAATGAGAGACTGCAGAATGTACTGTTACATTCATGGCTAGGGTGTAGAGAAAGATCAACTTAATGCAGGGTGGGTCCATTCAAAAGTCTGATGGCAGCAGGGAAGAAGCTGTTCTTGAGTCAGTTGGTGCGTGACCTCAGACTTTTGTATCTTTTTCCCGAAGGGAGAAGGTGGAAGAGAGAATGTCTGGGGTGCGTAGGGTCCTTAATTATGCTGGCTGCTTTGCTGAGGCACCGGGAAGTGTAGACAGAGTCAATGGATGGGAACTGGTTTGCATGATGGATTGGGCTACATTCACAACATCTTGTAGTTTCTTGCGGTCTTGGGCAGAGCAGGAGCTATGCCAAGCTATGATACAACCAGAAAGAATGCTTTCTATGGTGCATTTGTAAAAGTTGGTGAGAGCCGTAGCTGACATGCCAAATTTCCTTAGTCTTCTGAGAAAGTAGAGGCATTGGTGGGGCTTTCTTAACTATAGTGTCGGCATGGAGGGACCAGGACAGGTTGTTGGTGACCTGGACACCTAAAAACTTGAAGCTCTCGACCATTTCGTCTTCGTCCCCATTGATGTAGACAGGGGCATGTTCTCCTTTACGCTTCCTGAAGTCGATGACAATCTCCTTTGTTTTGTTGACATTGAGGGAGAGATTATTGTTGCCATATCTGAAGGGACAATCTCATACATTCTCTCCCCAGTCTATCAAGCACAGAAAGTAGTTCACATATTTTCCATAGCAACAGCTTCCAAACATGTGGCAGCAATAGAAGGACCTGAAGAATGTGTATCATTATAAGGAGTGATTGAGCAGATACAGTACAATCTGTTGTCCATCTCATTAAAACCATAAATATGCACAAGTTGCACAACAAAGTGCTATTGATGCTTGAATTTTTTTTACAAAAAAACTTTCCATCAATTACTTGTGAAATATTAAATGTATTTAGAATCATAGAACCCCTACAGTGCAGAAGGAGGCCATTTGGCCCATCGAGTCTGCACTGACCATAATCCCACCCAGGCCCTATTCCTGTAACCCCTCATATTTCATCTGTTAATCCTCTGACACTAAGGTTAATTGAGCATGGCCAATCAACCTAACCCGCATATCTTTGGACTGTGGGAGGAAACTGGAGCACCCGGAGGAAACCCACACAGACACGGGGAGAACGGGCAAACTCCACACAGACAGTGACCCGAGCCGGGAATTGAACCCGGGTCCCTGGCGCTGTGAAGCAGCCGTGCTAACCACTGTGCCACCATGCCACCCATTGAATTTCTTATTTTGCACAGGACCAGAATCAAACAAACTCTGACACCAAGTCACATGAGATGCCCTCATAAGAACAGGATATGGCGCTTGACTCATCGATCGACAGTTCCGACGCGCCACAGCGAAAAACCGCACCGACCTCCTCAGAAGACAAACACGGGACACGGCGGACAGAGTACCCTTCGTCGTCCAGTACTTCCCTGGAGCGGAGAAGCTACAGCATCTCCTCCAGAGCCTTCAACATGTCATTGATGAAGACGAACATCTCGCCAAGGCCATCCCCACACCCCCACTTCTTGCCTTCAAACAACCGCACAACCTCAAACAGACCATTGTCCGTAGCAAACTACCCAGCCTTCAGAACAGTGACCACGACACCACACAGCCCTGCCACAGCAACCTCTGCAAGACGTGCCGGATCATTGACACGGATGCCATCATCTCACGCGAGAACACCATCTACCAGGTACACGGTACCTACTCTTGCAACTCGGCCAACGTTGTCTACCTGATACGCTGCAGGAAAGGATGTCCCAAGGCATGGTACATTGGGGAAACCATGCAGACGCTACGACAACGGATGAATGAACACCGCTCGACAATCACCAGGCAAGACTGTTCTCTTCCTGTGGGGGAGCACTTCAGCGGTCACGGGCATTCGGCTTCTGATCTTCGGGTAAGCGTTCTCCAAGGCGGCCTTCACGACACACGACAGCACAAAGTCGCTGAGCAGAAACTGATAGCCAAGTTCCGCACACATGAGGACGGCCTCAACCGAGATCTTGGGTTCATGTCACACTATCAGTAACCCCCACAGCTTGCCTCCTGTCCTGTCTGGAGACAATACACATCTCTTTAACCTGTGCTTAATGCTCCCTCCTCCACTCACATTGTCTGTATCTTTAAGAACTGGTTGGCTGTAGAGATTTGCATTCTAATCAGTATTCTGTAACTTGATTTTGTGTCTCTGTGCCCTGTTTGAGAGCAGGTTTCCACTCCATCTGACGAAGGAGCAGCGCTCTGAAAGCTAATGGTATTTGCTACCAAATAAACCTGTTGGACTTTAACCTGGTGTTGTTAAAACTGTTACCCAGTCACACAAGCAGACATCGGGAGATTTGACCTAAAGCTTGGATAGAGATAAGTTTCAATGCGCTTCATAATGGAGGAGAGTGAGGTAGAGAGGGAGGATTAGGGAGGTACCGTCACTAATGTTGGAGCAATGTAAATCATGGCTGATGAAGAGTGTGCAGATCGGGGATGTAATGTCCGAATTATGGCAGGGGCTGTGGGTATTAAACAAAAAGAAAAAGACGTGGTTTGCACACATTGTCCAGAATTCTCCGACCTCGCCCGCGGCTGGGATCCTCTAGTCCTGCTGCAGTGAATGGCGGAGTGTACGACATTGGAGGATCCTGGCTATAGATTCAAAAGAACAACAACTGAATTATTGTAGGACCTGTTGCCTGTCCAGAGTAGAAAAAGAAACTAAAGGAGGAGCTTGCAAAACACCCCAATGACATTGCCATCAAATCATGTGACTGGCTCTTAAAGCAATCATACAACCCTTTTCAATATATAACATCCCTCCCCCTTCACTTCTGTGTTCATGACAACAAATTATGATGGTGTTATAAATAGGATCAATAATACTTTAGGCACAGTACATCATTAATCATTATACACAGTCAATAAGAGAGTCAATCAGGATAACGTCCATTCCTGTTTGGTTGCAATACGACATTCTGGAACTTGGCTGTCCTTGACACTAGAGGCATGATTTAGAAATTGAGCAGGCATTTATTCTCTTGGAACTAATTCTGCATCATTCAAAAGTGGTATAGTAGCAAAGACATAATCATCAGGCACCTCAGATTCAACTAAGTCTTCTATAGTTGTATTCACAACTCACACTAAAGAAGTTGGCACTTTCTGGAGATGATTCAGAGAAATTATTTTGAGATGATGACAATTGGACAGCATGGCGTCACCAAACTAGTTCATCTTCGGTTTGAACCGTGTAAGAAATTGGACGGTTTTTGCTAAAAATATAGCATAAAAATGTGCTAGTTGAAATGAGTGTTGTTTTGACCTTCCTTCTTGTCTAGCAACTTGAGATTGCTGCTGACACGTTACTATCTCTGAAGTTCCTGGAGGTAATAACAAATCAAACTTTCTCTTTCAGAGTAGTAATGCAGGTGAACTTTAGGTCAGTCTGATGAGTCGTGTCAAAAAGATGTCAAAAAGCTATTCACACAACGTGATAAAAAGCTTTTGAAGCTTTTAAAGAATGTTTCAAAGATTGTATGAATCTTTAAGTTAATCCATTGGTTGATGGATGATAAGGTACGGATTTTCTATGCTTAATGCCATTTACTTGAGATAGAAACATGGTAATAGGTGCAGGAGGAGGCCATTCGGCCCTTCGAGCCTGCACCACCATTCAATATGGTCATGGCTGATCATGTACGTTCAGTATCCCACTCCCGCTTTCTCTCCAGACCCCTTGATCCCTTTTGAAGATAATCTTCAAATTCTTGTGAACTGTGAACCAATATCACTAATAATCTGTCCCAGTTTACCAAATCTCACAAAAATGACTCTACGTTTTTCAGTAGTTTGTTCAGTTGTAGTAGATCTCATGATAACAGCTTCTGGCCACTTTGAGTGTGTATCAATTATAACCAAGAACATGTCACCCTCAAACGGTCCAGTAAAATCTACATGCAATTGTTGCCGTGGCATTTTAGGCCACTCCCAGTGATGTCATGGAGACAACGGTGTATTTCTTACTTGTGCACAGGATGGACATTGTCCCACCTTTTCTTAAACCTGAGCATCCAGACCTGGCCACCGAAAGTAGTTGTGTGTTAATTCCTTCATCCCAACTGTACCAGGATGCCCTTCACATAGTTGTTCAGGAACAGAAGAAATGATCACTCGGATTCCGCACAATAGACACCAACCTTCGAAGGCCAACTCAAGCTTTCTTGACACACATGCGCCGGAATTTTACCACCCCACCCGCCACGGGAATTGGAGTGAGCGAGGGGCAGTCCATGGAAAGGATTTCGGGGCGAGCGAGGCTGGAAAATCCCACCCACAGTTTCAAATCAGGATGTGTATATATGTTCCAGCTGACATTCCTTTCAATAACATATCCATCACCTCCCCCATCACTGGATCATTTCTGGAATGCCTCTGAATTTGAACAGCCGTCACTGGCAAATGATCTACTCGCAAAAAATAAATAATATCAGCAAAACTAGTTGGTGGTATCCTCTCGATAGGTAAAGGTAAGCGTGATAATGCATCAGTATCAGCATGGCACTCTGACTGATGATATCTTATATTGTGGGACAATGCAGATAAAGTCAGTGACCATCTTTGCAATCGGCTAACAGCTAATGACGGTATGACTTTATAGAGCCCAAAAATAATAGTTAAAGGTCAAAGATCAGTCAATAATGTGAAATAATGAAACCTTCATACACCATAAATCATACACAATATTTCTTTTTCTAGCTGAGGATAGTTACATTCAGCACTGGTCAGAGTACACAAAGCAAAAAGCTGTTTGTCATTCTTCTCCTGAAGACATAATATGTGAAACGACTGTCCCACTCCATACAGTGAACTTGCAGCAAACAAGCAGTAATAGCAGCTTCGGATTAAAATGAACCAATACTTCAGACTTCTTGATTAGTAAGTTTGTGGACGACACAAAAGTTGGTGGATTTGCGGATAGCGATGAGGACCATCAGAGGATACAGCAGGATGTAGATCAGTTGGAGACTTGAGTGGAGAGATGGCAGATGGAGTTTAATCCGGACAAATGTGAGGTAATGCATTTTGGAAGGTCTAATAAAGATAGGAAATATACAGTAAATGGCAGAACCCTTAAGAGTATTGATAGGCAAAGGGATCTGGGTGTACAGGTGCACAGGTCACTGAAAGTGGCAATGCAGGTGGAGAAGGTAGTCAAGAAGGCATACGGCATGCTTGCCTTCATCGGCCGGGCAAGTCATGTTGCAACTTTATAGAACCTTAGTTAGGCCGCACTTGGAATATAGTGTTCAATTCTGGTCGCCACACTACCAAAAGGATGTGGAGGCTTTGGAGAGGGTACAGAAAAGATTTACCAGGATGTTGCCTGGTATGGAGGGCATTAGATATGAGGAGAGGTTGGAGAAACTTGGTTTGTTCTCAATGGAGCGACGGAGGTTGAGGGGAGACCTGATAGAAGTCTACAAGATTATGAGAGGCATGGACAGAGTGGATAGTCAGAAGCTTTGTCCCAGGGTGGAAGAGCCAATTACTAGGGGGCACAGGTTTAAGGTGTGAGGGGCAAGGTTTAAAGGAGATGTACGAGGCAGATTTTTTACACAGAGGGTGGTGGGTGCCTGGAACCCATTGCCGGGGGAGGTAGTGGAAGCGGATACGGTAGTGACTTTTAAGAGGCGTCTTGACAAATACATGAATAGGATGGGAATAGAGGGATATGGTCCCCGGAAGGGTAGGGGGTTTTAGTTCAGTCGGGCAGCATGGTTGGTGCAGGCTTGGAGGGCTGAAGGGCCTGTTCCTGTGCTGTAATTTTCTTTGTTCTTCAAAGCATCTTTGACGTCCTTGTATGCTGTCTCACATTCTATTGTCCAGCCTATGACTGTTTCACACAGAGTAAATATGTCGAGAATGACGATGACTTGCATTGAGGACAGAGTGATGCTCCTCTCATCCTCAGCAATATGGCCGACTCCTGCCTGACAAGAGATCTTCACACGTCCTGCCATCGAATGGGCTTATCAAAGGGTTCAGAAACATGGGATGTGCAGCATCAGCTATTAGAGGCCCCACCCACATCAGGGGTTCACATTCATCTTACAGCCGAGGTGGGCAGCCTGGCAGCACTTCGACAGCCCTTGTCCTTGTGATCTCCAGGGAACCCTTCCATGGATGGGGGTTGGGAGATGGACTCCAGGCGGGGTGTGGATGGGGGGGTATTCCAGCAGCAGAACCTCCTTACTGCGTTGCCAGTGTGGGAGGGACATTGTGCTGCCATTCTCACACTCGTGATGTGGAGATTCTCACACTCCACAGGGATGAGGTGCCAGGTGAGTGCGGTGGTTCCCCCAAGCTTGAACAAAGTGAATTTTAATGCCAAACGCTCAACACAATGGTGATCTATCTACACCAGTGTCTATATTCAACCCTGCCCACTAAGTGCCTATGGTCTTTTAATCTTCCTCATCCTCCCACTCCATCTAGGCATATTCTCAAGATTCACAGTTTAGGTTGAGGCAGCCTGCTGACTTCCGTGCCCTTTTGCCTGCGATGACCTTGGCGAGTGTCTCCTGGGGATCCAGGCCTGCTTTCGGGCACGGATGTTGGACTGCTGCCCACCTCGGTGTCAGGGGCTGGAGCTCTGTCGCTCCTAAGGAGGGAGTGGGGTGTTGGATGGGCTGGAGTTGCCCAGATTCCCTTGGCTGGAGGGCCCTGGGCTGTACTCCCACTGATCTTCTTCCCTTCGGGTTCCTGGGGGCCCCTGTGCTCCTGCATTAGATGGCAGCTGGAGTGAGATCCAGAAGCCTCGCTATCTTATGGCATTGACACTCGTAGATTCCCCGCTCCATACAGCTCACACCCTCAGACACGCCAATGGCTGGCGGTAAGAGTGGGAGAGACTCCTTGTCAGCCATGCTTGATGTGGAGTGGCGCCCCTCAAGCTACAAGCCTCTGGCGACAGAGTAGCGACCTGTTCCAGGAATTAGTAGTTATTGAGAAAGATGAACGCCTGCCTTAGTGCACCACTCGGTGCGGGACGAGAACTGGAGTCACGTGCAGATTTGTCCCATTTGCTGAAGAATTAAGAGGCAATATTCTCAGCACTGGGATGAAAGGTTAGTCATTATGCAGCACATTCCACTTCCAGATTATTATTTTCATGAAAGAATCGTGTGTGCTCTCAATAAATTCCTCTTAGTGAGATAGTTCCACCGTATTTTTGATTCAAGGTGCAGGTTTCATTGTTGTAACCATTATTATTTCTAATACAAGACATTTATTACATTTTTCCCATTCAATTAATATGGTTCACCATTTTTTACATTTTCTTCTTGATCAGAATGATCCATAATTCATCTAAACTGAGGCATCAAACCCAAACGTGAGATATAAAGATTCCTGGGATTGTTTTGCCCATATTGTATACAAGATTGAAATGACATAAAATTCACCCAGGCAAGTGGCGAGTATTCCATCACACTCCTGACTTGTGCCTTGTCGATAGTGGAGGGGCTTTGGTGGGATCAGGAGATGAGTTACTCACTGCAGGATTCCCAGCCTCTGAGCTGCTCTTGTAACCATAGTATTGATATGGTGCCATAGTGATGGAGCAACATCCTGAATTGTGCTTAAATAGAGTCATAGAGGCCCTTCGGCCCAACTTGTCCATGCCGCCCTTTTTTTTAAAACCCGTAAGCTAATCCCAATTGCCCGCGTTTGGCCCATATCCCTCTATACCCATCTTACCCATGTAACTGTTGAAATGCTTTTTAAAAGACAAAATTGTACCCGCCTCTACTACTACCTCTGGCAGCTTGTTCCAGATACTCACCCCACTTTGTGTGAAAAAATTGCCCCTCTGAACCCTTTTGTATCTCTCCCCTCTCACCTTAAACCTATGCCCTCTAGTTTTAGACTCCCCTACCTTTGGTCCAAATATATTGGACTTTTTAATAAAACCTGCGCTTTTTAAAAATGGACATACAAGTCGAAGATGGCTTAGGATTAGGTAAATTCCGAGAATGTAAAGAGACAATGGAATGTCACACCCAGTCTCAGACAGACATTTCAAGGAAGAAACAATGCAAAAGTGAACTGCCATCTCCTGTGGAGATAATGGAAGCTGGTTATCATCTCTTCAGGAATTGCATCCTGTGGGTAACGTTCCAGATCGATTTATGAATTTTTGCCAACCAAGAACGTACAGGAGACTGTGATAAAAAAAAGGCTGCAATGTGGCCAGTGTGGACTAGTGCTGGATGTGTCAGAAGCAAGGGATGACAGCAGTAGTGACCCAAGTTCCAGCAGGTAATAATAAAAATCTCGCTCTCTCTCTCAGCCAAGTCAGTGAAGCCACAGCTGAAAAGGAGGCAGGACAACTTCTCAACTAAACTGCAGAACCCTGGAATCTCAAAACCAACTATTCAACTGCTGAAGTCAATGCTACCGGAACACAAATCTCACTCAGCCACAATATTTCACCATCTTCTCCTCACAGACAAGTCAAAGGCTGATTTGAATATGTTGTTTCAAACATTATTTTCCAACTCACTTCTCATTTCTAATCGGTGTGTATCTCGATGTGCGTGCATTTTTGTATTTTCTTGCATTTTAAATTTTTACTCCATCCTTAAAGTTACAAAGCCAATGCTCAACAAGGACCGGGCAAACCCAAATCCATTCCTTGCTTGCTCCAAAAAACAAATTCAAATTCCAACTGAATCCAATTCATGGTCCCCACAAGAGAGGCAAACAAGATCCAAGCTGACAAGACACGACATTTCACCCCATCTTGGGATTGATTCCAGAGATGAGGGGTTTGTCGTATGAAGAGAGATTGAACAGTTTAGGCCGATACTCTCTGGAATTTAGAAGAATGAGGGGAGATCAAATTGAGATATACAAGATGATTAAAGGTATGGATAAAGTAGGTGTGGAGCGGATGCTTCCTCTTGTGGGGCATTCTGGGACGAGAGGCCATAGTCTTAGGATAAGGGGCAGCAAATTTAAAACAGAGTTGAGGAGAAATTACTTTCCCCAAAGGGTTGTGAATCTGTGGAATTCGCTGCCCCAAAGTGCAGTGGATGCTGGGACAGTGAGTAAATTTAAGGAGGAGTTAGACAGATTTTTAATTGGTAATGGGTTGAAGGGTTATGGGGAGAAGGCAGCAAAATGGGGATGAGGAGCATATCAGCCATGGCCAAATGGCCTCATTCTGTTCCTATATCTTATGAACTTAGATTCTGGCATTAAGAGACGCAAGGACTCTGGTTTCCTCCCACAGTCCAAAGATGTGCGGGCTAGGTTGATTGGCCATTCTAAATTGCCCCTTAGTGTCCTGGGACGCATAGGTTAGAGGGGTTAGTGGGTAAATATGTCGGGATATGGGGATAGGGCCTGGGTGAGATCGAGGTTGGTGCAGACTCGATGGCCCGAATGGCCTCTTTCTGCGCTGTAGGATTCTATGATTCTATGACTGATTAGGGACAGTCAGCATGGCTTTGTGAGTGGAAAATCATGTCTCACAAATTTAATTGAGTTTTTTGAAGGGGTAACCAAGAAGGTAGATGAGGGCAGTGCAGTTGATGTTGTCTACATGGACTTTAGCAAGACCTTTGACAAGGTACCGCATAGTAGGTTGTTGCATAAGGTTAAATCTCATGGGATCCAGGGTGAGGTAGCCAAATGAATACAAAATTGGCTTCTTGACAGAAGCCAGAGGGTGGTTGTAGAGGGTTGTTTTTCAAACTGGAGGCCTGTGACCAGTGGTGTGCCTCAGGGACCAGTGCTGGGTCCACTGTTATTTGTCATTTATATTAATGATTTGGATGAGAATATAGGAGGCATGGTTAATAAGTTTGCAGATGACACCAAGATTGGTGGCATAGTGGACAGTGAAGAAAGATATCTCCAATTGCAACGGGATCTTGATCAATTGGGCCAGTGGGCTGATGACTGGCAGATGGAGTTTAATTTAGATAAATGCGAGGTGATGCATTTTGGTAGATTGAACCAGGGCAGGACTTACTCAGTTAATGGTAAGGCATTGGGGAGAGTTACAGAACAAAGAGATCTAGGGGTACATGTTCATAGCTCCTTGAAAGTGGAGTCACAGGTAGACAGAATGGTGAAGAAGGCATTCGGCATGCTTGGTTTCATCGGTCAGAACATTGAATACAGGAGTTGGGACATCTTGTTGAAGTTGCACAAGTCATTGGTAAGGCCACACTTGGAATACTGTGTACAGTTCTAGTCACCCTATTATAGAAAGGATATTATTAAACTAGAAAGAGTGCAGAAAAGATTTACTAGGATGCTACCGGGACTTGATGGTTTGAGTTATAAGGAGAGGTTGAATAGACTGGGACTTTTTTCCCTGGAGCGTAGAAGGCTGAGGGGTGATCTTATAGAGGTCTATAAAATAATGAGGGGCATAGACAAGGTAGATAGTAAATATCTTTTCCCAAAGGTAGGGGAGTCTAAAACTAGAGGGCATAGGTTTAAGGTGAGAGGGGAGAGATACAGAAGTGTCCAGAGGGGAAATTTTTTCACACAGAGGGTGGTGAGTGTCTGGAACAAGCTGCCAGAGGCAGTAGTAGAGGCGGGTACAATGTTGTCTTTTAAAAAGCATTTAGATAGTTACATGGGTAAGATGGGTATAGAGGGATATGGGCCAAATGCAGGCCATTGGGATTAGTTTAGGGGTTTTAAAAAAAAGGGCAGCATGGACAAGTTGGGCCAAAGGGCCTGTTTCCATGCTGTAAACCTCTATGACTCTATCACTCTATGATGCTTGATCTTAGCAAAAAGTGAATAAACTCACTCTTTCTTTAACGCAAGAATTCCACAATTACTTCCTTTTAAAACATAATTGCATTGGGACTGAGGAAAGGTATCCACAAGGGAAGGCACCTTGTTGCAACCATCGAAGGGGGTTGAATAAAAAAGGGAGCCAGTTCATCCGTCCTCACCCGGGCGGCATCACAACTTGGGGGTATCCCATCTGGAATTCAACTAATTTGGTGACTTCACCCAGGGACTGGTTGTTAAATTGGCGAGTCCAATTAAGTTTCTGATGAATGGTAACTGTGCCACCACATCTACTGGTGACACAGGCCATACCCAGAGATGGTGATGGTGGGATCGGGGATATTATTTGTAAGATATGATTCTGTGAGTGTGAATCATAGAAATTCGGTATGCAGGTGCAGCGCATAATAGACAACGTGTTGGCATTTATTGCGAAAGGACTGGAGTATTGTGTCGGGTGTTGGTGAGACCACATCGGAGGTACTGTGTCCAGTTTTTGTCTCCTTATTTGAGGAAGGATGTGGTGGCATTGGAGGCAGTTCAGAGGAGGTTCACCAGATTGATTCCAGGGATGAAAGAACAAAAAACAAAGAAAACTACAGCACAGGAACGGGCCCTTTGGCCCTCTAGGCCTGCACCGACCATGCTGCCCACCTTAACTAAAACCCCCTACCCTGCCGGAGACGATATCCCTCTATTCCCATCCTATTCATGTATTTGTCAAGATGCTTGACAAATACATGAATAGGATGGGAAAAGAGGGATATGCGTCTCTAAATGCCAGATCATAAGTTCATAAGCCACTACCGTATCTGCTTCCACTACCTCCCCCGGCAGCGAGTTCCAGGCACCCACCACCCTCTGGGTAAAACATCTGCCTCGTACATCTCCTTTAAACCTTGCCCCTCGTACCTTAAACCTGTGCCCCCGAGTAATTGACTCTTCCACCCTGGGAAAAAGCTTCTGACTATCCACTCTGTCCATGCCTCTCATAATCTTGTAGACATCTATCAGGTCTCCCCTCAACCTCCGTTGTTCCAGTGAGAACAAACCAAGTTTCTCCAACCTCTCCTCATAGCTAATGCCCTCCATACCAGGCAACATCCTGGTATATCTTTTCTGTACCCTCTCCAAAGCCTCCACACCTTTCTGGTAGTGTGGCAACCAGAATTGAACACTATATTCCAAGTGCGGCCTAACTAAGGTTCTATAAAGCTGCAACATGACTTGCCAATTTTTTAGCTCAATGCCCCGGCCGATGAAGGCAAGCATGCCGTATGCCTTCTTGACTACCTTCTCCACCTGCGTTGCCACTTTCAATGACCTGTGCACCTGTACACCCAGATCCCTTTGCCTCTCAATGCTCTTAAGGGTTCTGCCATTTGCTGCATATTTCCTATCTGTATTAGATCTTCCAAAATGCATTACCTCACATTTGTCCAGATTAAACTCCATCTGCCATCTCTCCTGCCAAGCCTCCAACTGATCTATATCCTGCTGTATCCTCTGATGGTCATCATCGTTACCCGCAAATCCACCAACATTTGTGTCGTCCGCAAGCTTACTAGTCAAACCAGTTACATTTTCCTCCAAATCATCTGTATATATTACAAACAGCAAAGCTTCATAAGAACATAAGAAATAGGAGCAGGAGTAGGCCATCTAGCCCCTCGAGCCTGCCCCGCCATTCAATAAGATCATGGCTGATCTGAAGTGGATCAGTTCCACTTACCCGCCTGATCCCTATCACCCCTAATTCCCTTACCGATCAGGAATCCATCTATCCGTGACTTAAACATATTCAACGAGGTAGCCTCCACCACTTCAGTGGGCAGAGAATTCCAGAGATTCATCACCCTCTGAGAGAAGTAGTTCCTCCTCAACTCTGTCCTAAACTGACCCCCCTTTATTTTGAGGCTGTGCCCTCTAGTTCTGGTTTCCTTTCTAAGTGGAAAGAATCTCTCCACTTCTACCCTATCCAGCCCCTTCATTATCTTATATGCCTCTATAAGATCACCCCTCAGCCTTCTAAACTCCAATGAGTACAAACCTAATCTGCTCAATCTCTCCTCATAATCAACACCCCTCATCTCTGGTATCAACCTGGTGAACCTTCTCTGCACTCCCTCCAAGGCCAATATATCCTTTTGCAAGTAAGGGGACCAAAACTGCACACAGTATTCCAGCTGCGGCCTCACCAATGCCTTGTACAGAGGCAGCAAGACTTCTCCGCTTTTATATACTATCCCCGTCGCGATAAATGCCAACATCCCATTTGCCTTCTTGATCACCTGTTGCACCTGCAGACTGAGTTTTTGCGACTCATGCATAAGGACCCCCAGGTCCGTTTGCAGAGTAGCATGTTGTAATTTTTTTCCATTTAAATAATAATCCAATTTGCTATTATTCCTTCCAAAGTGAATAACCTCGCATTTGCCAACGTTATACTCCATCTGCCAGATCCTCGCCCACTCACTCATCCTGTCCAAATCTCTCTGCAGACCTTCCGCTTCCTCCACGCAATTCACTTTCCCACTTATCTTCGTGTCGTCAGCAAACTTTGTTACCCTACACTCAGTCCCCTCCTCCAGATCATCTATGTAAATAGTAAACAGTTGAGGCCCCAGCACCAATCCTTGCGGCACGCCACTAGTCACCATCTGCCAACCAGAAAAGCACCCATTTATTCCAACTCTCTGCTTCCTGTTGGATACAGTAAGAAGTTTAACAACACCAGGTTAAAGTCCAACCGGTTTATTTGGTAGCAAAAGTGTGGCTTTTGCTACCAAATAGACCTGTTGGACTTTAACCTGGTGTTGTTAAACTTCTTACTGTGTTTACCCCAGTCCAACGCCGGCATCTCCACATCCTGTTGGATAGCCAATCCCCAATCCACGCTAACCCCCTACCCCCAACTCCGTGTGCCCCAATCTTCTGCAGCAACCTTTTGTGAGGCACCTTATCAAACGCCTTTTGGAATTCCAAAAACACCACATCTACCGTCAACTGCACTAGTCACATCTTCATAAAAATCCAGTAAGTTCGTCAATCACGACTATCCTCTCATGAATCCATGCTGCGTCTGCTTGATCGAACCATTCTTATCCAGATGGCCTGCTATTTCTTCTTTAATGATGGATTCCAGCATTTTCCCAACTACAGACGTTAAGCTAACCGGCCTGTAGTTACCCACCTTTTGTCTACTTCCTTTTTTAAACAGTGGCATAACAGTAGCCGTTTTCCAATCAGCTGGCACTACCCCAGAGTCCAGTGAATTTTGATAAATAACCACTAACGCATCCGCTATTACCTCTGACATTTCTTTCAGTACCCTGGGATGCATTCCATCCGGGCCCGGGGACTTGTCCACCTTCAGTCCCGTTAGTCTACCAAGCACTGCCTCCCTGGTAACAATAATTGTATTGAGTACCTCTCCTCCTACCAACACTCGATCGTTAATATTCGGTAAACTATTTGTGTCTTCCACCGTGAAGACCGACACAAAAAACCTATTTAAAGTCTCAGCACTGATCCCTGAGAACGCCGCTTGTCACAGTCCTCCATTCAGAAACGCACCCGTCCACTGCTACCCCTTTGACCGAGCCAGTTTCGTATCCACCTTGCCAGGTGGATACAAAGGGTTGTCGTATGAGGAGAGATTAAACAGTTTGGGTTTATACTCACTGGAGTTTCGAAGGATGAAAGGGAATCTGATCGAGATGCATAAAATTTTAAAAGGGATTGATAAACTAAATGTCGATCAAATGTTTCCTCTTGTGAGGCAATCTAGAACAAGAGGTCACAGGTATAGGTTGAGAGGCGGTAGATTTAAAACTGTGATGAGGAGGAGCTACTTCTCGCAGAGGGTGGTGAATTTGTGGAACTCGCTGCCCCATCGCGCGGTGGAGTCTGGATCATTGAATGGTTTCAAGAAGGAGATAGATATATTTCTAATAAAAAAGGGAAAGAGGGGATATGGGGAACAGGTGGGGAGGTGGATTTGAGACCAGGGAGAGATCAGCCATGATCTGATTGAATGGCGGAGCAGGATCGAAGGGCTGAATTTGCCGACTTCTGCTCCTAATTCCTCTGTTTCTGCTGCTTGACCAGTCTGTGAGACATTGCTCCCAATTCTGGCACTAGCCCCCAGATGTTAGGAAGGAGAACTTTGCAGGATCGACAGTATAAAAACAAATCACTGCGGATGCTGGAATCTGAAACCAAAAGAGAAAATCAAAAGAGATGCTGGAAAATCTCAGCCATTCTGGCAACATCTGTAAGGAGAGAAAAGAGCTGATGTTTCGAGTCCAGTTGACCCTTAGTCAAAGCTCTTTTGGCAGGGTCGACAGTGCTGTGTTTGCCGTTCTCATTTCTAGTGCCTGGGTCAATGTCGGGTGGTCCATCTGGTTTCATTCTTTGTTGCATTTTATTACAATCTAGTGGTCCTCAGCTGGATTTTCACTGCAGTTTTGGGCGCCACACCTTAGGAAGGAATGAAGGCATTGGCGAGAGTGCGGAAAACATTCACGAGAATGGTACCAGGGATGAGGAACTTTGGTTATGAAGATAGATTGGAGAAGTTGGGACCGTTCTCCTTGGAGAAAAGGAAGCAGAGAGAAGATTTGATAGGGATGTTCAAAATCACGAAGGGTCTGGACAGGGTCGATCGGGAGAAGCGGTTCCCACTCCTGGAAGGATCAAGAATGGGAGGGCACAAACTGAAAACAATATGAGAAAAATCTTTTTCATGCGGTGAGTGGTCAGAGTCTGGAATGCACTGCCTGAGATTGGGATGAATCATAGAATCCCTACAGTGCAGAAGGAGGCCATTTGGCCCATCGAGTCTACACCAACCACAATCCCACCCAGCCCCACTCCCGCGACCCCACATATTTATCCTGCTAATCCCCTGACACTGGGGTCAATTTAGCATTTAGTCAACCTAACCCGCACATCTTTGGACTGTAGGAGGAAACCGGAGCACCTGGAGAAAATCCACGCAGACACGGGGAGAACGTGCAAACTCTGCACAGACAGTGAACCGAGGCTGGGATTGAATCCTATTCCCTGGCGCTGTGTTAGCAGCAGTGCTAAGCACTGTACCACTGTGCCACTCTGTTGGGGGAGACAGGTTCAATTGAGGCTTTCAAAGAGGAATTAGGCTGTTATCTGAAAAGGAAGAATGTGCAGGGTTATGGGGAGAACACAGAAGAATGGAGAGCCAGTGCAGGCACTATGGGTGAAACAGCCTCTACCTGTGCTGGAATTACTCTGTGATTCTATAAATTATGAATAAGGGCTATCAGGTTGAAAAAAAAGTTTGCTTGGACTGAACAATGAGTGATGGAGACACCAACAGAGGGAGGTTGTGCAGTGGCTGATAGGGGAGCCCTGACTTTGGAGCTTCCTCCAAACCCTCCCCCTCCAGAGCTCCTTCTCCTGCCGTTTCCCCTGAGGGCTCCTGAGGCTGGGTTTGTCAGAGAGCGATGGTGCTGGTATTCCCATGATGCAGCATGGCACAGAAAGAGCCCACAGAGGGCTGGGCTGCCCTCAGCCTCTGGAAGGAGGGGAGGCAGCTCCTGAGGACATTCAGAGTGCAATTGGAGCATCTTGTCAGTTTCAAATGCCAAGGCAGCAATCTAATGGTATTTTTCACAAGCTAAATGCAAACAGAACACGCAATTTGGATTGTTGTTAATAACGTCCGTACCTTTTCCCGGACTTTCCTTCTTTCTCAGCAATGGTGCTGAAAGAGTTAAGCATTTTGGGCAGCAAGATAATTGTGCGCATGTCCAAGTCAGCTGCCTGCAAAGTTGGAAGAAGTTAGTGAAGTGCAGCATTTGTGATTGAGGGAGAGGGACAGAGCCCCAGGGGCTGCAGCAATGACACTGGTTTGAGTGCACATGAGCCGGAGAGGGAGTGCGGGGGAGAAGCTGCTACAAGCTCACATGAGGAACAGCAAGGAGAGGAGAAGGTGCAGCCTGCAGATCCAGATGATTGAGAGCGAACGCCTGCAGTCCTTGCTGCTGATTGAGAGGGAGATGGACGTGGTGAGGAGGTCCCTCTGGCTCACCCAGGCTATCGGTGGCTACAGTGTGTACCCTGCGCCTCCAACTGCTCACAAAGCAGGCAGGGGCACTCAGCAAGGACGGCAGGAGCAGGGCACTGGTCCAAGTCACTGGGCTCTGAGGGATGAGAAATGCCAACAAGGGCTGGACAGGCGAGCTCCCAGAACAACAGGAGCTGAGGAGACTGCCTCAAGGCCACATATCCCAGAAACATCAGAAATGGCCACATTGAGGACAGTGCCAAGTCAGAAGGTCATCAAGGTGGAAACTCAGCTGCACTGTCCCCTCCAACACAGTGTGTGTGAGACCTCAGTGGATAGTTTGGACACTGAGGGGGATCCCAAGGAATGCACAGCGAGCAGGAAGACTGGGAAAGCAGGAGATGGGCGGCTGAGTAGCAGAAATAAAGCCCATTCCAGTCTGAAACCGCCGCTCCACAGGGAGGAAAGATTGGAGCTCGAAGCAAAGCGGTTAGAATTCTGCAGGGACACATTGGCGGGCTCTCTGGTGTCTGTACCGGACAGAGTTCCCTTATCTCTAGACTGCAGGAGTCATCAGAAATCCAGCACCGACTGCTGTGAAGACAGAGAGTACAAGTCAAGCTCTGGGGCTAGAACATTACTGCTCAATAGCAATGAGCTCTGTTGTAAATCAGTCAGTGATGGGCCTAAGGATAGGGAGGCAGGGCCAAGCACTAAATCCCAACTCAAACTGTCTGCGGACTGCACTAGATCCCAGGAGTCTTTTACCAGTGAGGGGAAGACATTGAGTGACCATTGTATTCCGGTCATTGACCACTGTTCAGCCAGAGAGAAAGCTCACAAGTCATCTCCCTGTGCCAGTTACGCACCTACATTCACCAGGCAGCCAGTGCTAAGGTCCCCTTTGATTAGGAGCCACTCATCTCCTTCCCATTCACCCAAAGTCTTGCCCACTGTCCCTCGTTTTTGTTCTGCTAGAAACCTGGGACAGAAGGATCTGGCCAGGTGTCCTGGAGAGGTGGACAGGATCTGGACAGGCCCCAGTGCCCCAAGGAGGAGCTCACAGTGGCGGCGCCAGCTGGCTGCTGATGTGCCGTTGGCAATGGTGGGGCCCAAGGACAGCGGCAGTGTCCGCGTGGTCATGTCCAAGCGGGAGAAAGCTTGCCTCCTCCACCAGATGGTTCTGAGCTACAAGCAGCCGGCTGACCTCAGGCTGCACCAGAGGGACATCCAGAGCCTGCTCCAGCTCCAAATCGATGCTTTTATAACCACCCTGATGCAGCAGAATAAACCTGGCTCTGGGACCTGAGATCCTCTGTCACCCCAGACAGGAGATAGTCGGGCTGGACAGGACAGCATGTCTCCCTGGGGGAAGCTCTGCAGCCTCCAGCAGTCACTAAACCAGACCTGGCAATGGCAACTCTGCTTCCCCACAATGCAGCATGCACATAGAACACCCCAATCGGTCAACAGCTAAGATTGCACTGCACCCTGGGACATCCAGTCAGCTGATCACAGTCTCTTGCTATGACTTTACCTCTAGTTCTGCTTACTAACACAATGGTTGATGGGTAGTGACCATCACGGCAACCTCCAAGTTGAGGTCACTTCAGGCTGGAGGCATTGAGCCCAGGAATGTGACAACGCGGAGTGCAGGACCACACAGTGTGACTTGGGAATGTGGTTCAGGTGGAAAACTCTCCGATAAGTTTTTCTCGAGCTATCATTTAGATTGTCGTCAGACCCTGACTTTCCACTTTAAAACTGCAAGCTAGTTAAGGAGCCAAGTTAACACAAACTGTCTGGTATCTAACAATCAAATTAAGGGGAGCTGATGGCGTAGTGACATTGTCACTGGACTAGTAATCTGGAGAGCCAGGATAATGCTCTGGGGACCCGGATTCAAATCCCACCACAGCAGATGGTGAAATTTGAATTCAGTAAAAAAAAAATCTGGAATTAAGAATCTACCGATGACATGAAACCATTGTTGATTGTTGTAAAAAACCCATGTGGTTCACAAATATCCCTTTAGGGAAGGAAATCTGCCATCCTTACCTGTTCTGGCCTTCTTGTAACTCCAGATCCACAGCAATGTGGTTGATTCTTAAATGCCCTCTGAAATGAAATGGCTGAGTGAGCCACTCAGTTGAAGGTTGATTAGGGATGGGCTATAAATGCTGGTCCAGCCAACGACACCCACATCCCGTGGACAAATACATTTAAAAAAACTTAAAGTGGAGAGGTTTTAGTTATTGTAGCAGGAAATGAATTAGCTGTTGTAACTTGGGTGTGAGACAGGTTTTGATATTTTGAGGGTGTGAGGAGGTCAGAGTGCTACACGATATGTCTGCCAACTTGGAAATTTGGTGCAGGTGAGAGTTCAGTGCAGTGGATGGCGGTGCTGTTTATTATATCATTATTTCGGGATAGCCAATAAATGCTGGCCAGCCATGTCCCACGAATGAATAAAAAATAATTTTCAGCCTCCGGCCGCTGGCGAGTGTTCAGGATTTTAATTCAGTGATTGGTGAGTTTGAAAAGATTTTATCCCTGTAAATGTGGGCAGTAATTTAAATGGGTATGGGAGA
Source organism: Mustelus asterias (assembly GCF_964213995.1). Classification (NCBI taxonomy): domain Eukaryota; kingdom Metazoa; phylum Chordata; class Chondrichthyes; order Carcharhiniformes; family Triakidae; genus Mustelus; species Mustelus asterias. Next base: position 135,727,625 of record NC_135808.1, read on the forward strand.
TATAAGTACTGTATTAAATTCACCACTTAACTAAAGTACCTGGTACAACTGTAGACATGATGTGGAGATGCCGGCGTTGGACTGGGGTAAGCACAGTAAGAAGTCTCACAACACCAGGTTAAAGTCCAACAGGTTTATTTGGCAGCACTAGCTTTCGGAGCCTCAAGCTCCTTCTTCAGGTGAGTGAAGGCTTGTGTTCACAAAGAGGGCATGATAAACATAGTCGTCTGACATCTGAGCCCAGGGGAGTCAGCGGGGGAGGGTCTGCCGAGGTGAGGGGGGTGGGGGGATCGCCACTGATCGGGGGGGATGGGCTGGACATCGGGACGCTCCAGGATGGAGGCGGGGTCAGGAATTGTTGTGGGGCCACGATCGGGCCATGGGGTCGGGGGGGGGGGGTGCTGGAGTGGCAGCACTGCAGGGGTCCCGGGCTGGCTAGCAATCGAGCTGTCAGCAAATGGGGAGGCTGACAGATCGAGACCACTGCGCATGCGTAGAGTTCCAGAACTGTCAAACTCCGGCGCAAATAGGCCCTGCTCCCAGGGTTTTTAATGCCCTGTTTGTGAACACAGTCCTCACTCACCTGAAGAAGGAGCTTGAGGCTCCGAAAGCTAGTGCTGCCAAATCAACCTGTTGGACTTTAACCTGGTGTTGTGAGACTTCTTACAACTGTAGACAACGGGGGAGTGTTATTTCTAAACTTGAAACCTAATCAGTTGGACACAGTAAGGGTGGCAGGGTAGATGATGCGTTGTAGCTGCAGCAATTAGGATTTGGTGGATACCAGCAATTATGGCCGCGATTCTCCCGTCTTGACCCGCAACCTTTCTGGCGGGTTGGGATGGGAGATGTGCGTTGCCGGCCTTGTTCCGGGATTTGCACGTGCGCCAGGAAGGCATGCGCATCTCCCAGAGCCGGTGAACCGTCGCCGGTCAGACCACACTGGAAAGCGGCGGAAGACAGGTAAGTAATTTGAATCTATTTTTAATATGGTTTAAATGTTGTTTAACTCTAATTATCGGGAACTACCGGTCCTGATTGAATCTCCCACCCGCCAGGAGTAATTCATTCCGGCAGGGTTTAGACTCGCTCCCCATATTCGGGGAACTAGTGGGAGACCCACCAGAATGAGGGGGGGCAATCGGGGCCCCCCTGGGGGTTGGGTGGCAGGGGGATGGTGCCCCCAGGCATGGGCACCCTGGCAGTGCCAGCCTGTACCCCCTGGCACTGCCCAAGGGGCAAAGTGCCCATGCCCAGGGGGCATCTTGGCACTGCCCACCAGGCATCGGGCAGTGTAAAGGGGGTGAGGCCTATTGTGGGCGGGGCCTAGGGGTGATCAGTGGGGGTGGGGGGGTCCCACTGCCACTCTGCAGACAGGATCGGTCTGGGATGGAGGGAGGGCAGCAATTGGGGCGGGCTGGGGGGCGGGGGAGTGGTCTTCCAGCGAGGGGTCTGTCTCCGAGGGGGGGTCTGACCCCAGGGGAGTCAGCGGGGGAGGGGATCTGCTGAGGTGGGGGGGGGAGTAGGGGGATCGCCACTGATTGGGGGGGTGGGCAGGATATCAGGGCACTCCGGGACGGGGGGGGGGAGTGTCAGGGCTGGCCCAGGAATAGTTGTGGGGGCCACGATCAGGCCATGGGGGGTGGCTGGAGGGGCAGCACTGCGGGGGTCCCGGGCTGGCCAGCAATCGAGCTGTCAGCAAATGGGAAGGCTGACAGATCGGGACCACTGCGCATGTGCAGAGTTCCAGAACTGTCAAACTCCGGCGCAAAACTCCCACTCCCTGGGTTTTTAATGATATTCATGACTGGGACTTCTGCAGAAGTCCCAGAGTGTGGAGATTCAGGTGAAAAGCTGAACTGACAAAGCAGTCGGGATCTAGAACCGTTTTCCCGCTAATTCAGCACTTTCGGGAGAATCGCGGCCTATATCTGCAATATGTATCCACAGCACAAGGAACATCAGCTCCAAGTTGATGAGCTGGAGTCTGTGCTTCTGTTATTGAGATGCAGCAGGGACAGAGGCAGTTACCTGGGCACTTTGTTCCATCAGGTGTGGGGTTACGGGGATAGGGCCTGGGTGGGATTGTTATCGGTGCAGACTCAATGAGCTGAACGGCCACCTTTGCACTGTAGGGATTCTATAATTCTATTCTATGATTCAGAGAGTCACACCCCTAAGGCTCCACATTCCAGATTTGGTCTGTGGTCAGGGACCTACGAGTGAAGCAAATATGGGGATCCAGAAGGTAACAGTGGAAAACAGTCAGCCAGGACATCAGGTTAAAGATTCTTGCAACTCATGCAGGGACTGCAGGGAGGATGAACAAACTGATCGTGGCACCCTTTACAAAGTCAGGGAAGCAAAAAGGAATGCAGTTGTAGTGGGGAGCAGTATAATTACAGCAATAGATACTGTCCTCTGCAGCTGAGAGTGAGAGTCCCAAAGGCTGTGTTGCTGGCCCCAATACCAGGCTTAAGGACATCTCTGGGCTGGAGAGGAACATTGAGTGGGAGTGGGACCGCATCTGGAGTACTGTGCACAGTTTTGGTCCCCTTACTTGAGGAAGGATGTAAATGCATTGGAGGCAGTTCAGGGAAGATTTACTGGATTGATTCCAGGGATGAAGGACTTGTGTTATGAAACTGTCCAGGCCTTGCTGCATTTGGACACGGATTGCTTCAGTATCTGAGGAGTCACAAATGGTGCTGAATGGTGTGTAGTCACCTGTAAGCATGCCCACTTCTAACCTTCTGATGAAAGGAAGGCCATTGATGAAGCAGTTGAAAATATTTAGGTCTGGGACACTGTCCTGAGGAACTCAGTACTGACTCAAGATCCCCAACCATCAACATCCTGGGGGTTACCATTGATCAGAAACAAAACTAGACTAGCCACAGAAATACTGTGCTACAAGAGCAGGTCTCAGTGAGTGTAATGGCTCTGTTGATAATGGATGATATCAGGACACTAGTGAAAAAATTGGAGGATCAAAACGTAAAATCAGTTTGGGTGGAGGTACAAAATAGCAAAGGAAAGACGTCACTGGTGGGAGTGATTTATCGGCCCCCTGACAGTGGTTACACGAGGACAAGAAATAATGGGGCATTTTAAGAAAGATACAGTAAGAGGCTGAAAGGGTAGTAGGGATAGGTGGGAGTGTGGAGTAGAGGTCCCAATCAGACCAGCCATGATTTTATTGAATGGCGGAGCAGGCCCAAGGGGCTGAGTGGCCTACGCCTGCTCCTAATTTTTTATGTTTGAAAGATTTCAAGCATTAGATAGATTGGATGAATCAAATTAGCAGAAGTATCCTGGAAGATGAGTTCATAGTTTATACGGGACAGTTTCTTAGAACATGTTCTGGAAGCAACCAGAAAACAGGCTACTTTAAACCAGGAAACGTGTAATGTGACACAGAATCATAGAATTGCTCCAGTGCAGAATGAGGCTGTTTGGCCCATCAGTGTCTGGGCCAGCTCTCCAAATGAGCATTATGATTTAGTGCCATTTTCCTGCCTTTTTCCCATATCTTTGCACATTGTTTCTATTCAAATAATCACCTCATATCTTCTTGAATGTCTCAAATTAATTCATGATCGTGTTGTATAGGATCCTCTAGGTAAGAGTGATTGTAACATGATAGAATTTCAATTTCAGTTTGAGGATGAGAAATTTAGGTCTAAAACTATTGTCTTAAAAGGGTGGGATTGTGGCACAGTGGTTAGCACTGCTGCCTCACAGCACCAGGGACCCAGGTTCAATTCCGGCCTTGGGTCACTGTCCATATGGAGTTTGTTCATTCTCCCCGTGTCTGCTTGGGTTTGCTCCGGTTTCCTCCCACAGTCCAAAGATGTGCAGCTTAGGTTGATTGGCCATGCAAAATTGTCCCTTAGTGTCAGGGGGATTAGCAGGGTAAATATATGGGGTTACAGGGATAGGGCCTGGGTGGGATTGTCATCGGTGCAGAATGGGCCGAATGACCTCCTTCTGCACTATAGCGATTCTATGATTAAAGCCAATTACAAGTGTATGAAGACCAAGTTAGTGGAATCGAGAATAGGTTAAAGAATCACTGGCAGACACCTCAAAGAATATATATTCAGTGAGAAAGACTATGAGCAAGATACACCATCCAGGACTAACTAAGGAAATTATGAATGGTATCAAATTGAAAGAAAACATGTACAATGCTGCAAAGATAGTGATAGTCCAGAAAATTTTAGAAACCAGTAGAGGGCAACTAAAAAAACTAATAGATGGAGAAATTGGCATTTAAGAGAAAAGTAACAAGAATATAAAGACAGACAGCAAGAGCTTCTACAAAAATATATAAAAGGAAGAAAGTTGCTAAAGTGAACGTTGATCCCTGCAAGGGTAAAACTGAGAAATTAAAAACAGAAATCAAGGAAAACAGCAGAGATTTTTAACAAATATTTGTACCTATCTTCAAAGTTGAAGGCACAAAAAACATCCGAAGAACAGTCGAAAATCCAAGAGGGAAAAGGGAGGGAGGGAGAGACTTAAAATGCTCATGATCACTAGAGGAAAGGTGTCGGAAAACTAATGTGATTAAAGGCTGAGGGGTCCCCTGGGCCTGATAGGGAGCAGCACCCTGGAGTTGTAAAGGAAATGGCTACAGAGATAGTGGATGCATTGGCTGTGATCTTCCAAAATTCCCTGGATTCTTGAAAGGTCCCAGTGGATAACCACAATATATAACACCTCTGTTCAAGCCTGGTGGAAGACAGAAAGCAGGAAATTATAGGCCAGGTAGTCTAACAACTGTCATTGGGAAAATATTAGAATCCATTACTAATTAGGTAGTAACAGGACATTTGGAAAATTACAATAGTCAGGTAGTGTCAACATGGTTTTGTGAAAGGGAAATCATTTGGGTGGCACAATGGTTAGCAGTGCTGTCTCGCAGCTCCAGGGATCTGAGTTCGATTCCCAGTTTGGGTCACTGTGCGGAGTTTGCACATTCTCTCCATGTCTGTGTGGGTTTCCTCCGGGTGCTCCGGTTTCCCCCCACAGTCCAAAGATGTGCGGGTCAGGTGCTTTGGCCATGCTAAATTGACCCTTAGTGTCCCAGGATGAGTAGTAAGAGGGATTAGTGGGGTAAATAGGCAGGATTACGGGGATAGGGCCTGGGTGGGATTGTTGTCGGTGCAGACTCGATGGGCCGAATGGCCTCCTTCTGCACTGTGGGATTCTATGATGTTTGACAATTTTATTAAGAGTTCTTTGAGGATGTGACAAACAGGATGGAGAAAGGGAACCAGCAGATGTAGTATTTTTGGATTTCCGAAAGGTGTTTGTTTTGCTGCCACACACTACTGCCACAATAGTTCATGGTGTTACGATCTTATCTGCCCTTCTCAATATGAGGAAAATGGCTAGGGAAAGGGAATTAAAACATTGCTTTTGCAAATTACAGCCCCAAAATGAGAGGAACACATGGAAAGGAAAGGTAGATGTGAGAAACCCAATCCCAGGAACTGTCTGCACACCATTAAAAGCAATTACAAATGACACTCAGCACTGAAACAGCCACTTAGGTGTAACACTCCCAAGCTGGGGTTTAGGTTCCACTCACGCATCCTTCCATACTTCATCAAAGCCCATTGGCATTTCCTTCTATTCCTTTCTCCCTCATGTACGTACCATCTTAAATACTGTTCACCTCAGCTACTTCTGTGGGAATGAGCATCATATTCTCACCACTTTCTGGGTAAAGAATTTTCTCCTGAATTCACCTTTGGATTTATTAGTGATAATCTTGTAATATTGTATGCCTTAGTTTTCAGATCTCACACCCACAAGTGAAAATATTTTTCCAGCATCTACCCTATCAAACCCATTCATGAGTTTGAGGTGCTTTTAGGATATTTTGTGATGTCACTTGAACTATGTCAAGGTCCAGGTTATGTAACAAAGAAAGATGTCACAGTTGGTTTGAGGCTTTTTATGAAGCCGGGGGGTCCTGTTGCCTGCAGTGAGAGGAGACTCGGTGCTAAGACCCTACTTCCTGCGTGTGTCCTGGAGGGGCATGTCTGACGACGCTGAAAGGTGCTGTAGAGGGCTGGAAGTGCGAGAGACAGTGTTTGGGGAGCTGCTGGAGAAAGTGGCAGTCAAGAGGTTACTGGGTCCGGTGTACCGCAACTGGGAGCCACGCATTTACCACACCTTGTCGCATGTCCTTCGCCACGTCGACGCGCCGGGTTTCGATTCCCTCCTCTCCGATTACATCGTTTTTATCCACCGGCCCCGCGACAAGAGGAGCCTCAGCTTTTACTTGGAGTTCACAGAGATCTGCATCAACACCATCCTGTACTGGCTGTTTGCCCGAAAGGTCAGCCCCCTGTTGGTGCAAAAACTACTGGAGAGAACCATCAGCTTTCTCGGAGATAGGGGAAACCAGCTGGGATTGATCTGGAGGTAATTTACTGGGAATTGCTGAAAATGTGTGCTAATTTCCATCCAACAATTCACATCTGTGAGGCAGCAGTGCTGACCACTGTGCCACCGTGCTGCTGCCCCTTAACATCATCTGAAAGTGCTTTGTAGCTAACTGAGTACTTTACTAAAGTGCAATCACTGTTGTAATGTAGGAAACACAGTAAGAAGTCTCACAACACCAGGTTAAAGTCCAACAGGTTTATTTGGTAGCAAATGCCACTAGCTTTCAGGGCGCTGCTCCTTCATCAGGTGGAGTGGGAGATGTGCTCACAAACGGTATACAGAGACACAAACTCAATTTACAGAATAATGATTGGAATGCTAATCAAGCTAATCAATGCTAATACAGCTAATCAAGTCTTAAAGGCACAGACAATGTGAGTGGAGAGAGCATTAAGCACAGGTTAAAGAGATGTGTATTGTCTCCAGACAGGAGAGCTAGTGAGATTTTGCAAGTCCAGGCAAGTTGTGGGGGTTACAGATAGTGTGACATGAACCCAAGTTCCTGGTTGAGGTTGTCCTCATGTGTGCGGAACTTGGCTATCAGTTTCTGCTCAGCGACCCTGCGGTGTCGTGTATCGTGAATGCCGCCTTGGAGAACGCTTACCCGAATATCAGAGGCTGAATGCCCGTGACCGCTGAAGTGCTCCCCAACAGGAAGAGAACAGTCTTGCCTGGTGATTGTCGAGTGGTGTTCATTCATCCGTTGTCATAGCATCTGCATGGTCTCCCCAATGTACCATGCCTCGGGACATCCTTTCCTGCAGCGTATCAGGTAGAGAACGTTGGCCGAGTTGCAAGAGTATGTACTGTGTACCTGGTGGATGGTGTTCTCACGTGAGATGATGGCATCCGTGTCCGGAGGCATGGTACATTGGGGAAACCATGCAGACGCTACGACAACGGATGAATGAACACCGCTCGACAATCACTAGGCAAGACTGTTCTCTTCCTGTTGGGGAGCACTTCAGCGGCCACGGGCATTCAGCCTCTGACCTTCGGGTAAGCGTTCTCCAAGGCGGCCTTCATGACACATGACACTGCAGGGTCGCTGAGCAGAAACTGATAGCCAAGTTCCGCACACATGAGGACGACCTCAACCGGGATCTTGGGTTCATGTCACACTATCTGTTAAACCCACAACTTGCCTGGACTTGCAAAATCTCACTAGCTGTCCTGTCTGGAGACAATACACATCTCTTTAACCTGTGCTTAATGCTCTCTCCACTCACGTTGTCTGTACCTTTAAGACTTGATTAGCTGTATTAGCATTGATTAGTTTGATTAGCATTCCAATCATTATTCTGTAAATTGAGTTTGTGTCTCTGCATGCCCTGTTTGTGAGCACATCTCCCACTCCACCTGACGAAGGAGCAGCACGCTCCGAAAGCTAGTGGCGTTTGCTACCAAATAAACCTGTTGGACTTTAACCTGGTGTTGTGAGACTTCTTACTGTGTTATCCCCCATCCAATGCCGGCATCTCCACATCCACGTAATGTAGGAAATGCAGCAATTTGCACACTGGAAGTTCCCACAAATCGCAATGTGGTAATGATCAGATAAAGGGATAAATATTGATCGCGACACTGGGGGAGAGCTCTCCTGCTCTTTTTTCAAAATAATGGTTGTGGGGGTCTTCTGCATCCACCCGAGAGGGCAAATGAGGCATCGGTTTAACATCCCATCCTAAAGGTAACCCTTCAGACATGGCAGCACTCTCTAAATAACTACACTGGAGCATCAGTATAGATTTTCATGCTCAGTTCTAAGACTTCAACGCATAACCTTCTGACAACTGAGGGCCACTCACTGAGCCATCGCTCATACCACAGTCTGCATCTGGCCATAATGTTAATGCTGAGTGTGCTTTAATTATATTTTACTGCATAATGGTTAATTATGCATAATGGTTCAGTATTACACTCCTGCGAGGCACTTCATTTTCCTAAGTTATGGGTGCTATATAAATGCAAGTTGCTGTTATTTTATTGATCACCTGAGTTTTGAACAGAAAATAAATATTAGCTTGCAGTTTTATTTGTGACACTGAGAGTTTGGAGCATTGCAACAAAAAGAAACCCCACTGGAACTATTCCAAACACGATTAAACCCCACAATGAGAGATTCAATTTGCTGTTTGTTCCACGGCTCAGAACATAGCTGTTGTTTTCTCTTCCAGACAGCCTGTCTCCAGCCGGAATACCTCTGCCCAACTGAGAGCTCTCCAAACACGTTCTTACAGGCCTATTGCACAGCTGACACACACAGTTCAGGAAGGAAGTCACATACACTCCGAGGGATCCTCCTTCCTCCTCTCCCTGGCACTCTTTAAACCAAAAGCAAGTTGCAGAATGATACAGCACAGTGGTGACCTGAATGTACCAGCCCATCGTGCCTGTGCTGGCTTTTTGTAAGAGCTGCCAAATCTGTTCCTCCCTTGCTCTTTCCTCATAAGTCTCCACATTTGGGAGTTATTCTTGAATCTGCTTCCACTGCCCTTATGGTATTGCAGCTCATAACACTTATCGCTGCATAAAAAGTGTTTCTTCATGTTGCCTCTGGTTCTTTTACCAATTACCTTAAACCTGTGTCCTCTGTTTACCAATCCATCTGCGTCTGGAAACAATTTCTCTTTATTTACTCTGTCTAAACCCTTTAAATACATCTGTTATTTCCCTCAACCACTCCCTGTGAGAGCAACTTCCATATGCCCACCACTTTCTGAAGAAAGACGTTTCTCCTGAATTCACTGCTGGATTTATTAGTGACAGTTTTACTTTCATAACTCCTATTTCTGGTCTCTCTCACAAGTGGAGACATCGTCTCCCTCTCAAACCTTTCCAGTGAAGCAGCCCAACTGACTTACTGCTGCCAATCAAAGTGACAGCGGAGCTCTACCTCAAACTTCCTTATTGTTGCATCTGCCATGAGCTCTAGTCAGAAATTCAGAAGACCATGAACAGAACTTTCATGAGAAAATATTCCCCTTTATACATGGTTTTCGCAATGGCAATAAATGGTGTGATTTCAACAACAAAATACATGAACTGTCATTGTGGTGTTCATCCATGCCTTGACTCCAAGCTGCAGAATTTCCTCCCTAAACCTCTCTGTCCTCTCTAAAGTTCTCCTTTAAACCTACCTCTTTGACCAAGATCTGGGTCACTTGTCCTAATGCTTCCCCATATGGCTTGGTGTCAAATTTGATGTGGCATTCACCCCTGTAAAGTGCCTTGGGACATTTTGCTATGGAATGTGCTTTAGAATGCAACTGGTCCTGTTATTTATTATAATCTCCTGGTTATCTCATGTCTGCAACTCAGGAATTCAAGTAAGTCAAAATGAATAAATCTTGCATAATAAAACTATGCAGCAGATAATTCCCCCCTTTTTGCTTGGCTTTCAAAATTACAATAAATGGCAGAACTTTAAATGCAAAAGCTATCATAACATTCAATACTCTGTGTATCAATGTTCATTTGAGTCCTGCGCATTTGAATAACAAGCAAGCGTTATTTTTTTTTAAATTATGAAACAAATTATAAATTATAGTAGAAGCTACTTTTAACATGTTGTTATTAAATGGGTCTCTGAATTTCCTGTTTGCGTTTCAGAACCTTCACACCAGTGTACAATCCAAGCCCATTGAGGGGTGTGACCCCTTTACAGTTTGTAGCTCAAAACAGGCAGTCAGACATTCTGAAGATTTTACTCCAGTATGGGATACTAGAGAGGGAGGAAAGTCCCATGTCCACAGTCCTCATCATTCTCTTCTATCCAACATCAATAGGAAGGGTGCATGACCTTGAGTCAACACAAACAATAGAGGAGGCAAAACTGTGTCTCAGTTTATGCGTTAGAGTGATGTGTCGAATACATGTCACACATATTAAGGTACGTTCTGCTGGCGGCCGTGCAAGAAATACAAAGACTCATTTTTTGTTTGGAGTTAATATCTTTGCTTCTTTACATGCCAAACGCCTTGCTCACTCTCCTCCGTAATCTCTTCCATTCCCTATAATCGCCAAAATCTCTGGCCCTTCTCCAACTTTCGTACACGGCTAATTTCCATTGTTCCGCCATTGGCAGCCGTGACTTCAAATGCCTGGGCCATAAACTCCGGAATTCTTTCCCAGGCCCCTCTGCTCCTTGAAGACATTTATTAAAGCTCACCTCTTTGACCAAGCTTTTGGTTACCTGTCATTTTAATGTCACCGTATGTCAAAGTTTGCGGGATAATGCTCTGGCTACACATTGGAACATTCAACAATGTTGTAGCCACTACAGAAATGCAAACTCTTGTTGTTGTTACTTGCCAGATGGTTCTCTCCTGTGCACATGGAGAATGCTTAGTTCCTAGATGTAGTGTAGAGGGAATTATAGTGCCCAGGGAATTCCAGAGCTTCTCTCAAAGGGGCGGGATGGGTAGACGGAAGTGGCAGATATTGTGTTCTAATTGTACAGAACTAAGGGAGAACAAGGACCCAAATAGGAAGTCCCAGCCTATCTTTATCTGGGGGCACCACACAGTTTGTGTTGAAGGAAGCCTTTCACTAGCCCTTTTTAACTAAGATTCCCATTCCGGACCAGATTGGAGCATTCCTTTCCAGCGAGAAGAGGGAAGAACATCAGGGCTGCATTCTCTCTGCTTTAGATTTGATAGTAAAAGCTCAGTGTCCCATTGATGTATTTAGAAGCGTGGAATTATCTAGCTCCGAAGGTAATTCAGCCCCTCACGCCCAGACTGGTTTTGTCCAATGTAGTTCCACACCCCAGCATTGTCCCCCACATAACTCTGCAAATTAGTCATCTTCAAGTCCTTTTGAAAGTTCCTACCCCTGCTCAGAGACTGCCATCCAGATTTTAAGAATCCTGTGCTTCTTCTCATTTCCTCTAGCTCTTTTGCCCATGTTTTAGATTTGATTAATGATGCACTTACCAGAAAATCAGTTCTCTAGCTATTCAAACTAAAGTCTTCAACATTCTGAACACATCGATTTAATATCCCTGTAATTGCCACTGTTCAAGGGAGAATACCAGTTTCTTTAATCTCACGTAACAAAAGTCCCTCATCCCTGATATCATAACCTAGGAAGGAGGAGAGGGAGAAACAGAGGTACATACATGCAGGGAGAGAATGGGATATCTGCATTGCTGGCAAGTCCAGCATTTATTGTCCATCCCTGATTGTCCTTGAGAAGATGGTGAGACACTGCCTTAAATCATTGCAATCCTTATGGTACAGGTGCACTCACAGTGCTATTGGGTAGGGGGAAGACATGGAGAGAGGGGAACCCAGATACAGGTATCAGCTAGGTACCAGAGAACATCAAGGGCAGGATTTTACCGCCTCGCTCATCCCGAAACCATAAAATCCCGCCCGAGGTCAACACACCTTGGTGGGCAGGGCAGTAAAATTCCAGCCCAACTGTCTCAGGACCATTCCTCCAGAATAGATGAAAAGTTACATTTATGTAGTGCCTTTAACACAGTAAAAGATGCCCTTTACACAAGAGTGCAAATCAGACCAAATAAGGTTACATTAGGGTGGATAACAAAAAGCTTGGTCAAAGAGGAAGTTTTAAGGAGGGTCTTAAATGAGAGAGAAATAGAGAGAAGCTTAGCGGAGCAAATTTCAGAACCTAAGGGCCCAGGCAACCAATGATTAAAATTAGAATTCCTCAAGATGCCAGAATGGGAGAAGCACCATGATCTGAAAGGGTTCTGGGGCTGGAGAAGATTCCAGAGATGAGGAAAGAACAAGGTCATATTTGAATACAAGGGGGATAATGTTCAAATCAAGGCGATTTCAAGCACCTTCAGGAAAGAAGGGGAAGGAGAGCAAATAAATGGGAAAAATACAGAGAAGGATCAAGGCTATAAAGGATACTGATATCAGTGTAACACATTCTCCTTGCTTCTGTTTGCAGGCGTATATTGACTTTAGACGGAAACCTCTCATTTCTAACTGGCTGGATTACATTCCTGTGACAAGATATCACGAGCCCTGCGAGCTCCTTCACCTCTGCAGAATGTCTATTAGAAGCTGCTTACTAACCAACTCGAGGCTGCCTCGAGGAATATCCTTGCTGCCACTACCCAAATCACTTCAGAATTACTTGAACTTGGAAAGATAAAGGTGAAAAGATCTCCCTTCTCCCCACCTACCTCTCTCTTGGCTGCAAGCCTGTTATAACAGATTGGGGACAGGGACAACAGAGTGAAGAAAAAAGAAACCCCGACCCTTCAGGAGAGAAAAAAGAACCGATTCATTATTACAGCGTTTACGTCGTGTTCTATCACTTCACAACATGCAATAAACGCAGAATTTCCAGCAATTTTTGCAACTGTTTTATTGTTCCCCTTACCAACTAGTTAGAAAAGGTTTTCAAACCTTTCACAGAATCTGAAATTACAGTTAAAATTCAAAAATGAATCATTTATAAATTAAATTTGTACCCAAGTCGAGACTCTCGGGTGGAATGTTACTGGCACGTCTGCCCGAGGTTGATTCGATCCTGTCCGAGGCCAATGGAGAATGCCGTTCTCCGAGCCTCACCCGCCCCCAGAATCGGGGCGGGCGTACTGGTAAAATTCCGGGAATTAACGGAGTCGAGCTTCCTGTTCAGACTTTTTGCCTCATTGTTCTGCTCAAGTATAATTTGCACCACAACTCGATTGCAGTGTGAGATGGCGATGGTACAGTGAAGATAATGAGGTATCTGTGGCCCTTGTGAATGTCAAAACCAACAGTCTGCCTCCAGTCTGACCAATGAAATTTAAAGATTGAGAAATTATAAGAGAAAGGACTAAGGTATATTAGAGTAAAATAAGGGCAGAAAGAAACGGAGGGGGAAACAAGATTAAATATAGAGACAGAAGGCAGAAAGGAAAGGTAAAAAAATAAAGTTTCCAACAACAATTTATTACCTACAGAAATGAAACTCCCAAGTTTCAACTGTTCTCCTTCTGAACCAGAGGTTAAGTAACAAGGCAGAACATAAATCTCATTGAAAGGATGCTAAGTAGCTGTCCTGACTTTAACAAGTTTAACAGATAACTAATACACAAATGTAGCAACCTCCCTGTGAGTTTGATAAAGTTAAACGTGAGATGTTATTCTTACGAGGCTCTCAGTGGAATGGTACAAATCTGCCAGCAACTTGTGGAAACTCCCAATTCTCGCTCTTCCTTGCCACAAGTCACTGAACACTCCACACATTAATAACACCTTTTCTTTAATAGCAAAGCATAGGCAATACTTCCTTCAGGTAACAACAATGCTTTCAAACATCGCATTACTAACGACTCCATTACTGTTTGGAGCCAAGTTGTTCTAAGGGGGAAGTATCTGTCTGTGGAGACTGTTGGGCTGCGATGCAATCTGCTTCATACCTTTTACGGAGGCCCATTAGGTACATTCGCAAACGATCTGGATCCAGGCATGAGTTTCTTGCTGCCTGCACCAGTCTGGTGGCCAGATGATGCATTGCTTTCTGCTGCAGAGACTCAACAGTGTTTTTCTGTTTACACTGCAATTCAGCAAAAAGCAAAGAGTCAGACTTATACCACAGAATCACTGGGCAAGTTTACAAGATCTCCTATCAATTGGAAAACATACCAACCTCCTTTACTGGCCATGGCTCAGTAGGGAGCAACCTCACCTCTGTGTTGCAGAGATGTGGATTCAATTCCAACTCCAGAGACTCGCATCCATAATCCAGGTGAATATTCAGAGTGCAGTACTAAGGGAATGCTGCACTGTTGGAGGGGCATATGTTTCAGGTAAGACATTAAATCGAGGCCCTGCCTGCCCTCTCATGTGGACATAAAGGAACAAAGGGCAGGATCTGAAGAAGAGATGTTCTGGCCAATGTTTACCACTCGATCAACATCAAACATTTAATATGGTCATTATCACATTGCTCCTTCTGGGAGTTTGCTGTGCACCAATGGGCTGCTGCATTTCCTACATTACAAAGAAGGACAAGGGCAGCAGACACATGGAAATACCACCATCATGTGGAAGTTCCCCTCCAAGCCATCACCATCCTGACTTGGAAATATATCACTGATGTCACTGGGTTAAAAACGTTGAACCAACTCCCTATCAGACTACGGGTGTATCTACACAGGAATGCAGTGGTTGAAGAAGGCAGCTTACCACCACCTTCTCAAGGGCAATTAGGGATGGGCAATAAATACTGGCCTAGCCAGTGATGCCCAAATCCTGTAAATGAAATTCCCATGTGAAATTAGATACAATAAGCAGAGTGAGAGAAGAGGTACTGGAGGGAATGGCATCCTTTAAGGTGGATAAATAACCAGGGCCAGATGGATTGTAGCTCGGGCCGTTGAAGGAAGTCAGAGAGGAAATAGCAGATGCTCTGAGGATCATTTTCCAATCCTCACTAGATACAGATAAAGTACTAGAAGGTTGGAGGTTTGAAAATGCTGTACCGTTATTTAAAAAGTGTGCGAGGCGTAGGCCAGAAAACTATAGGCCAGTCAGTCTGACTTTGGTGGTGGGCAAATTATTGGAGGCAACTCTGCGACAAGATAAACTGCCACTTAGAAAGGCATGGATTGATCAGGGATCATGAACTTGCTTTAGGGAAGGATCATGTCTTGCTAACTTAATAGAATTTTTTCAGCAATTAACAAGGTGGATTGATGAGGATAGTGCAGTGGATGTTGTCTACATGGATTTCAGTAAGGCATTTGACAAGCTCCCACTTGGGAGACTGACCAGAGAAGTGAGGTCTCATGGGATACAGGGGAAGGTGGCAGATTGGATCCAAAATAGGCTCAGTGATAGGAAACAAAGAATAATTGTTGATGGATGGTTTTTGCAAATGGAGAACAGTTTCCAATAGTGTTCCACAGGGCTGTGTTGGGGCCCTTTACTGCCTGTTGTATATGTTAATGATTTAAATGTAAATGGGGGTGGCATGATTAGGAAATTTGCAAATGATGCAAAAAATGGCCGTATAGTTGGTGATGGAGAGGATAGCGTCAACTCCAGAATGATATCAATGGTTTGGTTGAGTGGGCAGGTAAGTGGCAAATGAAATTCAATGTGGAAAATTGTGAGATGATGCATTCAGGGAAGGCAAACAAAGCAAGGGAATACACAATAAACGGAAAGATATTGAGAGAGGTATGACAGGTGGACTAAGTTGGTCAAGGAACCATATGGAATGTTTTCCTTTATAGAATGAAGTACTGAATACAAAAGCAGGGATGTAATGATGGAATTGTATAAAATGTTGGTTAGGCCACAGCCGGAGCTTTGTGTAGAGTTCTGGCCACCAAATTACAGGAAGGACATAATTGCTCTGGAGAGAGTGCAGAGGAGTGTTACAAGAGTATTGCCAGGGCTGGAAAATTGCAGCTATGAGGAGAGGTTGGATAGGTTCGGGTTGTTTTCCTTAGAACAAAGGGGGCTGGCTGTCATAGAATCATAGAAACCCTACAGTACAGAAAGAGGCCATTCGGCCCATCGAGTTTGCACCAACCACAATCCCACCCAGGCCCTACCCCCATATCCCTACATATTTACCCACTAATCCCTCTAACCTACGCATCTCAGGACACTAAGGGCAATTTTTAGCATGGCCAATCAACCTAACCCGCACATCTTTGGACTGTGGGAGGAAACCGGAGCACCCGGAGGAAACCCACGCAGACACGAGGAGAATGTGCAAACTCCACACAGACAGTGACCCAAGCCGGGAATTGAACCCAGGTCCCTGGAGCTGTGAAGCAGCAGTGCTAACCACTGTGCTACCGTACCGGCTATTGGGTGATGTAACTAAGGTGTACAAAATTGAGGGGTACAGACAGGGTAGACAGGAAAGAATTGTTTCCTCCAGCTGAGCAGTCAATTACCAGGGGGCATAGATTTAAGGTGATAGGTAGGAGGATCAGTGGGGACATGATGAGGGTAGTGGGAGTTCAGATTTCACTGTCTAACTTAATGGTTGAAGCTGAAATGCTCAACTCATTCAAAAGGTTTCCTGGACCTGTATCTGAAGCGTTGTAGCCTGCAAGACGATGGACTAGGTGCTGGAAATTAAATTAAAATGAGCAGTTAGTTTGTTTTCTTCTCTTTTTGGCCAGCACAGACACGATGGATTGAATGGCCTCTTTCTGCACCATCATCTTTCTATGGTTCTCTGGTTCATCTCCTACAAAAAACATTGATTACACTTCAGAAAGTACTTCATTAGCTGTAAAATTCTTTATCACAGAAGGCTGCCGAGGTTGGGTCATTAAGTATTTTCAATTGAGATATTTTTAAACAGTTATGGGGATGAGGCAGGAGAGTGGAGTTAAGGATTATTTTATGAGATCAGTCATGATCTCATTGAATAGTAAAGGGCCGAACGGCCTACTTCTGCTCCTTATTGTTGCTGATGCCGGAAGAAGCAGGCCCAAGGAGATGAATTTTGTTGACCCAAGTATATTAGTCTCCAGAATATCAGAGATTCTCAACCATCCATGATTAGTCTGGAGCCTCCATGATGTGTTGGAGGTTAGGAGTTAGATCGTGAAGACATCCAACCAGAGCTAGTAACTCCAGAATACTGCGTGAGCAACGTCCAGGAAAAAATGATAGCGACATTATAATTTTTTTTGAACACTTTCAATTACAACTAGTAAAAATACTGGAGATAAGAAAATTGACAGTGACGAGAAACACCCAATCCGCTTTACACCTGGATGTTGGAAAGTGATGCAGCATGATGATAGACATATTGGGAGACCATTGGGGTGGGATGGGAGGAAGGAGGCGGACTGTGAAGGTTAGGTGTCACTAGGATAAACACGTTGGGAGACCAATGGTCCGAATGTGAGAGCAGGGTGTAACTGGGATGGACATGTTGGATGACCAATGGGGGCGAGAGTGAGAGGGCGGGGTGTCACTCAGGTGGACTTGGTAAATGAGCAATGGGAGAGGTGAGGGAGGGGGGGTGTGAGAAGGTGGGATGTCAATGGACTTGTTTGGCGACTAAAAGGGGAAATGATGGGATGTTTTAGGCAAAAAATGGCAGGATGGTGAGGGATGTGCTGGAAGTTAGGGATTAGACAGTGAATACATCCAACCAGAGCTGGTAACCCCAAATAGGATCATAGAATGATTTCTGCATACATATTTCTACAAGTATTGCAAAAAACTTTTAGATAAAAAAGATGTGTTATATTTTTCCATCTGACAGACTATTCATGAAACACTACTGCCGGAATTTTACCGCCTCGCCCATCCGAGGCTCGTAAGATCCCGCCCAAGGCCAATGATTCTGGCCGGTAAAATTTCAGCCTATGTCAGGAATATTTTGGCCGGTCACGCCCCACCACCGCTGCAAACGAAGATGTAAAATTTGACGCTCAGCCAAATCTCTGTTCACTACAGCAGTAAGAAGTTTAACAACACCAGGTTAAAGTCCAACAGGTTTATTTGGTAGCAAAAGCCACACAAGCTTTCGAGGCTCTGAGCCCCTTCTTCAGGTGAGTGGGAATTCTGTTCACAAACAGAACTTATAAGACACAGACTCAATTTACATGAATAATGGTTGGAATGCGAATACTTACAACTAATCCAGTCTTTAAGAAACAAAACAATGGGAGTGGAGAGAGCATCAAGACAGGCTAAAAAGATGTGTATTGTCTCCAGACAAGACAGCCAGTGAAACTCTGCAGGTCCACGCAACTGTGGGAGTTACAAATAGTGTGACATAAATTCTGATTCTAGGATCGCATGATAAAGACTCAGGAGGAAAAAAGCAGAAATATTTATGTGAAATAGTGTGACATAAACCCAATATCCCGGTTGAGGCCGTCCTTGTGTGTGCGGAACCTGGCTATCAGTTTCTGCTCCGCACACACAAGGACGGCCTCAACCGGGATATTGGGTTTATGTCACACTATTTCACATAAATATTTCTGCTTTTTTCCTCCTGAGTCTTTATCATGCGATCCTAGAATCAGAATTTATGTCACACTATTTGTAACTCCCACAGTTGCGTGGACCTGCAGAGTTTCACTGGCTGTCTTGTCTGGAGACAATACACATCTTTTTAGCCTGTCTTGATGCTCTCTCCACTCCCATTGTTTTGTTTCTTAAAGACTGGATTAGTTGTAAGTATTCGCATTCCAACCATTATTCATGTAAATTGAGTCTGTGTCTTATAAGTTCTGTTTGTGAACAGAATTCCCACTCACCTGAAGAAGGGGCTCAGAGCCTCGAAAGCTTGTGTGGCTTTTGCTACCAAATAAACCTGTTGGACTTTAACCTGGTGTTGTTAAACTTCTTACTGTGTTTACCCCAGTCCAACGCCGGCATCTCCACATCATCACTACAGCAGGAGCAGAGAATCCTGCTGGCATGAATGTTTAGAAAATCCCAGCCCCTGGCTTTAATCACACTTACCCATATTTGTTTGGTAATCTGAGACGCGATTTCTTTAGCGTCGAGTACAATCGATGGGGGAAGAGATGAAACTTCAGCAGCTTTCAAACCTAATGCAAAAGGAAAAATACATGACATTAAGCAAGAAGAGAATTGTACGGCAGCTAGCATTTATATTCAGAGCATGTGGGCCTCATGGGTCAAGAAAGTGAACAAACAAAAACACTACAAGAAGTACTGGATTACACGGAATAGGAAGTAAATAAATTTTATGATTAAAGTAACTGGCTGTGAATTCAATTCCAAATACGTATTTCTTCTTCACACTGGTTTAGGTTTCCATTCTAACTCGGGTCACTATACCCAATATTTCTAATTTTAAATTTGACATCCAAAACAAAACATGAAATTCAGGCCAATTCTTCTGCTGCAGTCAAAACTGTCACAAAGGTTGGGGAGTCTAAAACTAGAGGGCATAGGTTTAAGGTGAGAGGGGAGCGATACAAAAGGGTCCAGAGGGGCAATTTTTTCACACAGAGGATGGTGAGTGTCTGGAACAAGCTGCTAGAGGCAGTCGTAGAACATAGAACATAGAACAATACAGCGCAGTACAGGCCCTTCGACCCTCGATGTTGCGCCGACCAGTGAAACCCATTTAAAACCTCTCTAATCTACACTATTCCAATATCATCCATATGTTTATCCAATAACCATTTGAATGCTCATAATGTTGACGAGTCCACTACTGCTGCAGGCAGGGCATTCCATGCCCTTACTACTCTCTGAGTAAAGAACCTACCTCTAACATCTGTCCTATATTTATCACCTCTCAATTTAAAGCTATGTCCCCTCGTGTTAGCCATCACCATCTGAGGAAAAAGGCTCTCACTATCCACCCTATCTAATCCTCTGATCATTTCAGCAAAGCATTTGATAAGGTTCCCCATGGTAAGCTTTTGCAGAAAATACGGACACATGGGATTGAGGGTGATTTAGTGGTTTGGATCAAGAATTGGCTAGCTGTAAGAAAACAAAGGGTGGTGGTTGATGGGAAATATTCATCCTGGAGTTCAGTTACTAGTGGTGTGCCGCAGGGATCTGTTTTGGGGCCACTGCTGTTTGTCATTTTTATTAATGACCTGGATGAGGGCGTGGAAGGATGGATTAGTAAATTTGCGGGTGATACTAAAGTCAGTGGAGTTGTAGACAGTGTGGAGGGAAGTGGCAGGTTACAGAGGGACATACATAGGCTGCAGAGCTGGGCTGAGAGGTGGCAAATGCAGTTTAATGCAGAAAAGTGTGAGGTGATTCACTTTGGAAGGAGTAACAGGAATACAGAGTACTGGGCTAATGGTAAGATACTTGGTAGTGTGGATGAACAGAGGGATCTGGGTGACCATGTGCATAGATCCCTGAAAGTTGGCAACCAGGTTGATAGAGTTGTTAAGAAGGCATACGGTGTGTTAGCCTTTATTGGTAGAGGGATTGAGTTTCGGAGCCAGGAGGTCATGCTGCAACTGTACAAAACTCTGGTGCGGCCGCATTTGGAGTATTGAGTACAGTTCTGGTTGCCGTATTATAGGAAAGATGTGGAAGTGTTGGAAAGGGTGCAGAGGAGATTTACCAGGATGTTGCCTGGTATGGCGGGAAAATCGTATGAGGAAAGGCTGAGGTGCTTGAGGTTGTTTTCGTTAGAGAGAAGAAGGTTAAGAGGTGACTTAATAGAGGCATACAAGATGATCAGAGGATTAGATAGGATGGATAGTGAGAGCCTTTTTCCTCGGATGGTGTTGGCTAGCACGAGGGGACATAGCTTTAAATTGAGGGGTGAGAGATATAGGACAGATGTTAGAGGTAGGTTCTTTACTCAGAGAGTAGTAAGGGCGTGGAATGCCCTGCCTGCAGCAGTAGTGGACTCGTCAACGTTGAGAACGTTCAAGTGGTTATTGGATAAACATATGGATGATATTGGAATAGTGTAGATTAGAGGGGCTTTAGATTGGTTCCAGAAAATGCAGATGTATGGGATTGGGGGTGATCTAGGAAATTGGATCAGGAATTGGCTAGCGGATAGGAAACAGAGGGTGGTGGTTGATAGTAAATATTCATCATGGAGTGCGGTTACAAGTGGTGTACCTCAGGGATCTGTTTTGGGGCCACTGCTGTTTGTAATATTTATTAATGATCTGGATGAGGGTATAGTTGGGTGGATTAGCAAATTTGCTGATGACACCAAAGTCGGTGGTGTGGTAGACAGTGAGGAAGGGTGTCGTAGTTTGCAGGAAGACTTAGACAGGTTGCAAAGTTGGGCCGAGAGGTGGCGGATGGAGTTTAATGCGGAGAAGTGTGAGGTAATTCACTTTGGTAGGAATAACAGATGTGTTGAGTATAGGGCTAACGGGAGGACTTTGAATAGTGTGGAGGAGCAGAGGGATCTAGGTGTATGTGTGCATAGATCCCTGAAAGTTGGGAATCAAGTAGATAAGGTTGTTAAGAAGGCATATGGTGTCTTGGCGTTTATTGGTAGGGGGATTGAATTTAGGAGTCGTAGCGTTATGTTGCAACTGTACACAACTCTGGTGCGGCCGCACTTGGAGTACTGTGTGCAGTTCTGGTCCCCACATTACAGGAAGGATGTGGAGGCTTTGGAGAGGGTGCAGAGGAGGTTTACCAGGATGTTGCCTGGTATGGAGGGGAGATCCTATGAGGAGAGGCTGAGGGATTTGGGATTGTTTTCGCTGGAAAGGCGGCGGCTAAGAGGGGATCTTATTGAAACATATAAGATGATTAGAGGTTTAGATAGGGTGGATAGTGATAGCCTTTTTCCTCTGATGGAGAAATCCAGCACGAGGGGGCATGGCTTTAAATTGAGGGGGGGTAGTTATAGAACCGATGTCAGGGGTAGGTTCTTTACCCAGAGGGTGGTGAGGGATTGGAATGCCCTGCCAGCATCAGTAGTAAATGCGCCTAGTTTGGGGGCGTTTAAGAGATCCGTAGATAGGTTCATGGACGAAAAGAAATTGGTTTAGGTTGGAGGGTCACAGTTTTTTTTTTAACTGGTCGGTGCAACATCGTGGGCCGAAGGGCCTGTTCTGCGCTGTAATGTTCTATGTTCTATGTTCAATGGTCGGCGCAACATCGAGGGCCGAAGGGCCTGTACTGCGCTGTAATGTTCTATGTTCTTGTATGCCTCTGTTAAGTCATCTCTTAACCTTCTTCTCTCTGACGAGAACAACCTGAAGTCCCTCAGCCTTTCCTCATACGATCTTCCCACCATACCAGGCAACATCCTGGTAAATCTCCTCTGCACCCTTTCCAATGCTTCCACATCTTTCCTATAATACGGCGACCAGAACTGTACGCAATACTCCAAGTGCAGCCGCACCAGAGTTTTGTACAGTTGCAGCATGACCTCCTGGCTCCGAAACTCAATCCCTCTACCAATAAAAGCTAACACACCGTACGCCTTCTTAACAACCCTATCAACCTGGGTGCCAACTTTCAGGGATCTATGCACATGAACACCCAGATCCCTCTGTTCATCCACACTACCAAGTATCTTACCATTAGCCCAGCACTCTGTATTCCTGTTACTCCTTCCAAAGTGAATCACCTCACACTTTTCCGCATTAAACTCCATTTGCCACCTCTCAGCCCAGCTCTGCAGCTTATCTATGTCCCTCTGTAACCTGCCACTTCCCTCCGCACTGTCTACAACTCCACCAACTTTAGTGTCATCCGCAAATTTACTAATCCATCCTTCTACGCCCTCATCCAGGTCATTAATAAAAATGACAAACAGCAGTGGCCCCAAAACAGATCCTTGCGGTACACCACTAGTAACTGGACTCCAGGATGAATATTTCCCATCAACCACCACCCTTTGTTTTCTTACAGCTAGCCAATTCCTGATCCAAACCACTAAATCACCCTCAATCCCATGTGCCCGTATTTTCTGCAAAAGCTTACCATGGGGAACCTTATCAAACGCTTTGCTGAAATCCATATACACCACATCAACCGCTTTACCCTCATCCACCTCTTTGGTCACCTTCTCAAAGAACTCAATAAGGTTTGTGAGGCATGACCTACCCTTCACAAAACCGTGCTGACTATCCCTAATCAAATTATTCCTTTCTAGGTGATTATAAATCCTATCTCTTATAATCCTTTCCAAAACTTTGCCCACACCAGAAGTAAGGCTCACTGGTCTATAATTACCAGGGTTGTCCCTACTTCCCTTCTTGTACAAGGGGACAACATTTGCTATCCTCCAGTCTGCTGGCACTGTTCCTGTAGACAATGATGACACAAAGATCAAAGCCAAAGGCTCTGCAATCTCCTCTCTAGCCTCCCAGAGAATCCTAGGATAAATCCCATCCGGCCCAGGGGACTTATCTATTTTTACCCTTTCCAGAATTGCTAACACCTCCTCCTTATAAACCTCAATCCCGTCCAGTCCAACAGCCTGCATCTCAGTACTCCCCTCGACAACGCTGTCCCTCTCCTGTGTGAATACTGATGAAAAATATTCATTTAGTGTCTCTCCTATCTCTTCAGACTCCACGCACAACTTCCCACTACTGTCCTTGACTGGCCCTAATCTTACCCTAGTCATTCTTTTACTCCTGACATACCTATAGAAAGCTTTAGGGTTTTCCTTGATGCTACCTGCCAAAGACTTCTCATGTCCCCTCCTGGCTCTTCTTAACTCTTTCTTTAGGTCCTTCCTGGCTAACATGTAACTCTCAAGTGCCCTAACTGAGCCTTCACGTCTCATCTTAACATAAGTCTCCTTCTTCCTCTTCACAAGAGATTCAACCTCCTTAGTAAACCACGGTTCCCTCACACGACTGCTTCCTCCCTGCCTGACAGGTACATACCTGTATGTACAGGTACATACAGGTAGAGGTGGATACAATTTTGTCTTTTAAAAAGTGTTTAGACAGTTACATGAGTAAGATAAATACGGAGGGATATGGGCCAAATGCGGGCAATTGGGTGGTTAATTTGGTGGTTAACCACCAATTGGGTGCAATTGGTGGTTAAAAAAAGGGGGAGGCATAGACAAGTTGGGCCGAAGGGCCTGTTTCCATGCTGTAAACCTCTATGACTCTAATTTATCTTGATTGTGATGCCAGGACAAATGAGCTTTTGGTATTCATCAGCATCAGATGACGTTATTCTGGGGGTAAGATCAATCCCTGTCAAGTATGTGCATGTTTAAATTGAAAAAATAATTTTCATCAACGGTAAGAGTAAAGTTCAGTTTTGAAGAACCGAATAAACAAGTCAGGAATGCATAAACTCTGCCTGTTAGTGCCTTGAGTAACAGGAGACACCACCGTAGTGGGTCGGATCTCAGACAATGATGAGACAGAGTGTAGGAATGAGATAGAGAATCTGATGAACTGGTGCAGCAACAATAATCTCTACCTCAATGTCAACAAAACAAAGGAGATAGTCATCGACTTCAGGAAGCATAGAGGAGAACATGCCCCTGTCTACATCAATGGGGACATAGTAGAGAGGGTCAAGAGCTTCAAGTTTTTAGGTGTCCAGGTCACCAACAACCTGTCCTGGTCCCCCCATACGACACTATAGTTAAGAAAGCCCACCAACGCCTCTACTTTCTCAGAAGACTAAGGGAATTTGGCATGTCAGCTACGACTTTCACCAACTTTTACAGATGCACCATAGAAAGCATTCTTTCTGGTTGTATCACAGCTTGGTATGGCTCCTGCTCTGTCCAGGACCGCAAGGAACTACAAAAGGTCGTGAATGTAGCCCAATCCATCATGCAAACCAGCCTCCCATCCATTGACTCTGTCTACACTTCCCGCTGCCTCGGCAAGGCAGCCAGCATAATTAAGGACCCCATTCGCCCCGGAAATTTTCTCTTCCACCTTCTTCCATCGGGAAAAAGATACAAAAGTCTGAGGTCGTGTACCAACCGACTCAAGAACAGCTTCTTCCCTGCTGTTGTCAGACTTTTGAATGAACTTAACTTGCATTAAGTTGATCTTTCTCTACACCCTAGCTATGACTGTAACACTGCATTCTGCACTCTCTCATTTCCTTCTTTATGAACGGTATGCTTTGTCTGGAGAGTGCTCAAAAAAAATACTTTCCACTGTATGCTAATACATGTGACAATAATTAATCAAATCAAATCAAGACTGAAGGAAGAACTGAATGAGGTGTTTAAAACGTTACAAGGATTTATGGGTGGCACGGTGGCACAGTGGTTAGCACTGCTGCCTCACAGCGCCAGGGACCCTGGTTCAATTCCAGCCTTGGGTCACTGTCTGTGTGGAGTTTGCACATCCTCCCCGTGTCTGTGTGGGTTTGCTCTGGTTTCCTCCCACAGTCGAAAGATGTGCAGGCTAGGTTGATTAGTTGTGTTCAGATGACCCTAGTGTCAGGGGGATTAGCAGGGTAAATATGGGGGTTTCGGGAATAGGGCCTGGGTGGGATTGTGGTCGGCGCAGACTTGATGGGCCAAATGGCCTCCTTCTGCACTGTAGGGATTCTATGATTCGAAAGATATAGAGAAATTATGTCCTGAGTTGTACAAGGGGACTTAATTTGAAAATAAAGCAAGGCGCTTCAGGAGTGAGATCAGGAAGCACATTATTGCATTAAGGATGGTGGAAATCTAGAATTCTCGCCTGCATAAAGATGCTGAGTCAGATGAAACTTTGGGCAAGGGCATTAAAGGATATGAAGCAAATAGGATTGAGATCCTGATCAGCCACAAGTTAACTGAAGGATTGAGCAGGCTCGAGGAGTTGAATGGCCTCCTCCTCTTCCAAATTTCTCATGTTCTGCAGTGTACCTTACCATAGTTTTTCTCCTCAGTATAACCTTTAGAGAGAATGTATGTGTAGATAATCTTATTATAGTTCCCTGTGTTGCTTTGGTTATGTCGAACTTCGAAGTGGTTGTTTTCCACGTTGGGATACAAAGCATCCAGCTGGCAAACTTCCAGATAGTGAGTGGCAAATAGTGTGAATGCCTGAATAGAAAGAAAATAGTTTACTCCAAGTGACAAATAGCCAACAAAACCATTTCAACAAAGGTGTCCGTAGGGGTATTTCAATCTACACACAATACCATGAGTCAGCCATGGCTCAGTGGACAGCACTCATGCTTCTAAGGCTGAGGTTTGTGGATTTAGGCCCACTCTCGAGATCAGAGTACATAATTTAGGCTGTTCGCCTCAGGGTGCGCATTACTGAGTGAGTGCTGCACTACTGCAATATTTTCAAACAAGCAAAGTAACCTTAGACGTCATCTGGACCCTTTAGGTGTATGCAAAAGGTCCCATCGGCACTATTTTAAAGGAGAAATCACGGGGAGACGGTGGCATAGTGATACTGTCATTGGACCGGTAATACAGAGACTCAGGGTAATGCTCTGGGTGATACAAAGAGATGTAGAGGGATAGGTAGTATTGAGGGAGCAGGGGAGCTGCAGAAGGACTTGGACAGGTTCGGAGAGTGGGCAAAGAAGTGGCAGATGGAATACAATGTGGAAAAGTGTGAGGTTATGCACATTGGAAGAAGGAATGGAGGCACAGACTATTTTCTAAATGGAGAAATGCTTAGGAAATCAGAAACACAAAGGGACTTGGGAGTCATTGTTTAAAATTCTCTTAAGGTTAACATACAGGTTCAGTCAGCAGTTAGGAAGGCAAATGCAATGTTAGCATTCATGTCGAGAGGACTAGAATACAAGGGCAGGGATGTACTTCTGAGGCTGTATAAGGTTCTGGTCAGACCCTATTTGGAGTACTGTGAGCATTTTTGGACCCCATATCTAAGGAAGGATGTGCTGGCCTTAGAAAAGGGTCCAGAGGAGGTTCACAAGAATGATCCCTGGAATGAAGAGCTTGTCGTATGAGGAACGGTTGAGGACTCTGGGTCTGTACTCGTTGAAGCTTTTGGATTTCCAAAAGGCGTTTGATAAGGTGCCTCACAAAAGATTGCTGAAGAAGATTGGGTCACACGGAGTTGGGGGTAGGGTGCTGGCGTGGATTGGGGATTGGCTATCCGACAGGAAGCAGAGAGTCGGAATAAATGGGTGCTTTTCTGGTTGGCAGATGGTAACTAGTGGCGTGCCGCAGGGATCGGTACTGGGGCCTCAACTAACCATTTATATAGACGATCTGGAGGAAGGGACTGAGTGTAGGGTAACAAAGTTTGCAGACAACACAAAGATAAGGGGAAAAGTGAATCGTGTGGAGGGCGTAGAAGGTCTGCAGAGAGATTTGGACAGGCTGAGTGAGTGAGGATCTGGCAGATGGAGTATAACATTGACAAATGCGAGGTTATTCACTTTGGAGGAAATAATAGCAAATTGGATTATTATCTAAATGGAAAAAAATTGTAACATGCGACTGTGCAAAGGGACCTGGGGGTCCTTGTGCATGAGACGCAAAAACCCAGTCTGCAGGTGCAACAGGTGATCAAGAAGGCAAATGGGATGTTGGCCTATATCGCAAGGGGGATAGAATATAAAAGCAGAGATGTCTTGCTGCATCTGTACAGGGCATTGGTGAGGCCGCAGCTGGAATACTGTGTGCAGTATTGGTCCCCTTATTTGCGGAAGGATATATTGGCCTTGGAGGGAGTGCAGAGAAGGTTCACCAGGTTGATACCAGAGATGAGGGGTGTTGATTATGAGGAGAGACTGAGCAGATTGGGTTTGTACTCGTTGGAATTTAGAATTCCAATTCTGAGGGGGGATCTTATAGAGACCTATAAGATAATGAAGGGGTTGGATAGGGTAGAGGTGGAGAGATTCTTTCCACTTAGAAAGGAAGCTAGAACTGGAGGGCACAGCCTCAAAATAACGGGGGTCAGTTTAGGACAGAGTTGAGGAGGAACTTCTTCTCTCAGAGGGTGGTGAATCTCTGGAATTCTCTGCCCACTGAAGTGGTGGAGGCTACCTCGTTGAATATGTTTAAATCACGGATAGATGGATTCCTAATTGGTAAGGGAATTAGGGGTTATAGGGATCAGGCGGGTGAGTGGAACTGATCCACTTCAGATCAGCCATGATCTTATTGAATGGCAGGGCAGGCTTGAGGGGCGAGATGGCCTACGCCTACTCCTATTTCTTATGTTCTTATGTAAGCTTAGAAGGTTGAGGGGGGATCTTATTGAAACGTACAGGATACTGCGAGGCCTGGATAGAGTGGACGTGGAGAGGATGTTTCCACTGGTAGGAAAATCTAGAACCAGAGGGCACAACCTCAGGCTAAAGGGACGATCCTTTAAAACAGAGATGAGGGGGAATTTCTTCAGCCAGAGAGTGGTGAATCTGTGAAACTCTTTGCCGCAGAAGCTGTGGAGGCCGGGTCATTGAGTGTCTTTAAGACAGAGATAGATAGGTTCTTGATTAATAAGGGGATCAGGGGTTATGGGGAAAAGGCAGGAGAATGGGGATGAGAAAAATATCAACCATGAGCAGACTTGATGGGCCGAGTGGCCTAATTCTGCTCCTATGTCTTATGGTCTTATGGGTTCAAATCCCACCACGGCAGATGGTGAAATTCGGATTCAATAAAAATCTGGAATCAAAAGTCTGATGATGACCAGGAAACCATTTTCAATTGTTGTAAAAACCCACCTAGTTCACGAATGTCCTTTAGGGAAGGAAATCTGCCGTCCTTACCCAGTCTGCCCTACATGTGACTCCAGAACCACAGCAATGTGGTTGACTCTTAATTGGCCCCGCAAGGGATGGGCAATAAATGTTGGCCCAGCCAGCGATTCCCATGTCCCATGAATAGGAAAAAAGGAGCAGGGATGCTCACCTCCAGTTGTCTTGACCAATACACAACTAAAATCAGTAAAACAGATTATCACAACCATTATTACATTGCTGTTTGTGGGAACTCGATGTGGCACAAATTGGCACTTACACTTCTGACAAATAACATACTATATAAAATTCTGAGAAAGAGACAGATCATTAAGATAACCAACAATAAAGAGAACAATTATATAGCATCAGAAGAGAATGCTGATTGATTGGCAAGTGGACTTTGATTGGCAGAAGAGTTGCCAAGGAGAATGCAGCAGTGAACAGTTAACTGCCAAAAAAGTGTGAGGTGATTCACTTTGGAAGAAGTAACAGGATTACAGAGTACTGGGCTAATGGTAAGATACTTGGTAGTGTGGATGAACAGAGAGATCTCGGTATCCATGTGCATAGATCCCTGAAAGTTGGCACCCAGGTTGATAGGGTTGTTAAGAAGGCGTACGGAGCGTTAACTTTTATTGGTAGAGGGATTGAGTTTCAGAGTCAGGAGGTCATGTTGCAGCTGTACAAAACTCTGGTGCGGCTGCACTTGGAGTATTGCGTACAGTTCTGGTCGCCGCATTATAGGAAGGATGTGGAAGCATTGGAAAGGGTGCAGAGGAGATTTACCAGGATGTTGCCTGGTATGGTGGGAAGGTCTTATGAGGAAAGGCTGAGGGACTTGAGGTTGTTTTCGTTAGAGAGAAGAAGGTTAAGAGGTAACTTAATAGAGGCATACAAGATGATCAGAGGATTAGATAGGGTGGATAGTGACAACCTTTTTCCTCGGATGGTGATAGCTAGCAAGAGGGGACATTGTTTTAAACTGAGGGGTGATAGATATAGGACAGATGTCAGAGGTAGGTTCTTCACTCAGAGGGCTGGAATGCCCTGCCTGCAGCAGTAGTGGACTCGCCAACATTAAGGGCATTTAAATGGTCATTGGATAAACATATGAATGATATTGGAATAGTGCAGGTTGGATGAGCTTTAGATTGGTTTCACTGGTCGGCGCAACATCAAGGGCCGAAGGGCCTGTACTGCACTGTAATGTTCTATGTTCTAAACTTGTTGTTCAAATTCAAACCAGGTTGACTCTGCTTGGCATGGGGAATGAACCAGGCTGTTCCCCAAGTTTTTGTTTGGTTAACAAAGGCTCAAATGCATGGACATGCTCATTCTGTCTGCAAAGAGTCTGTGTGTGAATAGATGTGGCTGTGAGCTACACTGCGAGCCTGACTGATAATCTTAAATTGGCTTTCAGTATAATTCTTAGCACAGGAGTTTTTAGCAAGTGTTGTCCAATCATGGAAGCATATCCAATGTTGGACACTATGTTTTGAGTTTTGCAATCACGGACTAGTTTGTTCAGTACTTTGCCTGTTGCGAACAGTCAAAGGTGCATGCTGTTTCATACAATCCACCAGTTGTACAGCTTACATAACTGGAATCACATTGACACTGAAATTCATATAGCACATTACTCATTTGTGTGATAGGGAGAATATCTTTTTGGCTTAATAGCAGCATCCTGTCAGTGGAGAACACCACTTGTGTTGGCACTGCGTAGTAACAGCATGAAACGACTAACTTTGCCTGTTGCTCAAATGTCTGAGTCACTTTACTCTTCCAGCATAAGCTGAGGTAGACTGGGCACTTTCAGGACTGAAAGCGGCAGCCTTAGGCCCATTCATCAGTTTGCACAATATACATAGAACATAGAATATTACAGCGCAGTACAGGCCCTTCGGCCCTCGATGTTGCGCCGACCAGTGAAACCAATCTAAAGCCCCTCTAATCTACACTATTCCAATATCATCCATATGTTTATCCAGTAACCATTTGAATACAGTCAGCGATGATCTGATCACAGCCGCCATTATTCCACAGGATGGATTTGATGAGTAATGTGATAAAGGAAGGGGGCCCCCTGCCCAAGTCCCGAGCAGGATGTTCGTCTAGGCCTCTTCCAGAATGTCTCGAGCAGACATCCTTTCGCTGCTTTGTACAATTATCGGCCACATACTGGGGTGAGGGTGGACGGTCCGCCCTGGGCCTTATCTACCCACTGTAAAATTGTGGACAGGTTGAGGTAGGCCCTTCCACCTGCAAACCCGCCAAGAGGGACTGCAAAATTTTGTCCCATGAAGCTCCTTTATAATTTTAAGGACCTCTATCAGGTTATCCCTCAGTTTTATCTAGCCTGCTGAACCTTTCCTGATATGTATAACCTCTAATTTTCTGGTATCATCTTTATAAATTTTCAAGATCATTCACACAAAGACTAAAATGACCAAATCCTTTACCTTGAAACTGAGCAGAAATTCACAGACTGCATGGCAGATGCCAATACCTTCCTCTGTACTGGTTCCTCTACCCAATTCATCAATTATAATGAGAGATTTGTCAGTGACATTGTGCATGATGTATGTTATCTGTAAGAAAAAGAAGAGATGCATAATTTGCTTTTAAATAAATCACCAAATGCAAAAATGCACAACTCTTGTCTAACAGAATCTTTAAACAGAATCTTTAACACACATTCTGACAGACAGGTGCTTTCATAAAGTTGGCCTGTCTGATATCAGGTCTAAGAGTGCAGCTGTACTGTCACTTTGCTTTGCTGCAAACTAAGTTACAATGTACAGCCGAAAGGGTCACATTCTGGTGTTTATGCTCCAAATGAGCCTTCTCCCACTCACATTTATCTCACATTATCAGCATAACCTTCGATTCCTTTACCTTGTCTAGCTTCCCCTTAGTCTGGATTGGTTGGGAGTTGGGGGGTGAAGAGAGCTGCTCCAAATAAATTAAACAGATAAACTCCACGGTGCTCGAGCAATGAGATTTCAAAGCTCTCTAAGTGTTGCTTGGTTGTGAGAAGAAACAATTTACATTTTTATGGCGCCTTTCACAACTTCTAATGTCTCAAAAGAACAAAGAACAAAGAACAATACAGCACAGGAACAGGCCCTTCGGCCCTCCAAGCCCACGTCGCTCCCTGGTCCAAACTAGACCATTCTTTTGTATCCCTCCATTCCCACTCCGTTCTAGATAAGTCTTAAACGTTCCCAGTGGGGGCATTCCAGGCCCCCACCACTCTCTGTGTAAAATATGTCCTTCTGATATCCGTGTTAAACTTCCCCCCCCCCCTCACCTTGAACCTATGACCCCTCGTGAACGTCACCACCGACCTGAGAAAAAGCTTCCCACCATTCACCCTATCTATGCCTTTCATAATTTTATACACCTCTATTAGGTCACCCCTCATCCTCCGTCTTTCCAGTGAGAACAACCCCAGTTTACCCAATCTCTCCTCATAACTAAGCCCCTCCATACCAGGCAACATCCTGGTAAACCTCCTCTGCACTCTCTCTAAAGCCTCCATGTCCTTCTGGTAGTGTGGTGACCAGAACTGGATGCAGTATTCCAAATGCGGCCGAACCAACGTTCTATACATCTGCAACATCAGACCCCAACTTTTATACTCTATGCCCCATCCTATAAAGGCAAGCATGCCATATGCCTTCTTCACCACCTTCTCCACCTGAGACGTCACTTTCAAGGATCTGTGGACTTGCACACCCAGGTCCCTCTGCATATCTACACCCTTTATCGTTCTGCCATTTATCGTATAGCTCCCCCCTACATTAGCTCTACCAAAATGCATCACTTCGCATTTATCTGGATTGAACTCCATCTGCCATTTCTTTGCCCAAATTTCCAGCCTATCTATATCCATCTGTAGCCTCTGACAATGCTCCTCACTATCTGCAAGTCCAGCCAATTTCGTGTCGTCTGCAAACTTACTGATCACCCCAGTTACATGTTCTTCCAGATCATTTATATAAATCACAAACAGCAGAGGTCCCAATACAGAGCCCTACGGAACACCACTGGTCACAGGCCTCCAGCCAGAAAAAGACCCTTCCACTACCACCCTCTGTCTTCTGTGACCAAGCCAGTTCTCCACCCATCTAGCCACCTCCCCTTTTATCCCATGAGATCCAACCTTTTTCACCAGCCAACCATGAGGGACTTTGTCAAACGCTTTACTAAAGTCCATATAGACGACATCCACGGCCCTTCCCTCGTCAACCATCCCAGTCACTTCTTCAAAAAACTCCACCAGGTTAGTGAGGAATGACCTCCCTCTCACAAAACCATGCTGACTATCGTTAATGAGTTTACTCCTTTCTAAATGCGCATACATCCTATCTCTAAGAATCCTCTCCAACAACTTCCCTACCACGGACGTCAAGCTCACCGGCCTATAATATCTCGGGTTATCCTTCCTACCCTTCTTAAATAACGAGACCACATTAGCTATCCTCCAATCCTCTGGGACCTCACCTGTGTCCAGTGACGAGACAAAGATTTGCGTCAGAGGCCCAGCGATTTCATCTCTCGTCTCCCTGAGCAGCCTTGGATAGATTCCATCAGGCCCTGGGGATTTGTCAGTCTTTATATTCTCTAAAAAACCTAACACTTCCTCCCTTGTAATGGAGATTTTCTCTAACGGTTCAACACTCCCCTCCAAGACACTTCCAGTCAACACATCCCTCTCCTTTGTGAATACCGACGCAAAGTATTCATTTCGGATCTCCCCTACTTCTTTGGGCTCTAAGCATAATTCCCCACTTTTGTCCCTGACAACCCTTTTGTTCCTAACGTATGAATAAAATGCCTTGGGATTCTCCTTAATCCTGTCAGCCAAGGACATTTCGTGACCCCTTTTTCACCTTTCTAATTCCCCGTTTGAGTTCTTTCTTACTTTGTATTTTTTCAGCCAATGAAATACTTTTCAAGTGTAGTCACTGTTTTAGGAAATGTAGTCATCAATCTGTGCACAGCAAACTCCCACAAACAGCAAAATGATAAAGACCAGACAATCTGTTTTCAGTGAAGCTAGACGAAGGATAAATATTCGCCAGGACACCAGGGACATCACACCTGGCCCTTTTTCAATAGTGCTACAGGATCTTTTATGTCCACCTGTGACGATATCAGTTTAACAGCTTATCTGAAGGACAACACCTCCAACAGTTCCGCACTCCCTCAGTGCTGCATTGGCATATCAGCCTGGTTTATAAGGTAAAAGACATTTCTACATTTCTAGATGATTCTGACGTGCTTTCTATATCAAACATTAATTACCATGAACAAGATATCTTCCAAAAGAACTAAAAAGGATAATAAGATTTTTGCACCTCTTTCATCTCCTTCATAAATGTTGATGAGTTTGTTTCAATGTCATCGTCTACACCTATCCTGGTAAAGATCTGGTCGGCTATTCGAAATGAGGCATACTCAGCTGGAACAAAGGAACCTAATGGTGCAGAAAGGGGAATTTATCTATCACTCCTCCAACTTCCTCAAAGCATGTATGCATTTACACTTTATCTTTTAAATTTGACAATGTTTGTTGCAAGTTTCTTTCAGAATTATGTGAATCATGTAGAATTTGCAGCGCAGAAACAGGCCATTGAGCTCGACTGGTCCATGACAGTGTTTATACTCCACATGAACTTCACTGATATTAATGAAACCTAGTTTTGGTCTCTCCCACAAATGGAAACATTTTCTCTAGCCCTAACAAATCCCTTCATAGGTTTAAATACCTCTATCAAGTCAGCCCCTCAGCCTTTTCTTTTCTCATGATATTTAAAATATTTGTGTAATTTCTTTGTTGATTTTTGTAATCTTTTGTTAATGAGAATGGTTTAATGGCTCCTATAACAAAGTGAGATGACTGGAGGTCAGGAGAAGTTTGACAGTGATATTCTCTCACCCCATGCTGGAATAATATTCTAACAAATGCTTGCTTGGTTCCAATATGAAAAATGACCTGTTGACAACATAATGGAGAGAGAAAGTGGGGGGAAAATTGGTAACAAAAAAATTTTTGTTTAAAAGCTGAGAATTTAAATCCCTTAACTTTTCAATCACTCTGTAGCTGAGTGTCAAGCTCCCCAGGCAAGTATTAACATTCTTCTGTGCTCAGTATCCCAGCCAATGCAATAACTATTTTCCACATAACATAGTAGGCACATAAGTCAGTGTGCATTCCTGTCTTGTTGTGCACTTCATTTAATACTCTAAAGCAAGTCCACACACATACTCACACACACACACACACACACTCACACAGACACACACATTTGACACCCAGTTGAATGCTACCATGTATATCATTACTGGAACACTATGCTTAACATCATTCCCTTGGCTCCCTGTCCTGGTAAACATCACTCCTCCACATATCCACTGACTTGTAACAACCCACAAAATGATAGGAAAAGTTCGCAATGCCCTCCATCTGCTGATCTATTCAGTATTCGTACCCAAGGTACGATTCCCATCAAGAAGGCCGATGTGGAAAAACCCTCCCACACAAGAGTTCAACACAAATTCCATATGGACAAACACATGGGAATCATTGGACATGACAAACAAGTATTTGGTTTCAAACCCAACCCAACAGCTGACTGGCTGCAACCTTCCAAGGAAAGAGTGGTCCACACTCAACAGGTTCAGGAATGGCCATGGCCCCTGCTTGGCCAACCTCCACAGATGGGACATTAGTGCCAGCCCCCTATGTGCCCGTGGGAAAGAGCAAACTCTGCACCACATCATAGAAGAGTGTCCAATCCAGAGATTCAGCAGAGGTCTATCCACACACAACACAGCAGGACCCGGAAGAAACTGCTTGGTTTAGGGACTTTGTATCTGCTACAACATTCAAAACGCTTATCAGTGAGATTATAAGATAAAATTCAACACCAAGCCACATAAGAGGAGGTGCAGAATATCATGGAATGCCATTAACAGTGAGTTCAGAGGTTGAAGACCTCTAATTTGATGGTAAAGAGCGAGGTTGTAGGAGGTCAAAAGAACATGGTTCTAAAGACAATTCATTATGAAGTAAATTTAACTTCTTACACAACAGGTAAACATATCCAGGATCCTGAAAGTTCAAATGCAATTCTTTCGAAAATTATGGCTGGAATTTTACCGGCATGCCCATCCCGATTCCGGGACATTCTCCATTGGCCTCGGGTGGGATCACACGAACCTCGGGCGGACTTGCCAGTAAAATTCCGCCCTATGTCTGTTACTATTTGTTTTTGGAAGGGGGGTGACACTCAACTTCTGACAGCCCAGAGAAGGCACCTCTGAACCATTTCAGTCCTTTTGGTAATGAGGCTCCCTAAAGGATTTTAATCAGTAATGAAGAAGCAGTGAGTACAGTGCCCATAAAACAGGCTGCACTGCACAGATAGTCGGGTTAATCCTCATTGTCTGGCACTCTACACTCCCAGCCCTTTAATCTACTCGCTGCCCTTCACTCCAACCTCTCCACCTGTCACTCTACACTCCCCGCCTGTACTTCTACTCTCCCTGATCACTGCTGCAATTCAAGCCTATTTAGCTCTTGCTCAGATCTAATTTCACTCTGCTAAACTCCTACTCACCAATCTGGGCTATAATCTGACACAGGGCGATTTGTTTAAGGTAGGTTGACTTTCCACTCATGTTGGGCCCAGTGACAATGATGAAGTTGTTGCCATCAGAGATGTACGTGTTATTAGCAACAGGCTTCTCCATCGATATATTTTCAAGAATAGGGTGCCGTCCCTGCTTAACAGCCAACGTATCGGTGAACTCCGGACGAACTGAAGCAAACCAAGAACAATCAATCATGAAAACCTGGTTGGATTTTGATATTAGTTCCCTGAACTTGCTCAGCAATCCACCATAACAAGAACCAAAACACAGGATAAATGCGTGGAAGTGTTTCTATCTATTTTCCGCTGACCAATTATAAGAACTTATGAGCAAAGAACAAAGAGCCAGCAAATGTCACAGGGAACAAATAACAACTTTTCTGTACAGTTACTACCCTTTTAATTATTACTCATTAAAAATTGCTAAGTTTGGAGTAGGAATTCAAATGTACATCGAATGAATTGTCTGTCATAGAATCATAGACCCATTGTGCTTGTGCCAGCTCTTTGAAACAGCTTTTTAATTAGTCACACTCTCCTGTGCTTTCTGCAAAGCCCTGCAATTGTTTCTGCTACAAGTATTTATCCAATTCCCTTTGAAAGTTATTATTGAATCTGTTCACCTCCCTTCTCAGCAGTGCATTACAGACCATAATAATTCAGTGCATGAAAAGACCTGTGGTTCTTTTGTCAATTCCTTAAAGTTGTGTGCTCTGATTATTACAAAACAGAATTGTCCGACTGTGAGAATACATATAAGCAGAGCAACCACTGGGAAGTTATAATTTACTCCAAGTCCCAGTATTTGAAACCTCCCACATAGAAACATAGAAAATAGAAGCAGTTGGTCATTTGGCCCTTTGAAACTGCTCTGCCATTTAATATGATCATGGCTGATCCTCCATCACAACGCCATCCTCCAGCACTCCCCGCTACTCCTTGATGCCTTTAGAGTCCATCAATTTATCTATTTCCTTCTTAAAATCAGTAACTTGGCCTCCACAGCCTGCTGTGCTGGAGAATTCCACAGGTTCACCACCTTCTGAGTGAAGAAGTTCCTCCTCACCTCAGTCCTAAATGGCCTCCCCTGTATCTTGAGACTGTAACCCCTTGCTCTAACCCTCTGCCAGGGGAAACATCATCCCGGCATCCAATCTGTGCAGCACTTTCAGAATTTTATTTGTTTCGATGAGATTCCCCACAGTCCTGTAAACTCCAACGTATACACATTCTTAATTCAATGGCTTTGTAGAGGCGCTTTCCGGTACTGCACAAATCCGTGCAAATCCCATAGTTCCAGGTTATATTCCTTGACATGAAGTAGCTGATTTCAGTCAGACTAGGAGTCAATTGGAGATTTCAACAACAATTTGAATTTATATAGCATACTTAACATTGTAAAACAGCCCAAGGCACTTCATAGGAGAGCTATCTAACAGAATTTGGAAGTAAGCCAATGAAGGGATATTAGCACAAGTGGTCAAAAGTTGGTCAAAGAGATATGTTTGCAGAAGCATCTTAAAGGGTAGAGAAGTTTAAGGTGAAAATTCCAGGATTTAGGCTCCAGGAAACTGAAAGAATGACCAAGAATGAGATTCAAAAATCTTTATTAAGTATGGATTTTTTAAAAATATACTCTTAGGATGTGAGCCCACTAGCAGTTTATTACTCATTCCTAATTACTCTTGAGAAGGTGGTGTGAAGTACTGACATTGTTGGTCCAGCTAGGATTTTAGTCAATGGTGACCCTGCCCCCCAGGACGCTGATGCTGGAAATTCAGACATGGTAATGCCAAGGATAGGCAGCTAGATTTTCTCTTGTTGGCAAAGGTTATTGCCTGACGTAAATGTTACTCATAACTTAGCAGCACGAATGTTGTCCAGGTCAGGACAATTTCTTAAACCAGAATGTTCTACAACCAACCAGGGGACAGGTTATTCCAGACCTGGTAATGAGCAATGAGACATGGTTAATCAATAACTTCATGGTAAAGGAGCCTCTAGGTAATAGCAATCATAATATAATAGAATATCATATTTAGTTTGAAGAAAAGTACAGTGTATCCCTAAGACTAGAGTTTTAAACCAAGTAAAAGGTATCAGCTGGAAAACAAGGTTAAAAGGTACAATAGTGTGATATTTAATAACTCTCAGCAACAATTTAACCCAGTGAGAAAGAATGACTCTTTGAGATGGATACATAATCTGTGACTAAATAAGAAAGTTAAAGATAACATAAAATTGAAAGATTTGGAAAAGAGTAGTGGTAAATCAGAAGATAGGTCAGATTTTAACCAGCATAGAATGACTAAGAAAACAAGAGGCAGAAAGTGGAGTACGAGAGAAAGCTAGCTAGTAATATAAAAACAGATACGAGATTCTACAAGCATTTAAATAAAAGAGGAACTAAAGTTCATGTTGGTCCTTTAGCAAGTGAGTCTGGGGAATTGTTAATGGCAGTATATTGGCAGATAGGAAACAGAGAGTAGGAATAAACTGATCTTTTTCAGAGTGGCAGACAGTGACTGGTGGGGGTACCACAGGGATCAGTGCTTGGGCCTCAGCTATTCATAATGATTCGGGTGAGAGAACTAAATGTAATATTTCCAAGTTTGCTGACGACATAAAACTAGGTGAGAATGTGAGAGGTGAGGAGGATGTAAAGAGGCTTCAAGGAGACTTCGACAAGTTGAGTGAGGCAGTATAACATGGATAAGTGTGAAGTTATCCACTCCAGGTGGAAAAAGAGAATGACAGGGTATTACTTACTGTAAAGACCAAGGGCCCACATTAGCTGTCAGCGGGAATGGCACACAGGCGGAAAATATGGTGAGAATTGTGATGTTATGTTGGCAAGGATTCCAACAGCTTTGCAAAAATGGAAAAAAGACAAGGGGACCCCCCCCCCCCCACCCACACCCCCCCGAGGGCACAGAGGTAGATATAAGCCCCAGAAGAGGGTTCATTTTCTGTGCCGATTGGGGCACTATTTTTAAAGGGTGTCCCGATCTCTGTGGAGTCGGCCTTGCCAGCTCTACCAGGGCTCCACCCACCACAATGAGAAGATTAACTCAATTCAATCCTGGGATGAAGAGCTTATCTTGTGAAGGATGGTTGAAAAGGTTGGGCCTACACATTGGAGTTTAGAAGAATGCTTAATAGCTTGTTTAGCTTAGGATAGAATCATGCATGAAGAATAGCCATTAGAATCAGGTACCAGAGGATGCTTCACACACGTGGAATCATTTGGCAAAAGCCAACGCCTTGAGAAGGCAGGATAGCAAACTACAGAGAATGTCCAGCACAGAAACAGGCCATTTGGTCCAATTGATCTATGCTGCATTTATACTTAGAAAAGTACATTGAAAATAGAAGCATTCGGCCCTTCGAGCCTGCTCCACCATTCATTATGATCATTGCTGATCATCAAATTCAATATCCTGATCCCACCTTCCCATTTAGCCCCAAGGTTCATGCTCCACACAAGCCTTCTTTCAGCCCCTCTTCATTTCATTATATCATTGTAACTTTCTAGTCTTTTCTCCCTGTGTTGCCCAGCATTTCCGCAAATGCATCTATGCTATTCACCTCAATCACTCCTAGCTAGTTCCAAATTCTCATCACTCCCTGGGTGAAGATATGCCTCCTGAATTTCTGATTGGATTAATTAGTGACTATGTTATATTTGTAGCCTCTATTTCAATCACCCCCAAATGTAGAAACATGTTCTATCTATTCTATCAAACTTTTTCATAATTTTCAAGGTTTCTATTCGTTCACTCATCAGCTTTCTCTTTAATGGAGAGCTCCAGCCCTTTTCATTTTACATAATTGAGGGCAGCATGGTGGCACAGTGGTTAGCACTGCTGCCTCAAAGTGTCAGGGACCCGGGTTCAATTCCCGGCTTGGCTCACTGTCTGTGTGGAGTTTGCACATTCTCCCCGTGACTGCATGGGTTTCTTCCGGGTGCTTCGGTTTCCTCCCACAGTCCGAAAAACGTGCTGGTTAGGTGCATTAGCCATGCTAAATTCTTCCTCAGTGTGCCCAAACAGGTAACCGGAGTGTGGCAACTAGGGGATTTTCACAGTAACTTCATTGCAGTGTTA
This sequence comes from Mustelus asterias, assembly GCF_964213995.1. Lineage (NCBI taxonomy): Eukaryota > Metazoa > Chordata > Chondrichthyes > Carcharhiniformes > Triakidae > Mustelus > Mustelus asterias. The sequence continues at coordinate 135,767,924 of NC_135808.1, forward strand.
ATGTAAGCCTACTTGCAACTAATAACTAAAAAAACTAAATTTTCCTAAAATGTAACAGAAACTGAGGCACCGTAGTCAATTGCTAGGAATTGAATTTTAGCTAAATTTGTGTTAAAATTACAGTGTGTTAAGTTTGTTTCTCAAACACTTATTTAAACATTGTCACTTGCAATACAAAAAACAGGAAAGACCCTTGCCATAGTCTGAAAGCGTGCAGGTGTGCGCAAAGGACAACAACATGTCCAACATGGAAACTGCATCTGACAGCTTGTACAGACAATGGATGTGTTTGTAGATCTCGCTTAGGAGTTTGCAAACTACCCTGGATAAAGACAAAGAAAACAATTACAATTTAGGTTGTTAGCAAAACAAAATAGGTTTGATTATTGAGTTGTAAAAAATAAGCAGCAGAAAACATATGGCCATCAAGTTCCTTGCTAGCAACTCGATCAATATAACTGCTTATTTATCTGACATGATTAAATCCATTAAAAGAAAGATTTGCATTTAGGACCTCAGAAAATCCCAAAGGACTTTACAGACATAAATACTTTATTGTAATAGAGGAAACCTGGCAGCCAATTTGTGTACAGTAAGGTACCACTATCAACAATGTGTGAAAGATTGGGGCAATAAATATTGACAGGACATCAGGGGGCATTCCCTTTTCCAAAATGGTGATTTTGGATCCTTTACTCCCATCTGCAAGGCAGGCAAGGGCTCAGTTTAACGTCACATCTGAAAGGCAGCTCCTCCAACAATGCAGCACGGCCTCAGTGCTACAGTGGGAATGTCAGCCTTGGATGTTCCACTTACGTCTCTGGAGTGAGACCTCTGACAGAGAGGCAAGAGTGCCACCCACGAAGCCACAACTGACTTCCATTCATTGCATTTTATTCTTAGTTTATTTCCATTTTTGGCCTCCTGCCATCTGTTACAAGAATATACCAGCTTTCTTGAAAGAACAAAAGTTGCTTTATGAATATTCCTAATCTCCTTACAGATAGGTCATGTGGTAAATCTCCCGCAAAGACTCTTGGCACCGTTCATTCATTTTAATTAAGTCGGTGGTAGTGAAGTTGTAAGTATTCTTCATCACGGTGACCTGGGAAGGAATTCACAAGTTATAACAGAAGCTTTCTGCAGGACTCAGAACAAGTCAGGCCAAGATCCCACATCACAGCCTATGCAGGAGGCAGGCATGCCATTATAAAATGCTAAGCAGCTTTGTGCCAGTTAAATGTCTAGACTTTGCCTGTTTAATACATAAGGTTGACTAGGAAAATGGGAACATTGGAGCAGGAGTAGGTCATCTGGCCTGTTGAGCCTGCTCTACCCTTCGATTAAATTATGGCTCAACGGCACTTTCCTGCACTATCTCCATCTCTTTCATATACTAATATCATTAATATTTAGCAATGTTGTTGATTTCTGTCTTGAACATGCTCAATAATTGAGTTTCCACAGCCCTCTGGGGTAGAGAATTCCAAAGATTCATCACCCTCTTTGTGAAGGAATGCCTCCATATGAACAGTCTGCCCTTATTCAGAGACTGGATCCTCTGATTCTAGCCCCACCCCCAGGGGAAACATCCTTCCAATATCTATCCTATCGCTCCCTTTAAGAATTTTTAAAGCTTCAGTGACATCACCTCTCATTCCTCAAAACTCTAGTTACAGACCCAGTTTCCACAATTGCTCCTCATAAGGCAATCCTGCCATCCCAGGGGTTAATTTGGTGAATCTTTGTTGCACTCCCTCCCTGGCAAGTTTATCCTTCCTTAAATAAGGAGACCAAAACTGTACACATTACTCCAGGTGAGGTCTCACCAAGGTTCTGTACAATTGCAGCAAGACATTTTCATTCCTGTGCTCAGATCCCTATGCAATGACAGCCAACATACCATTTGTCTTCCCAATTGCTTGCTGCATCCACACACTAGCTATTAGTGGCTCTTGAACAAGAAAACCCAGGACCCTTTGGACACCTGTACTTCCCAATTCCTCACCATTTAAGAAATACACTGCATTTCTGTTTTTTCTACCAAAATTGATGACTTCACACATATTTCATCTGCCACGTTCTTGCCCAATCACTTAGCTTGTCCAAATTCCATTCAAGGCCCCTTGCATCCTCCTTACAGCTTACATTCTAAATCTAGTTTTGTGTTATCAGCAAATATGGAAATATAACATTTGGTCCCCACATCCAAATCATTTATATAGATTGTGAACAGTTGTGGTCCCAGTACTGATCCTCGTGGTAACCCATGCAGTAACAGCCTGCTATTCTGAGACTGACCAGCTTATTCCTACTCTCTGTTTCGTGCCTGTTAACCAATGATCAATCCATATCAGTCAGTATACATAGCTATACATGTTCATCCTGAATGGGTACCATTGTGTTTTACGCTTGCTTGTCACTTTGTCTGTTAAACTCACGGATTTAGAATGAAATTGTTGATTGGTGCCTATTTGAATGGGGAAGAAAGAAAGAATTGCATTTAGATAGCACCTGTCACAAACAGAGGGCAACCCAATTCACCACCTGCCTGGGATCTTTTATGTCCTCCCAAGAAGGTAAACAAGACCTCAGTTAAAATCTCATCTGAAAGTCAGCATCTCGCCCCAGTATTTGATTTGATTGTTCCTCCAAATTACAGCAGACCCAACCCTGGACTGCGAGACCAGAATATGAGTCAAAGTCTCTGCAGTTGGGCTTGAACCCACAATCTTCTGGCTCAGAAGTGAGAGGGCTGTCACTGAGCCGTGACTAATACAGATACTAGGAAGCCTATCTGCTGAGATGGATGCTGAGCCTGCCTCTTCTCTTATGGGATCACGTTGCCCTGATCCTGTGCTCCTCCAATTCTGCCTCTTGTGAATTCCAGTTTCACTGTCCCATCACTGGCAGCTTTGTCTTCAGCTGTTGTGGCCCTAAACAAATGAATTTCCCCCCTAAACCTGATGCCTCTCCTTCCTCCCCACCCCGATTAAACCTGTCTGCCTTCTATCTTCCCCATTTATCACTAAACCTGTCTGGTTCTCTATTTCATGCCCCTCCCCCCCAGCTCTGCCACACACACACTATACCTATATGCCTCTCCATCCTCCCCGCCTTGACAAAATCTGTCTGCCTCTCTATCCTCCCTCTCCCGCCACTAAAACTTTCTGCCTCTCCATCTCACCTCCCCCCCCACTCCCCTACCCAAACCTGTCTGCTTCTCTATCCTCCCCAGCCTGACTAAACCTGTTTGCCTCTCCATTTCCCCCATCCTGCCACTCCTTTAAGATGTTTCTTAAAACCTACTTTTTTGACCAAGCATTAGGTCACAGATCCTAATATCCCCTTATGTGGCTCAACATTAAATGTTGTTTGATGAAGTTGCTGTAAAGTACTTTGGGGTGTTTGACTATGTCAAAGGGGCTGTATAATGCAGGCTACTTTTGTTGAAAAAGGGAAGTTCAACAATTCATTTGATTTTCCAATTAAAATTATGAAGGATATATCCACTAAAAATAGACTTCTTTGTAATTGGAACCCAGCATGACTTAATACCATGTTTAAAAATTGTAATTAACAGAAGCTGCAATGAGTAACGCACCTTCATGAACTCTGAAGGCAGTTGTCCATTAGGGAATGAAACTCCGTCACAGCTCAGCTGAATGAAGAATCCTCGGGTGGTACTGAAGCTGGTTTTCAGAGGCAGGTTATATTTTTCTCCCAGCTGTGTTATCATTCCTACTCAATTTAACATGAAATAGTGAAAAGACTTATCAAGCCTCGTAGGAGTTACTGAAGTGTCATTTACAGATTCATCAAATCAAATACGGTGCAGTCAGCACAACGCAAAATCAATGATAAAACCATTTCTTGTCTAGTGGATATTTGACCTCTGTTGTTTTAATCCAAATGGAAAGAATATACCAAATGGAGTAGTAAAAACAAAGAAATAACCAAAGAAAGAACAAAAATGTATGATTTTTAAAAATTCATTCATGAGACATGGGCGTCGCTGGCTGGGCCAGCATTTATTGCCCATCCCTAGTTGCCTGAGGGCAATTGAGAGTCAACCACATTGCTGTGGATCTGGAGTCATATGTAGGCCAGACCAGGTAAGGAGGGCAGATTTCCTTCCTTAAAGGAAATGTCCCTAAAGGACATTTTATGACAATTGACAATGGTTTCATGGTCATCAGAACGCTCTTAATTCCAGATTATTTTTATGGAATTCAAATTCCACCATCTGCCGATTTTGAGAGTCAGTAATTCTGGAGTCCTCCATTCTCTATTCAGTTGCAGAATTTCCAAACTCTCCTGCAAAGGTAGCTGAAAATGATTGTTTCCCTAAAATGTTTTCTTTAAGGCAACAGTCATTTGATCAAAAAAAGAGTTCTCACCACAAAATTGAACCCTCGACAGAACCAAAAATCTAGCCATGTGAGATTTATGCACAATCTAATAATTTGAACACAAGCACAGACTCCGGAGTTTCTAGGTCAAATTTCCTTAGTCTTTTATATAATCATTCAAAATCCTTCTATGGATTAATAGTTTTAAGAAGATGGACAATCAAATATTGACCACGCCTTGTAGGCTTCTAACAAGTTATTGTTTTGTAAATTCTGTCCATATATTGCAATAGACTCAACAAACTAGATCAATTATATTCAGTTCCAAAAATACTTTATTTTCAATCTTTGTTCTTTCTGGTAAGGTCAAACCCATCCCTTGCTTCCTCTTGGCTAGAGCAGTGACCTGAGTGCACATCTCCACCTCATTCTTCCAATGCTTGCATGGTTCCAATGCTGAACAGACTGGTGGGATAATCATAGTTTCTGATCTGACAGTGTGACTCAGAAATTGCAACTTAAAAACTGCCAGGAACTTTACGTTTGTCGGAAAGATGAATTGCTTTCTGATTTCTTTATCTTCCCACCTGACGAGATTGAGGTTAGTCCTCTGCGACCATGTTAAACAGGTGAAAAGCCATTCACTGAATTCAGCAGCAGGAGACTTCTGATAGAACATAGAACATAGAAAAACTACAGCACAAACAGGCCCTTCGGCCCACAAGTTGTGCCGAACACATCCCTACCTTCTAGACCTACCTATAACCCTCCATCCTATTAAGTCCCATGTACTCATCCAGGAGTCTCTGAAAAGACCCTATTGAGTTCGCCTCCACCACCACTGACGGCAGCCGATTCCACTCGCCCACCACCCTCTGTGTGAAAAACTTACCCCTAACATCTCCCCTGTACCTACCCCCCAGCACCTTAAACCTGTGTCCTCTCGGAGCAGACATTTCCACCCTGGGAAAAAGCCTCTGAGAGTCCACCCGATCTATGCCTCTCAACATCTTATACACCTCTATTAGGTCTCCTCTCATCCTTCGTCTCTCCAAGGAGAAAAGACCGAGCTCCCTCAGCCTATCCTCATAAGGCATGCCACTCAATCCAGGCAACATCCTTGTAAATCTCCACTGCACCCTTTCAATCTTTTTCACATCCTTCCTATAGTGAGGCGACCAGAACTGAGCACAGTACTCCAAGTGGGGTCTGACAAGGGTCTTATATAGCTGCATCATTATCCCCGGACTCCTAAACTCAATCCCTCTATTGATAAAGGCCAGCACACCATACACCTTCTTAACCACCTCCTCCCCTGCGGGGCCGATTTTAGAATCCTATGGACCGGGACCCCAAGGTCCTTCTGATCCTCCACAGTACTAAGAGTCTTTCCCTTTATATTGTACTCCTTCATCCCATTTGACCTACCAAAATGGACCACGACGCATTTATCTGGGTTGAAGTCCATCTGCCACTTGTCCGCCCAGTCTTGCATCCTATCTATGTCCTCTGTAACTTCTGACATCCCTCCAGACTATCCACAACCCCACCAACCTTCGTGTCATCGGCAAACTTACCAACCCATCCCTCCGCTTCCTCATCCAGGTCATTTATGAAAATGACAAACAGCAAGGGTCCCAGAACAGATCCCTGGGGCACACCACTGGTGACCGACCTCCATTTAGATGATGCACAACTGTTTTAAACAAAGAACAAGGAACAAAGAAAATTACAGCACAGGAACAGGCCCTTCAGCCCTCCAAGCCTGCATCGACCATGCTTTTATTGTGGTACAATAGAACCTTAGTTAGGCCGTACTTGGAATATAGTGTTCCATTCTGGTCGCCACACTACCAGAAGGATATGGAGGCTTTGGGGAGGGTACAGAAAAGATTTACCAGGATGTTGCCTGGTATGGAGGGCATTAGCTATAAGGAGAGGTTGGAGAAACTTGGTTTGTTCTCACTGGAACGACGGAGGTTGAGGGGAGACCTGATAGAAGTCTACAAGATTATGAGAGGCATGGACAGAGTGGATAGTCAGAAGCTTTTTCCCAGGGTGGAAGAGTCAATTATTAGGGGGCACAGGTTTAAGGTGCGAGGGGCAAGGTTTAAAAGAGATGTACAAGGCAGATTTTTTACACAGAGGGTGGTGGGTGCCTGGAACTCGTTGCTGGGGGAGGTAGTGGAAGCGGATACGGTAGTGACTTTTAAGGGGCGTCTTGACAAGTACATGGGATGGGATGGGAATTGAGGGGTATGGTCCCCGGAAGGGTAGGGGGTTTTAGTTAAGTCAGGCAGCATGGTCGGTGCAGGCTTGGAGGGCCGAAGGGCCTGTTCCTGTGCTGTAATTCTCTTTGTTCTTTGTTCAATAGTTCAGCGCAAACACTGGTTTCTACTTTACCTTCCGGATCCTCTCCCAACTGAAGAAGCTTCCCCAACTGGAAAAAACTCAGCTGTTAAACACAAGCTTCAGTAAACATCAGCTGCCCTCAATTCTTGGTTTTCTTTCTTAAAGGGGCCTGCATTTCAAACGCTGACACTTACATCAGGTCACTAGCAAGTGCAGAACTGGACAGACTTCATAAATATCCTTATTTTCAGGGATAACCTTATTTTCAGCGCCATTAATAATGGGCTGGATTTTGTGATGATAATGATGGAGAAACTGTCAGCATTCGGCATCATTATCCCACTGAACTGACAGAAGCTTGGAGTCTGCACACGCACAATGACAGAAATCTAGACATTGTTGATTCCACCAGCAGATATGTTGTTGAGGTCTTCCCAGACTGTAATCCTTAAGCAATCACTGAGTTGATGAAAACTTCAATTTTACTTGGTTAGACTCATAAAACCCTTGAACAGATTACAACTTATTAACTGAGATATGATGATGTACTAAGTTCATAATAAATACTAAACACCCCCACTAACCCTGAAAAGCTAACATCAAAAAAGAACATAAGAATATAAGAACTAGGAACAGGAGTAGGCCATCTGGCCCCTCGAGCCTGCTCCACTATTCAATAAGATCATGGCTGATCTTTTCATGGACTCAGCTCCACTTACCCGCCCACTCACCATAACCCTTAATTCCTTTACTGTTCAAAAATTTATCTGTCCTTGCCTTAAAAACATTCAATGAGGGAGCCTCAACTGCTTCACTGGGCTGGGAATTCCACAGATTCACAACCCTTTGTGTGAAGAAGTCCCTCCTCAACTCAGTCCTAAATCTGCTTCCCCTTATTTTGAGGCCATGCCCCCTAGTTCTAGTTTCACTCGCCAGTGGAAACAACTTCCCTGCTTCTATCTTATCTATTCCCTTCATCATCTTATATGGTTCTATAAGATCTCCCCTCATTCTTCTGAATTCCAATGAGTAAAGCCCCAATCTACTCAGTCTCTTCTCATAAGCCAACCCTCTTAACTCCGGAATCAACCTAGTGAATCTCCTCTGCACCCTCTCCAGTGCCAGTATATCCTTTCTCAAGTAAGGAGACCAAAACTGTACTCAGTATTCCAGGTGTGGCCTCACCAGCACCTTATATAGCTGCAACATAACCTTGCTGTTTTTAAACTCCATCCTTCTAGCAATAAAGGACAAAATTCCATTTGCCTTCTTAATTACCTGCTGCACCTGCAAACCAACTCCTTGCAATTCCTACACAAGAACACCCAGGTCCCTCTGCACAGCAACATGCTGCAATTTTTTACCATTTAAATAATAGTCCATTTTGCTGTTATTCCTACCAAAATGGATAGTCTCACATTTACCAACATTATACCCCATCTGCCAGACCCTCGCCTACTCACTTAGACTGTCTATATCCCTTTGCAGACTTTCAGCGTCCTCTGCACACTTTGCTCTGCCACCCATCTTAGTGTAATCTGCGAATTTTGACACACTACACTTGGTCCCCAACTCCAAATCATCTATGTAAATCATAAACAATTGCGGTCCCAATACTGATCCCTGAAGCACACCACTAGTCACTGATCACCAACCAGAAAAACACCCATTTACCCCCACTCTTAGCTTTGTCTCCAATGTCTCCATTGTGATAAAAAAAATACATATAACTTTAAAATAAGGGATTATTTTTGATAAATTCTGTTCACATTATTTTAGCTTCTATCTTAATCTAATCAAAATCAATGTGAAAATGACAGATTCAACCTCTATCTGAAAATTAAAAGTGAAGGGATTCAGTGTTTTCCACTAATCAGTTTGCTATCTGTGAGATATTTAAAAGTCACTGGATGCTCACCCAGCTTAATGACATCAATATTCCTGAACACCTGGAGATCCCCATGACTTGGCTCCAGATTGAAACTCTCGTCAAGAAAGAGGAATCCACACCACAAAACCTGCAAGATGCTTATAGTCAGCATCAAACAACATTGTTTCGCCACTGATCATGAAATAAAACTGCGTGAGACTATCCCATCTTACACACTTATCATGGAAAGGAAAAAAAGCATGTTACTGCCCTAATGCACTAGCTGGTTCATGGAAAATTTAGGGTTTGCCATTCTGCAAATGTGCAGAAATTGCACCTATAATCTAACCGGCACAATTTTAAAGTGGAAACTCCGCTCATTTTAACAGTTTAAACTTGTTTATCTGAACTGTTTCATATTCATTTGTCAGACGCAGTAAGATACCAACATGGAAACTGTACCTGCCACGTCATCTACAATCTCTGCATATGTACGGCGAGCAATATCAAGGAACTCATTGATATTTGGTTTGACAGCGTAGCATTTCTGAGTTCTCATGTTCAAGCAGCCTTTAATGTACCTGGTATCATCATTGATGACAGTTTTGATTTGCTCCAGAATGAGATTGAATCTGTAATATTCACAGTGCAAAAATAAATGCAATGAATTTATTGAAAACATATTTAAAAAGAAACATTAAAAAAGTTAAGCAAAGCAAGTTTTAAAAAAACGAATTCCTCAATGAACTTTATGAACTTGGGATAAAATATGAAATAGATAAAAATTAAGCCCCAGCTGTCTAATTCTGGGCACATTAAAAAGGAGGTCAAGGCCTCAAAGAAGTTGGAGAGGATATTTACCAGATTGGCACCAGGGGTGAGGAACTTCAGTTATATGCAGAGAGACACTGAAGAAGCTCAGATTGTTCTCCTTAGAGCAGAGAAGGTTAAACTGTTCAAGAAGTTCAGTTTACTGCCACTGTCTCATGGGCGATTTGGGATGGGTAATAAGTTGCCAGCAATGCTCATGCCCCATGACTGAACAAAAAAATTTAACAGAGGGGTTCAATAATCTGAAGGATTTTGACAGAATGAATAGGGAGAAACTGCCTAAAGAGTCAGTAACCAGAAAAGCTAGATTTAAGGAGATTAGAGGAGGTGAATATTTATTTTTAACACAGCAGATGAATTGCAGTGGATCAAGAAGGTGGTTCATCACCTGAGGACCAACTAGGGATGTGCAACAAATGATGGCCTTGTCAGCAACACATACATGCCATGAAAGAATTTTTCAAACTTGTTGTGATCTAGAATGCAATGCTTAAAAGGATGGTGGAAGTGAGTTCATTTTCAAAGCTAAACTGGATAAGGGGAGGAATTGCAAGGCTATGGAGGAAGAGTGGGTGAGACTAATTGGGTAGTTCTTTCAAAGAACCTATGCTGACAGAATGGGTCAAAATTGCTTCTTTTGTGTTGTAAGATTACATGGGGGTAATTTTAATCCCAAAGGTGTGTGGGAAAGGAGGCAGGAGGTGGTGGCGATAAAAATAAAAAATGAAAATCTCACCAAAACTGGTCACCCATTCAGCCACTTCCAGCTTTAACAGAAACCAAAAGAGAAAATGCTGGAAAATCTCAGCAGGTCTAGCAGCATCTGTCAGGAGAGAAAAAGCTGACGTTTCAAGTCCAGATGACCCTTTGTCAAAGCAGACAAAGCTTTTATCCAGCTTTAACAGAGATGGGCTGGGTTGGAGCAACAAAGCCACTAGCAGGAGGAGAATAGCTTGGTAAAATAAGTTTCGGAGCCTGTGTGGCTCCATTTCAAGTTGTTTTATTTTTCCAATTCCATTGGACCCCAGGAAACCCAACAGATGAAAAGAGGCAAAAAGGGCCAGGTTGTGAGATTAGTGTCTTTCCTCCAATGCTTAGGGGCCAGCAGGATTAGGAAGGGTTGCCACCACCAAACTTGACCAAACAATTTTAAAGTTTTAAAGTTTATTTACTAGTCACAAGTGGTCTTACATTAACACTGCAATGAAGTTACTGTGAAAATCCCCTAGTCGCCACACTCTGGCACCTGTTCGGGTACACGGAGGGAGAATCTGGCATGGCCAATTCATCTAACCTGCACATCTTTCAGACTGTGGGAGGAAACCGGAGCACCCGGAGGAAACCCATGCAGACACGGGGAGAACGTGCCAACTCCACACAGACAGTGACCCAAGCCGGCAATCGAACTTGGTCCCTGGCGCTGTGAGGCAGCAGTGCTAACCACTGTGCCGCCCAATTTTATGATGATTGGCTGAGCCCTAGCCCACATGCACTTTTCCACTACTCCCTCCACACCCTGGCTGTCAGTTGGGAAACCTGTTTAGATCATTTAAAATAGATCCTGTGGGAAATCCTGTTCAGGTTCTCCATCCACAAGCCTTCTCTCATCCCACCTCTCCCCAACTCCAAGTTATTTTCAGGTCCAACATTAATATGATATCTGGTTAAGTCATTTTAATTAATTAAACCCAATTTGATTATGCAGCTGTATGATTGAAATAAATAAGGTAAATTACTACTTTGGGTTACCTGCTATCTTCAAGTGAACTGCAATAAGCCTTAAGTAATGATGTCTTGCAACTTTTCAAAGTTTCCTGTAGAACAAAAGCAATGATTGTAAACACCTCTCAGCAGTTTTGGAAAATTATTATATTATTCAACATTTTCTGAAAAAGAGATAGCTGATTTCAGTTAAAAGCTCATTTTACTCAGCGGTTTTGATTCTTCCCTCCTTCACAACACCTATAATGTCCCTGCTGTAACGTTACTTAGTTCTCAAGCTTCTCTGTATTGGTGTTTTTGATGCATATGTCATTTCTCTTTGCTCTATACAGGAAATATGCATCTCCACTTCGTCATTATCGATCCCTATTCAGATCAAAAAAGGGATTTAACAGGTAGATATGGAGAAAATATTTCCTTTGATGGGGAACTGAAAACAAGGGAGATGCAATCTTAAAAAAAGGAAGAGTGTACTCAGTGGAGCACATACTTCTGCCATGCTGTGTTAACGTTATTACAATGACACAGGTCTATCTTGAGGCTTTTCCCTGCTCGGTTGATGCTCTGTAACTACAAAGCTGAAAAGAGAAATATTTTTATTCAGAGCTGCCATTTCACTGAGATGACCACAGACCAATCCACATCCAACAAACTGCTCTGAAAACTCTGCTCACATTTTGACAGCTGTGGTAAATTGCATACATGGAAGAGATTGTGCCGTCAAAAGGTTACATCATGGTCAACATGGAGTTGACTGGACAGTGGAGTTACCTCTTCATGTGGTCAGTGGTAAATTTCCGGTTCTATTTGGGAGATCATGGTTGAAGGAGATAAAGTTTAATTGGAGTGTTGTCAACATATTGGTTTAATGTCAAATCTGACCTACTGCACCGTCTGGATAAATACAAGATTTTGATGTGATTTGATTTGTTATTGTCACATGTATTAACATACAGTGAAAAGTATTGCTTCGTGCACGCTATACAGACAAAACATACCATTCATAGAGAAGGAAAGGGGAGAGTGCAGAATGTAGTGTTACAGTCATAGCTAGGGTGTAGAGAAAGATCAACTTAATGTGAAGTAGGTCCATTCAAATGTCTGATGGCAGCAGGGAAGAAGCTGTTCTTGAGTCGGTTGGTACATGTCCTCAGACTTTTGTATCTTTTTCCCGAAGGAAGAAGGTGGCAGAGAGAATGTCCGGGGTGTGTGGGGTCCTTAATTATGCTGACTGCTTTTCCGAGGCAGCGGGAAGTGTAGGTAGAGTCAATGGTTGGGAGACCGGTTTGAGTGATGGACTGGGCTTCGTTCACAACCCTTTGTAGTTCCTTGCGGTCTTGGACAGAGCAGGAGCCATACCAAGCTGTGATACAACCAGAAAGAATGCTTTCTATGGTGCATCTGTAAAAGTTGGTGAGAGTGTATTCATAGAAGGTAGGACCAGGAGGAGGCCATTTGGTTCTTCGAGCCTGCTCCACTGATTCTGCTATTTGAAGAATACTTGACTCAATGAAGGGAGTTGAAGTGAAATTCAAGATAAAGTCAATCAAAAAGTCTCAAAGTAAAGTGGAGGGGCACAGTAGTTAGCACTGCTGCCTCACAGTGCCAGGAACCCGGGTTCAATTCTGGCCTCAGGTGACTGTGTGAAGGCATTTGCCCCTAGTTTACTCAAAGGTGCTCTTTGCAACACTGTCAAGGGGTGGGGCCCGTAAAGACTCCCCAGCACCCACAGCTGATGGATTAGAGCGTTCTGCTTAGCTTGTGTGCTCTTGCTCATTATCGACAGCGATGCATGTGTTCGCAAACTCAGAGTATGATGCAGGGTGCGGGCGGCGTGGTGGCACAGTGGTTAGCACTGCTGCTTCACAGCGCCAGGAACCCAGATTCAATTCCTGGCTTGAGTTACTGTCTATGTGGAGTTGTACGTTCTCCCCGTGTCTGCGTGGGTTTCGTCCGGGTGCTCCAGTTTCCTCCCACAGTCTGAAAGACGTGCTGGTTAGGGTGCATTGACCCGAACAGGTGCCGGAGTGTGGCGACTAGGGGAATTTCACAGTAACTTCATTGCAGTGTTAATGTAAGCCTTACTTGTGATTAATAAATAAACTTTAACTTTTAACTCTAGGGTGACAATAGCAAACACAGAATGATGAGGTCAGTGCACCAAGGATTATCTGGTGAGCAGCAATCAGTGTTAGTCATGTACATCAGTGGTGAGTTATCATTGACGATGTCAACTCTAATGGAGAGGCATGACGACAATGAACATTCCTTTGCAGCTGAGATGATTCATCCACAAGTCAATTTTTAAAAATTCATTTGTGAAACATGTGCGCCGCTGGCTGGCCAGCATTTATTGCCCATCCCGAGTCACCTTGAACTGAGTGGCTTGCTAGGTCACTTCAGAGGGCAGTTGAGAGTCAACCACATTGCTGTGGCTCTGGAGTCACGTGTAGGCCAGACCAGGTAAGGACGACAGATTTCCTTCCCTAAAGGACGTAGTAAACCAGAGGGGTTTTTCTGACAATCGACAATGGTTTCATGGTCATCAGTAGATTCTTAATTTCAGATGTTTTTTATTGAATTCAAATTTCACCATCTGCCGTGGCGGGATTCGAACCCGGGTCCCCAGAACATTAGCTGAGTTTCTGGATTAATAGTCTAGCGATAAACCACTTGGCCATAGTCTCCCTGATTCTGGGTCAAAAGCATGGAACTATGATCCTAACAGCACTATGGATGTGCCTATGCCAGATAAACAGTAGCATTTCAAAAAGGCAGCTCACTGCCGCCCTCTTAACAGCAATTAGGAATGGTCAGTAAATGCTGGCCTTTCCAGTGATGCTGTCATCATGAAAAACACATGATAGGAACCTGGAGCTGTGAAGTATGAATCAAAGGACTTTATTCACTATGAAGTGCTTTGGAACATCCCGAGGTCATGAAAGGCCCATCGTTATGCAAAATATTTTGGTCAAAGTTCACAAATTTCTTTTTGCAAAACAGGAAAGGTGGCTGAAGGTTGATATACTTGATTCACTTAAAAGGAAATTGCGTGTGATAGTATAAAAATTGTAGATTGGTAAGACCAATCTACCATTTTTCTCCTATCACACAGTGTAATGAAGCAGGATGGACAGTAGGAATACATTGAGAAAGCAATTTGGAGCCAACATGAGATTAATAAGAGTTGGCACGGTACTGGTATTAGAGTGAGTTTTGGCTGAAGCAACAGTGAACCGAAACTGGTTTGATCATAATGTCTGAGGTACTGATCTAATCACAGCATATCAGATCAAAGGGAGAAAGAGCAGATGGGTGAGATTATATCTGATGATTCCAATGCAATTTACACTTGAATTAAATTGGCTTTGTATACAAAGTAAAGTGAACGAGATAAGAGGGGATAAAGGCACATTACTGCAGATGCTGGAATCTGAAATAAAAACAGTAAATGCTGGGGAAACTTAGCAGATCTGACAGTATCTGTGGGGTGATGGACAGCACGGTGGCACAGTGGCTAGCACTGCTGCCTCACAGCGCCAGGGACCCATGTTCAATTCCCAGCTTGGGTCGCTGTCTGTGCGGAGTCTGCACGTTCTCCCCATGTCTGCGTGAGTTTCCTCCGGGTGCTCCGGATTCCTCCCACAGTCCAAAGATGCATGGGTTAGGTGGATTGGCTATGCTAAATTGCCCTTTAATGTCAGGGGTACTAGCTAGGGTAAATGCATGGGGTTATGGGGGTAGGGCCTGGGTGGGATTGTGGTCAGTGCAGACTTGATGGGCGGAATGGTCTCCTTCTGCACTGTAGGATTCTATGATAATCTATGAGAATAGAGCCAACGTCTTGAGTCTGGATGACCTTTCCTCAGAGCTGAAAGCAAAGAAAATCAGACAAGATTTATACGATGAGGGCGGCGGGATTCTGTCATTGGACAAAGGAAATGTAAATGATGATAATAAAGGCTGAGAATGGTGCTGAAAGCATCCATTAAGTGATCGGAATGTGTGAATGGCAGAACAAGGGTACAGATTGTTTGGGGGCTACCTGAGGAATGTGGCAGTTGGCCCTGAAGCCAACCTAGACAACCTTGAAATCTAGACAAAGCAGGAAGGGAGACAAGACAGAAAGATTGAGAAAGAAATAACTTATAGAGTCATAGAGGTTTACAGCATGGAAACAGGCCCTTCAGCCCAACTCGTCCATGCTGCCCTTATTTTTTTTTTAAACCCCTAAACTAATCCCAATTGCCCGCATTTGGCCCATATCCATCTATACCCATCGTACCCATGTAACTATCTAAATGCTTTTCAAAAGATAACATTGTACCCGCCTCTACTACTACCTCTGGCAGCTTGTTCCAGACACTCACCCCCTCTGTGTGAAAAAATTGCACCTCTGGACACTGTTGCATCTCTCCCCTCTCACCTTAAACCTATGCCCTCTAGTTTTCGACTCCCCTACCTTTGGGAAAAGATATTGACTATCTACCTTGTCTATGCCCCTCATTATTTTATAGACCTCTATAAGGTCACCTCTCAGCCTCCTACGCTCCAGAGAAAAAAGTCCCAGTCTATTCAGCCTCTCCTTATAACTCAAACCATCAAGTCCCGGTAGCATCCTCGTAAATCTTTTCTGCACTCTTTCTAGTTTAGTAATATCCTTTCTATAATAGGGTGACCAGAATTGCACACAGTATTCCAAGTGTGGCCTTACCAATGTCTTGTACAACTTCAACAAAACGTGCCAACTCTTGTATTCAATGTTCTGACCGATGAAACCAAGCATGCCGAATGCCTTCTTCACCACTCTGTCCACCTGTGACTCCACTTTCAAGGAGCTATGAACATGTACCCCGAGATCTCTTTGTTCTGTAACTCTCCCCAACACCCGACCATTAATTGATAAGTCCTGCCCTGGTTCAATCGACCAAAATGCATTACCTTGCATTTGTCTAAATTAAACTCCATCTGCCATTCGTCAGCCCACTGGCCCAATTGATCAAGGTCCCACTGCAACTGGAGATAACCTTCCTGTCCATCATGCCACCAATCTTGGTGTCATCTGCAAACCTACTAACCATGCCCCCTATATTCTCATCCAAGTCATCAATATAAATGACAAATAACAGTGGACCCAGCACTGATCCCTGAGGCACACTGCTGGTCACAGGCCTCCAGTTTGAAAAACACCTCTCTACAACCACCCTCTGGCTTCTGTCAAGAAGCCAATTTTGTATCCATTTAGATACCTCACCCTGGATCCCGTGAGATTTAACTTTATGCAACAACCTACCATGTGGTACCTTGTCAAAGGCCTTGCTAAAGTCCATGTAGACAACGTCAACTGCACTGCCCTCATCTACCTTCTTGGCTACCCCTTCAAAACACTCTATCAAATTTGTCAGACATGATTTTCCACTCACAAAGCCATGCTGACTGTCCCTAATCAGTCCTTGAATCTCTAAATGCCTATAGATCCTGTCTCTCAAAATACCTTCCAACAATTTGCCCACCACAGATGTGAGGCTCACTGGCCTGTAGTTCCCAGGCTTTTCCCTGCAGCCCTTTTTAAACAAAGCACAACATTTGCCACTCTCCAATCTTCAGGCACCTCACCCATGACTATCGATGATTCAAATATCTCGGCTGGGGGTAGAGGATCGAAGGAAAACTGCCAGGTTTACATCTCTACCCAGTGGAACGGGTAACACAGCTTTGCTTATTCCGAATATAAAATAAAAACACAAAATGTTGGAAATACTCAGCAAGTCTGACTGCATCTGTGAAGAGAGAAACATTTCAGGCCTGTGACATATCACTCGAACCTTCCATCTTTGTTCTCTCCACAGATGCTGCTGGGCCTCTGAGCGTTTCACAAGAGCACAAGAAACAGGAGTAGAAGTAGACTGCACTGCCCGTCGAGTGTGCTCCACCATTTAATATGATCATGGCTGATCTTGGTTTTCAATTCCATTATTCTTTGACAAAGGGTCATCTGGACTAGAAACGTCAGCTCTTTTCTCTCCTTACAGATGCTGCCAGACCTGCTGAGATTTTACAGCATTTTCTCTTTTGGTTTCAGATTCCAGCATCTGCAGTAATTTGCTTTTATCAATTATTCTGCCTGCTCCCCATAGCCCTTGATTCCCTGAGACCAAAAATATTTATTTCTGAGCCTTCAATGTGTTCCAATGATGGATCATCCACAACCCTCAGGTGGAGAATTCCAAAGATTCACAACGTTTTGAGTGAGGGAATCCAGCGTTTTCTCCAGCATCTAAATGCTAGATTTCTAGCATCTACATTATTTTGTTTTTGTGTTAATTTCTGTGTACTGCTATGAAAAATAATTATATTTACTTATTCCCTATCAATGAAGTAATCACAATGCCAATACAGAATCTCCCTTGGGTGCTCTTCCACTTCACATGCACACTGAAGCTCTATACCAGGGGTCTCCAAACTACGGCCCGCGGGCCACATCTGGCCTGCGGCGGGTCACATCCGGCCCGGATACAATAAATTTTATCCATTCATTTATAGAACTGATTTTTTTCTTTGGCCCGCGAAGATGTGTAGAATGTACGATGTGGCCCTCGTACTGAAGAGTTTGGAGACCGCTGCTCTATCCGATACCTGTAGCGGTTCCACCAATTCCAATGTATGTTTCAGGTAAATTAAATTTGTGATCTTGGATTCAGCTGCCTGTACCTGTTAATAAACACAATAATTCTGTAATCGCCATCACTCAGAAGCAGCCAGAATTAGTTGAAAATTTCATACTTAAAGCAACACAAAATTCTAAATCGAATATGCCTGGAAGATTTATCTACCTCAAAATTAAAAATAATTTACATTCAAGTACTCTAGAGGGCAATATGACATGGCTCCATATTACAGAGTTAATATCACAAACGTTTAGAGTCTGTATTGTGATAGCGGGTGGCGGGGGAGGGGTGCACAGATGGTTAGCATGTGGATTAAATTAATACCAACAGCACAAGGTTCAATCTCTATTCCAGCTAAAGCAGACTCCTCATTCTACCATGGTAAGAAAATCACTGCATTTTGTCATGCATGTTTAATGCTGAATAATTACAGAGCTTGCCTTTAGGCAGAGAAGTGAAGGAGAAAAATTAGATGCATGATAATCTTTATTAAAACTATGCACATTTAGGGGGAAAAATCTCAAATAGTTTAGAGAAAGTAACATAGGAAACATACAGTGTCTTGCTTTGGAATTTGCACTAGGACAGACAGGAGCTGGTCAGTATCCAAGAACCGGGAAATTACTGCAGAGATAAAGCACAAGGATACAATTTATATATTTATATATTCATTAGTGAAACATAATCACACTGCCAAGAAGTAACATTAAACTCATACATTATCAGGAAAGCAGTCTCACATAAACAGCTGCCATCCCAAAGGAGACAAATGCCACCTGTAAGAGGACAAGTTGCATCGTATTTTAAATTCTCATCCTTGAGTTCAAATCCCTCTAAGGCCTCACTCTCTCCCTATCTCTTGCAATCTTCTCCAATCTACAATCTTCTGAGTTCCCTGCACTCCTCAAACCGTGGCTTCTTCTCCATTACCTACTTACTTCACCTACTATTGGTCAATGTATCTTCTGGGACCAAGGCTCTAAGTTCTGGAATTCCCTTCCTAAATCGCTCCACCTTTTTCTCCTCCTTCAAGACTCTAGTTAAAATCTACATGTTTGACAAGCTTTTAAGTGACTGTCCTAACATTATCTCCTTATGTGACCTGATGGCCAGTTATGTCTGGTGGCATTCTCAATCAGTATTTCTAGTTCTTTTTAAACTCCTATAAAAGGCACTATTATAAATGTTGTCAGGATCAAGCTCTTCCAGGTTAGATGCAAAGTAAAGCTTCTCAACACATACTTGTCAACTGTAGTTTCACAGGAGTTAAAGTATCCCCCCCCACCCCCGCTCCCCCACCAGGTACCCCTACCCACAACCTTGTGTCCTTCAGTTTTCTGCCCTGGACTTGTGCCCATGAAAAACTGGCTCGGAAGAACCACAGCGCATTTCATGACAGAACGCTTATTGAACAAGAGATTTTCAACAACCCCCCACCATGAGGCCGGACCTGGACTGGAGCCCAGGTAGCAATAGTGAAATGCAACTCTCCAACCCCCCACAACCCCTCCCAACAATGTCCAGAAAAAGACAGCAAATTTATCACTGTTGCTGGTCTGTGCCAAACTCTTTTTTGTTGCACTGTTATTTTCTTTAGAAAAACAGAGTACACTGAAATAATAAATGTGCTTCTCTTCAAAACACACAGTTGTGAATTTCTTCTCCATGGCGCCACGGAAGAGAGTGTTTAGGAAACTGGTTCCTCTCCAGAAAGATTCACACTGTACCAGCAATCATTTCTAGCACAGACCACACCATTTTCATTTTGAGAAGGGTGCCCACTTGTGTGTCTCCTGCATGCCATGAACCAATGCTACCCTGATGTAACACTTTTCTATTGGCTGATGTGACACCCACTGCACTAATTTGGACCAAACAAGTCCGTTGTATGAATCTTTATGTCACTCAGCACAGATCAGGCTTTCAGCTGGGGGGAACGGGAGATCGGGACGGCCTGGAAGGGGGTGGGAGGCAGGGCTCTGGCCCAGATACGTCCAGGGGGGCCAGTGATCAGTGGGTGGGGTAGTCAGAGGGGCAGCATTGCGGGGTTGCGGGTCTGGACAGAAACTGAGCTGGCCAATGATAGGGAGGCTGGCAGTGCAGCACATGCGGCGATGTCAGCATTGACAGATCAGCGTTGGCGCAGTGGCCTGCTCAGTGCTGTGCTGCCAGCCTCTCCAGTGGGAATAGGCCCTGCCCACTGATTTTTCACGTGAATCACGCTGAGGGTCTCTGCAGTGCACAGAGTGCGGAAGATTCATTTTGGAAATCCCACTGAAATAGTAAAAAGTTTATTTATTTGTCACAAGTAAGGCTTACATTAACACTGCACTGAAGTTACTGTGAAATTCCCCGAGTCGCCACATTCCAGCGCCTGTTCAGGTCAATGCACCTAATCAGCACATCTTTCAGACTGTGGGAGGAAACTGGAGCACCTGGAAGAAACCCACACAGACACGGGGAGAATGTGCAAACTCCACACAGACAGTGACCCAAGCTGGGAATCGAATCCGGGTCCTGGTGCTGTGAGGCAGCAGTGCTAACCACTGTGCCACCGTGCTGCCCAGTGAGATTTGCTCCAGATTTTACACAAATTCAATACATAACATTTTGGGGACAATCGCCCCCATGAAATCTTGCTGGGAAACCCTGTCAGCTGACAATGCAGCAAATACAGGCACCTATCCGAACTAACTCCAATACCATTAACAGAAGACCTGAGAGCACAAATGTGACATTCTTTTTCAAATTTAAATTTCACTTGTTAATATTTCATATTATGTTAGTTTCATTTTATTCATGTGTGCACGACTGTTATTTGTTGTGACTGGCTTAGTCAGAGAGCGAAATGCACACCTCAGGGACAAATACATGAATAGGATGGGAATAGAGAGATATGGTCCCCGGGAGGGTAGGGGGTTTTAGTTCAGTCGGGCAGCATGGTCGGTGCAGGCTTGGAGGGCCGAAGAGCCTGTTCCTGTGCTGTAATTTTTTTTGTTCTTTGGTTGGCACACATTGAGTGTTGCAGGGAGGTTGGGGATATTTCTTTATTGTGGATGAGTTTTTGCATTGACTCTTTCTTTGAGTATTGTGTCCAGTGCTGTACTCGCCACTCTGCGGGACATGACTAATCTTGCAGCCTCCATAGAGTCACTACAGTGCAGAAGGAGGTCAGTTGGCATTGACTCTCTGACAAGAACAAAGAACAGTACAGCACAGGGACAGGCCCTTCAGCCCTCCAAGCCTGCGCTGATTAGAACATTACAGTGCAGTACAGGCCCTTCGGCCCTCGATGTTGCACCGACCTGTGAAACCAATCTAAAGCCCATCTAACCTACACTATTCCAATATCATCTATATGTTTATCCAATGACCATTTAAATGCCCTTAATGTTGGTGAGTGCACTACTGTGCAGGCAGGGCATTCCACACCCTTACTACTCTGAGTAAAGAACCTACCTCTGACATCTGTCCTATATCTATCACCCCTCAATTTAAAGCTATGTCCCCTCATGTTAGCCATCACCATCCGAGGAAAAAGGCTCTCACTGTCCACCCTATCTAATCCTCCGATCATCTTGTATGCCTCCATTAAGTCACCTCTTAACCTTCTTCTCTCTAATGAAAACAGCCTCACGTCCCTCAGCCTTTCCTCATAAGACCTTCCCACCATACCAGGCAACATCCTGGTAAATCTCCTCTGCATCCTTTCCAATGCTTCTACATCCTTCCTATAATGCGGCAACCAGAACTGTACTCAATACTCCAAGTGTGGCCGCACCAGAGTTTTATACAGTTGCAACATGACCTCATGACTCCAAAACTCAATCCCTCTACCAATAAAAGCTAACACACCGTATGCCTTCTTAACAACCCTATCAACCTGGGTGCCAACTTTCAGGGATCTATGCACATGGACACCGAGATCTCTCTGCTCATCCACACTACCAAGTATCTTACTATTAGCCCAGTACTCTGTATTCCTGTTACTCCTTCCAAAGTGAATCACCTCACACTTTTCCGCATTAAACTCCATTTGCCACCTCTCAGCCCAGCTCTGCAGCTTATCTATGTCCCTCTGTAACCTGCAACATCCTTCCGCACTGTCCACAACTCCACCGACTTTAGTGTCATCTGCAAATTTACTAACCCATCCCTCTACGCCCTCATCCAGGTCATTTATAAAAATGACAAACAGCAGTGGCCCCAAAACAGATCCTTGTGGTACACCACTAGTAACTGAACTCCAGGATGAACATTTCCCATCAACCACCACCCTCTGTCTTCTTACAGCTATGATGTGGAGATGCCGGCGTTGGACTGGGGTAAGCACAGTAAGAAGTCTCACAACACCAGGTTAAAGTCCAACAGGTTTATTTGGTAGCAAATACCATAAGCTTTCGGAGCAGAGCTCCTTCGTCAGATGGAGTGGATATCTGTTCTCAAACAGGGCACAGACACAGAAATCAAATTACAGAATACTGATTAGAATGCAAATCTCTACAGCCAGCCAGGTCTTAAATGTACAGACAATGTGGATGGAGGGAGCATTCAACACAGGTTAAAGAGATGTGTATTGTCTCCAGACAGAACAGCTTGTGGAATTCTGCAAGTCCAGGAGGCAAGCTGTGGGGGTTACTGATAATGTGACATAAATCCAACATCCCGGTTTAGGCCGTCCTCATGTGTGCGGAACTTGGCTATCAGTTTCTGCTCAGCGACTCTGCGCTGTCGTGTGTCGTGAAGGCCGCCTTGGAGAGCGCTTACCTGAAGATCCAAGGCTGAATGCCCGTGACTGACGAAGGAGCTCTGCTCCGAAAGCTTATGGTATTTGCTACCAAATAAACCTGTTGGACTTTAACCTGGTGTTGTGAGACTTCTTACTGTTCTTACAGCTAGCCAATTTATGATCCAAATCGCTAAATCACCCTCAACCCCATGCCTCTGTATCTTCTGCAATAGCTTACCGTGGGGAACCTTATCAAATGCTTTACTGAAATCCATATACACCGCATCAACTGCTTTACCCTCATCCACCTCTTTGGTCACCTTCTCATAGAACTCAATAAGGTTTGTGAGGCACGACCTACCCTTTACAAAACCGTGTTGACTATCAACATGGATGGTGTTGACTATCAACAGTGTGTCCATCAACATTGTCGGGTTAATAAGGGACAGTTTACTTGCACTTGTGATGAACAGAAATGTCTAAATGTAACCGCGGGAAGACAGCTCATTTGTGGACAATGCAAAGGAACTCATGTAAGCTCAGCCAAATGGACATACCCATTTGATACTTACCAGGTGGTGGGATCAAACGGGAAGTCAAGTAAACCGCGCAATTGGCAATATAAACAAACTCATAATCGGGACACTAAATGTTATCGGGCTAAGAAGGGATATGTGTTCCTCTTCAATGGTACTTACATGACAGAAACACCAAACCTCCCAAACCGTTTTGCAGTAGGAACAATAGGACCACTCACTGTTCCATGCCCTCAGAAGGGACATATCCGGAGGAGAATAGTAACCCGGGCTATCAGCAAAGAATTCTGCACTGATTGAGAAGCCCCGGGCACAATGGGATCATCACTAGGATACGGGTTCCTTGGAGCCTTATCTCTGGGGGGGGGCAGCAGGAGTAATTAGTGAAAAAAATAGGAATCATATTGTTTGTGGACTAACAGTCCTGGGAAACAGCACTTCAAAAGCACTGGAGGCTGTTAACCAAGAAATGGCTGAACTGAGATTATATGCACAGCAGACACAATATGCAGTGGACTACCAGTTAGCACAACAAGGGGGAGTGCGTACAATCATAGGCAACAAATGCATAACCCACGTCACAGACGAATCCTATAACATTACTCAAGTCATCAATAACATCAGAGAACAACTTGATAACTTCAGACAGGGACCTAAGAAAGGAAGTAACTGGCTGGAATGGCTAGTAGGGGGGTCCTGGGAATCTTACTTATTGCATGGATTGGTCATACTCATTTCAATTGTAATTGTCTGTTGTCTAATTGTTGGATGCCTTAATGTCTGTTGTAAAATAATGGTAACACGAATTGTGCCAGGGGCCAGTGTAACCATCGAGGAAGAACCCATGATGGAAATCCCCGAAGACACCAGAAGAAGCGAGGAAGGAAAGAAGACAGACCTCTACATGTGAAAATGCAGCTGTTGGTCTGGGGATTATTAAAGTCATAATCCTGACCAAAAGAGGGGAATGAAGT
Organism: Mustelus asterias; assembly: GCF_964213995.1. Classification (NCBI taxonomy): domain Eukaryota; kingdom Metazoa; phylum Chordata; class Chondrichthyes; order Carcharhiniformes; family Triakidae; genus Mustelus; species Mustelus asterias. The sequence continues at coordinate 135,791,958 of NC_135808.1, forward strand.
GGGAAAAATTATAAAAATGGTTGGAAGAGACATTAAGCAGGCACTGGCTTTTAGCACAGACAGCTACTTAAAGTTAAAACATGCAGGAACCAAAATACTGCAGGAAGCTAGTCAGAGCTTCAGGCACTTTAAAGATAAGGACAGACCCAGGTCAATAAGGTCTGATAATAAGATCAGCCATAGATGGGAACATAAATACATAAATGCAGCAAAACCAATCACTGTACGTATAGATCAAAACCAGCCATTGATAGAGGAAATGTATCCATTCTATGAACAATGCGATGTTAACTGCCCATGTCTGTACCTGTCTCATTGTAACGATGTGTTAACTATCGATCACCATGATCTGTCTACTCAACTATAACAATGTGTTAAATGGCTAATGTCCGGACTATCCATTGTCTAAAAGGTATAAAAATAATCAACTGCTATTGTATGATTGAGAAGGTCGCTGCCAAGTACTGCGGAGTATCAGTGCTTTCTCCCCAAAGCTTTGTGTCCGAAATAAAACTGTTATTGAACCTCCAGTCTGACTCCAGTGGTAAATCTCCCACAACAACGACCTACCCTTCACAAAATCGTGTTGACTATCCCTAATCAAATTATTCCTTTCTTGATGATTATAAATCCTATCTCTTATAGTCCTTTCCAAAACTTTGCCCACAACAGAAGTAAGGCTCACTGGTCTATAATTACCAGGGTTGTCTCTACTCCCCTTCTTGAACATTGGGACAACATTTGCTATCCTCCAGTCTTCTGGCACTATTCCTGTAGACAATGACGACATAAAGATCAAAGCCAAAGGTTCTGCAATCTCCTCCCTAGCTTCCCAGAGAATCTTAGGATAAATCCCATCCGGCCCAGGGGACTTATCTATTTTCACACTTTCCAGAATTGCTAACAGCTCCTCCTTATGAACCTCAATCCCATCTAGTCTAATAGCCTGTATCTCAGTATTCTCGACAACATTGTCTTTTTCCTGTGTGAATACTGACGAAAAATATTCATTTAGCGCCTCTCTTATCTCTTCAGATTCCACGCACAACTTCCCACTACTGTCCTTGACTAGCCCTAATCTTACCCTAGTCATTCTTTTATTCCTGACATATCTATAGAAAGCTTTAGGGTTTTCCTTGATCCTACCTGCCAAAGACTTCTCATGTCCCCTCCTGGCTGTTCTTAGCTCTCTCTTTAGGTCCTTCCTAGCTAACTTGTAACTCTCAAGCACCCTAACTGAGCCTTCACGTCTCATCTTTACATAAGTCTCCTTCTTCCTCTTCACAAGAGATTCAACTTCTTTAGTAAACCACGGTTCCCTCGCTCTACCACTTCCTCCCTGCCTGACAGGTACATACTTATCAAGGACACGCAGGAGCTGTTCCTTGAACAAGCTCCACATTTCAATTGTGCCCATCCCCTGCAGTGTCCTTCCACATCCTATGCATCCTAAATCTCGCCTAATCGCATAATAATTTCCTTTCCCCCAGCTATAACTCTTGCCCTGTGGTATATGCCTATCCCTTTCCATCGCTAAAGTATACGAAACCGAATTGTGGTCACTATCACCAAAGTGCTCACCTACCTCCAAATCTAACACCTGGCCTGGTTCATTACCCAGTACCAAATCCAATGTGGCCTCGCCTCTTGCTGGCCTATCTACATACTGTGTCAGGAAACCCTCCTGCACACATTGGGCAAAAACTGACCCATCTAAAGTACTTGAACTATAGCGTTTCCAGTCAATATTTGTAAAGTTAAAGTCCCCCATAACAACTACCTTGTTACTTTCGCTCCTCTCCAGAATCATCTTTGCAATCCTTTCCTCTACATCTCTGGAACTTTTCGGAGGCCATTGGAAAACTCCCAACAGGGTGACCTCTCCTTTCCTGTTTCTAACCTCAGCCCAAACTACCTCAGTAGACGAGTCCTCATCAAATGTCCTTTCTGCCACCGTAATACTGTCCTTGACTAACAATGCCACACCTCCCCCTCTTTTACCAGCTTCCCTGCACTTACTGAAACATCTAAACCCTGGAACCTGCAACAACCATTCCTGTCCCTGCTCTATTCATGTCTCCGAGATGGCCACAACATCGAAATCCCAGGTACCAGCCCATGCTGCGAGCTCACCCACCTTATTCCAGATGCTCCTGGCGTTGAAGTAGACACACTTCAAACCACCTTCCTGCCTGCCGGTAAACTCCTGCGACCTTGAAACCTTATTTATGACTTCACTACTCTCAACCTCCTGTACACTGGAGCTACAATTCAGGTTCCCATCCCCCTGCTGAATTAGTTTAAACCCTCCCGAAGAGCATTAGCAAATTTCCCCCCCCAGGATATTGGTACCGCTCTGGTTCAGGTGCAGACCATTCCGTTTGTAGTGGTCCCACCTTCCCCAGAATGAGCCCCAATTATCCAGGTATCTGAATCCCTCCCTCCTGCACCATTCCTGTAGCCACGTGTTCAACTGCTCTCTCTCCCTATTCCTCTCCTCGCTAGCACGTGGCACTGGTAACAAACCCAGAGATAACAACTCTGTTTCTAGCTCTAAGCTTCCACCCTAACTCCCTGAATTTCTGCCTCACATCCCCATCCATTTTCCCACCTATGTCTTGGGTGCCGATGTGGACCACAACTTGGGGCTGGTCCTCCTCCCTCTTAAGGATCCCGAAAACACGATCCGAGACATCACGGACTCTGGCACCTGGGAGGCAACACACCAGCCGCGAGTCTCTCTCGTTCCCACAGAATCTCCTATCTATCCCCCTAACTATGGAGTACCCAATAACTAATGCTCTACTCCTCTCCCCCCTTCCCTTCTGAGCAACAAGGACAGACTCTGTGCAGGAGACCTGTACCCCATGGCTTACCCCTGGTAAGTCGTCCCCTGCAACAGTATCCAAAATGGTATACTTGTTATACAGAGGAACGGCCACAGGGGATCGCTGCACTGACTGCTTCTTACCCCTTCTAACAGTCACCCAAGTATCTTCATTTCTAGGAGTAACTACCTCCCTGTAGCTTTTATCTATAACTGTCTCTGCCTCCCGAATGATCCTGAGTTCATCCAGTTCCAGCTCCAGATCCCTGCCTCTGGAGATTATAGTCTGACAGACTATAATGTCGGCATCTCCACATCAAGACTATAATAACTCAGGAGGCTGACTGGAAAGGGATGATGTTTATTACAAGAACGTGGAGCAGGAGTCGGTCGTCTGGCCCCTTGAGTCTGCTCCACTATTCAATAAGATCATGGCTGATCTTTTTGTGGGCTCAGCTCCACTCAGCCTCCTGTTCACCAGAATCTTTAGTTCCTTTATTGTTCAAAAATTTATTTATCTTTGCCTTAAAAACATTCAACGAAGTAACCCCAACTGCTTCACTGGGCAGGGAATTCCACAGATTCACAACCCCTTGTGTGAGGAAGCTCCTCCTCAACTCAGTCCTAAATCTGCTCCCCCTTATTTTGAGGCCATGCCCCCTAGTTCTGGTTTCACCTGCCAGTGGAAACCACTTCCCTGCTTCTATCTTATCTATTCCCTTCATAATCTTATATGTTCCTATAAGATCTCCCCTCATTCTTCTGAATTCCAATGAGTAAAGCCCCAGTCTACTCAGTCTCTCCTCATAAGCCAACCTTCTCAACTCCGGAATCAACCCAGTGAATCTCCCCTGTACCCCCTCCAGTGCCAGTATATCTTTTCTCAAGTAAGGAGACCAAAACTGTGCACAGTACACCAGTGTGGCCTCACCAGCACCTTGTACAGCTGCAACAGAACTTCCCTGTTTTTAAACGCCATTCCTTTATCAATGAAGGACAAAATTCCATTTGCCTTCTTAATTACCTGCTGCACCTGCAAACCAACCTTTTGTGATTCATGCACAAGGACACCCAGGTCCCTCTGCACAGCAGCATGCTGCAATTTTTTACCATTTAAATAATAGCCAATTTTGTTGTTACTCCTACCAAAATGGATGACCTCACATTTACCAGTATTGTACTCCATCTGCCAGACCCTTGCCCACTCACTTAGACTATCTATATCCCTTTGCAGACTTTCAGCGTCCTCTGCACACTTTGCTCTGCCATTCATCTTAGTGTTATCTGTGAATTTTGACACACTACACTTGATCCCCAACTCCAAATCATCTAAATCGTAAACAATTGTGGTCCCAACACTGATCCCTGAGGCACACCACTAGTCTCTGATCGCCAACCAGAAAAACACCCATTTACCCCCACTCTTTGCTTTCTGTTAGTTAACCAATCCTCTATCCATGCTAATACATTACCCATAACACCGTGCATCTTTATTTTATGCAGCAGTCTTTGGTGCGGCGTCTTGTCAAATGCCTTCTGGAAATCCAGATACACCACATCCACAGGTTCCCCATTGTCCACTGCCAATGTAATGTTCTCAAAGAATTCCAGCAAATTAGTCAAACATGACCTTCCCTTCATGAACCCATGCTGTATCTTACCAATGGGACAATTTATATCCAGATGTCTCACTATTTCCTCCTTGATGATAGATTCAAGCATTTTCCCTACTACAGAAGTGAAGTTAACCAGCCTATAGTTACCCGCCTTTTGTCTACCTCATGATAATGATAGTTTCTAGGTCCTCACCTGCCATAGCCTTCTTGGCATCAATTTTTGGCATGTTATTGTGTCTTCCACTGTGAAGACCGACACAAAATACCTGTTCAATGCCTCAGCCATTTCCTCATTTTCAGTTATTAAATCCCCCTTCTCATCCTCGAGGTAGACACCAAGGTTCGTGGTGGAAGATATAAGAGAGATGTCCGAGGTAGGTTCTTTACTCAGAGAGTGGTTGGGGTGTGGAATGGACTGCCTGCTGTGATAGTGGAGTCGGACACTTTAGGAACTTTCAAGCGGTTATTGGATAGGCACATGGAGCACACTAGAATGATAGGGAGCGGGATAGCTTGATCTTGGTTTCAGAAAAGGTTCGGCACAACATCGTGGGCCGAAGGGCCTGTACTGTGCTGTACTGTTCTATGTTCTATGTTCTCCTTTTTTAAACAGTGGCGTCACATTTGCTGTTTTTCAATCTGCGGGAACCACCCCAGAGTCCAGCGAATTTTGGTAAATTATCACTGTTGCATTTGCTATTTCTCCCGCCATCACCTTTAGTATCCTGGGATGCATTCCATCAGGGCCAGGAGACTTGTCAACCTTTCGCCCCATTAGCTTGCCCAACACTACCTCTTTCGTGATAATGATAGTTTCTAGGTCCTCACCTGCCATAGCCTTCTTGGCATCAATTTTTGACATGTTATTTGTGTCTTCCACTGTGAAGACCGACACAAAATACCTGTTCAATGCCTCAGCCATTTCCTCATTTCCAGTTATTAAATCCCCCTTCTCATCCTCTACAGGACCAAAGTTTACTTTAGCCACTCTTTTTCATTTTATATCTTTGTAGAAACTTTTGTTATCTGTTTTTATATTCTGAGCTCGTTTACTCTCATAATCCATCTTACTTTTCTTTACAGCTTTTTCCGTGGCTTTCTGTTGACCTTTAAAGATTTCCCAATCCTCTAGTTTTCCACTAATCTTTGCCACTTTGTATGCATTTTCTTTCAATTTGGTACCCTTCTTTATTTCCTTAGATATCCATGGCTGATTATCTCTTTTTCTACAGTCCTTCCTTATCGCTGGTATATACTTTTGCTGAGCGCTGTGAAAAAATGCTTTGAGAGATCTCCACTGTTCTTCAATTGTCCCACCATAAAGTTTTTGCTCCCAGTCTACCTTAGACAACTCCTCCATCATCTCATTGTAGTCTCCTTTGTTTAAGCACAAGACACTGGCATTGGAGTTTACCTTCTCACGCTCCATCTGTATTTTAAATTCAACCATACTGTGATCCCTTCTTCCGAGAGGATTCCTAACTGTAAGCTCATTAATTATTCCTGTCTCATTACACTTCTTACTGTGTTTACCCCAGTCCAACGCCGGCATCTCCACATCATCATTACACAGGACCAGATCTATATTCAGTCTTGAATATATGCCCCTGACAGCATGACCTCAACCCCAGGACAGTTTCTAACTCTGCCTTGGACAGTCTCTTAATTCTTGCCACCAGAGAGTCTTTCACTCTTCTACTGTTCCTTGACCACCCTTTACTCCTATCTCCATCTCCCTCCTCCCCTCTCGCCTTTTTCCATCCCCACATTCTCATCTACCCCACTATCTCACTCTCATCTTCCCCTTTCATGTTTCCCCTCCGAGTCCTGCCTCCGTCTTAGCTTCCCCTCTCATGTTCCACACCCCTCCAATTCCTGCCTCCAAGTAACATTCCCCAGTTACGGAATAACTGCAAAGGCAGCATCAATTGACCTCCAAGTCGTGGATAAACTGAAGCTCACCAAGTACGTGCGAGTTATATAGAGAGAGAAAACAGACTGTTCTAATTGTCTGCTGGTTGGGCACTTAATTTGGAGGGGGAATGTAATTCTGTCTAGTTGGCCTTTTAATCAGCATTCATAAGATGCAAACGTAGTTCCTGACATAGCTCAGCGGAAAAATCAACTCACCTTCAACCTGCCATCAAGGTAATCCCAAACTAATTTTCCACTGGTGGGAAAGAAATTTTTCCAGTCAGAGCAAATATTGTGCCCCCACACACCATAATTCCCACCGCTGGCAGGAGAGGAAAATTCCTGCCTTAGTCTGCAAATAACTCATAAAACTATACAGAATTCACAGTGTAGAAATAGGCATCCAATCCATGACAGGTTTTGTTCTCCGCATGCGCCACATCTCAAACCATCAGCATATCCTTCTATTCTTTTCTCCTGGCTGCCGCACTGCTGCTTCACAGCACCAGGGTCCCAGGTTCGATTCCCAGCTTGGGTCACTGTCTGTGTGGAGTTTGCACGTTCTCCCTGTGTCGGCATGAGTTTCCTCCGGGTGCTCCGGTTTTCTCCCACAGTCCAAAGATGTGCGGGTTAGGTGGATTGGCCATGCTAAATTACCCCATTAGTGTCATGGGGATTAGTTGGGTAAATACGTGGGGTAACGGGGATAGGCCTGGGAGGAGAATGTGGTCGGTGCAGACTCGATGGGCCAAATGGCCTCTTTCAACAGGATTCTACGATTCCAATGGGTTTATTCGGTTTTTCCTTCAACTACAGTTTTGCTATTCACCTCAAATACTTAATACGTTTCTCCTATATTCCCTATTGGATTTATCTGTGATTATTTATTTTTGGTCCCTAGTTTTAGTCCTCCAATAGTGGAAACATCTTCCCTACATCTACCCTATTAAACCTTTCACGGTGGTTTTGGGACTTGCCTCTTTGTGCTATCTGTGGTGGAGATGGCAGAACTATGCATCAGACTTGCCCAAAAGGCAGGTAACTGAAGAAGAATTTTACTGCTATATCCCTAATTTCCCCAGAAAACAAGCAGACCGACCAGACTGAAGGCTAAAGAAGAGATCCTCATCCTCCAATAATTCTTGGACACAGTCCAATCTTGTGTTAATGGTCTCCACGTCAACCAGGGGCTCCAGGATATTCGAGCGAAGCCTACGACTCCCTCCAGCTGTCTTTGTGTAGTTCAGGACCCCAAACAGCGTGTGATTATTTCTGCAAAAAAAATAATCAAATGCTTTTACTTTGGAAAGAAACAAGTGGTGACTCAGCAAAGCAAATATTTGGAACAGGAAGAAGGCATTCAGTCCTTTGAACCTGAAATTCTTCTCAAGAACAAAGAACAAAGAACAATACAGCACAGGAACAGGCCCTTCGGCCCTCCAAGCCCGCGCCGCTCCCCGGTCCAGGATTGAATCCTGAATCCAGGATCCCCGCCCAAATTTCCAGCCTATCTACATCCTAATATCCTATCCACCGAGCTGTCCCTCACAGCTATGATGCTTTGTTCATCACAACTATTAACTCACCCCCACCCCCCCATTCCAGACCATGTGATCTCCAGGGAGAGGCGAAAACCCAGAGTGAAAACCCCAGGGCCAATATGGGGAAATAAATCTGGGAAATTCCTCTCCGACCCCCTGTGGCGATCGAAACGAGTCCAGGAGATCACACTGGCCCTGATCAGAAAATGCTTCCCAACCCTATTCATTTCCACTTCTGCTTTACGAACACCATCTGAATTCCCTGCCCCCGAGACAGGTTCCCAACTATCCGCAGTCTCGCTCTGTACTGGCCCCAGCAAGATGATCATAGAATGAAGCCTTGAAACGAGAAACAAAGAACAATTAGCCCGCGCCGCTCCCTGGTCCAAACTAGACCACTCTTTTGTATCCCTCCATTCCCACTCCGTTCATATAGCTGTCTAGATAAGTCTTAAACGTTCCCAGTGTGTCCGCCTCCACCACCTTGCCTGGCAACACATTCCAGGCCCCCACGACCCTCTGTGTAAAATATGTCCTTCTGATATCTGTGTTAAACCGCCCCCCCTTCACCTTGAACCTATGACCCCTCGTGAACGTAAGGTTTCTCCCAGGTTTCTTTCTGCTCGCAGCAGCTTCCAATGATACCATTGCAATTTTGGAGTGTTCGGAAACTCCAACATAGGAAGATGAAGGTAGTGGGGTTAAAATTTCAGATCAATTACCTCTGATGTGGTGTGCCTCAGGGATCGGCGTTGGCTCCACTGTTATTTATCATGGGTGGCACGATGGCACAGTGGGGGGTGGTATAGTGGTTAGCACAGCTACCTACCTCACTGCGCCAGGGTCCCGGGTTCAATTCTGGCCTCGGGCCACTGTCTATGTGGAGTTTGCACTTTCTCTCTGTGTCTGCATGGGTTTCCTCCAGGTGCTCCAGTTTCCTCCCACAGTCCAAAGATGTGCGCGTTACGTTGATTGGCCATGCTAAATTGACCCTACTGTCAGGGGAATTAGCAGGGTAAATGTGTGGGGTTACGGGAATAGTGCCTGCGTGGGATTGTGATCAGTACAGACTCGATGGGTCAAATGGCCTCCTTCTGTACTGTAGGGATTTATGATTATGATTCTTATGATTTATATTAATGATTTGGATGAGAATTTAGGAGGCATGGTTAGTAAGTTTGCAAATGACACCAAAACTGGTGGCAGAGTGGACAGTGAAGAAGGTTATCTAGGATTGCAACGGGATCTTGATCAATTGGTCCATCTGCTGACGAATGACAGACGGAGTTTAATTTAGCTAAATGCGAGGTGATGCATTTTGGTAGATTGAACCAGGGCAGGACTTACTCAGTTAATGGTAGGGCATTGGGAAGAGTTACAGAACAAAGAGATCTAGGGGTGCAAGTTCATAGCTCCTTGAAAGTGGAGTCACAAGTCGACAGAGTGGTGAAGAAGGCATTCAGCATGCTTGGTTCCATTGGTCAGAACATTGAATACAGGAGTTGGGACGTCTTGTTGAAGTTGTACAAGACATTGGTAAGGCCACACTTGGAATACTGTGTACAGTCCTAGTCACCCTATTATAGAAAGGATATCATTAAACTAGAAAGAGTGCAGAAAAGATTTACTAGGATGCTTCTGGGACTTGATGGTTTGAGTTATAAGGAGAGGCTGGATAGACTGGGACTTTTTTCTCTGGAGCGTAGGAGGCTGAGGGTTGACCTTATAGAGGTCTATAAAATAATGAGGGGCACAGATCAGCTAGATACTCAATATCCTTTCCCAAAGGTAGGGGAGTCTAAAACTAGAGGGCATAGGTTTAAGGTGAGAGGGGAGAGATACAAAAGGGTCCAGAGGGGCAATTTGTTCACACAGAGGGTGGTGAGTGTCTGGAACAAGCTGCCAGAGATAGTAGTAGAGGCAGGTACAATTTTGTCTTTTAAAAAGCATTTAGACAGTTAAATGGGTACGATGGGTATAGAGGGATATGGGCCAAATGCAGGTAATTGGAACTAGCTTAGGGGTTAAGAAAAGGGGCGGCATCGACAAGTTGGCCGAAGGGGCTGTTTCCATGCTGTAAACCTCTATGACTCTATGATCAGAACCACAAGGTGATAGGTAGGGTTAGAATTAGGGTTAGGGGAATAGGTAGGAAAGTAAGTTGTGATGAGAATAAGTAGACTCTGCTTAGGGATGAATGAGTGGACAAAAAAATGGCAGATGATGTATAATGTGGGAAAATGTGATATTGTTCACTTTCGTGGGAAGAGTAGAGAAGCAAATTATTCAAAGACTGTAGAATGCTGTGATGCTGAAGGATCTGGATGTCCTTGTACATGAATCACAAAAATTTAACATGCAGGTACAGCAAGTTGAAAAGGAAGTTCGAGAAATTGGAAGCCAAATGGAATGTGTCTCTATTGCAAGGGAGATAGGGTATAAAAAGTAGGGACATTTTGCTACAATTTTACAGGGCAGTGGTGAAAACACACCAAGATTACCATGTACAGTACATTCTGTTACTTTGTTCTGCCATTTACACATTCCGATCTCTTAATGGACGCTAAGAGCACCATTCCTAACCTTTATCATCACCAGTTACATTCCCTGTCTTTTTGCCTGTGCCATCCCTATCAATTAAAGCCATCCCGCCCCCCCGCCCCACCCCCCGCACAGTGTAAATCTTGTCCTGTTTTTCTTGTCTTCAGCTCTGACAAAGGGTCATCCTGACTTGAAACATTGGCTCTATTCTCTCTCTTCAGATGCTGTCAGACTGGCTGAGATTTTCCAGCATTTTCTGTGCACAGTGTTTGTTTCCTTCTTTAAGGAGTTTGTCTCCTTATTTATTGTATTAGGGGTGGTTCAGAGAAGATTCGCTCGGTTGATTCCTAGATTAAGTGGTTGCCTTATGAGGAAGGGTTGAACAGGTTGGGTCTATACGCATTGGAGTTTAGAAGAATAAGAGGTGATTTTATTCAAATCTATAAGATTCTGAGGGTTTTGACAAGATAGATGCTGAAGGATGTTTCCTCTCCTGGGGGAATGTGAGAATTAGTGGGCTCAGTTTCAAAATAAAGGATCTCCCATTGATGATGGAGATGAGGAGAAATTTCTTCTCTCAGAGGGTCGTTAATTTTTGGAATTCTCTATACCTGGGAGCGGTAGAAGCTCGGTCACTGAATATATTCAAGTTATTCAAATTAGACTCATAGATTTTTATGAGTTATTCAGGTTTTTGTGAGTTATTCAGATTTTTGATCTACAAAGAAGTAAAGGGCTATGGGGTAGGCAGGAAAGTGGGGCGAAGGCTGCTGTTAGATCATGCATGATCTTATTGAATGGCAGAGTAGGCTCAAGGGACCAAATGGCCTACTATTGTTCCTATTTCTTAAGTGATACAGATGAACAACTGAAGAGAGACAGAGGGGTAAGTGGAAAACAAAAACAGGAGGTGTGCAATGAGGTGGAGGACAGATTATTAGATAACAGAAGTGATGGTGTACAAAACAAATAGAGCAATCTTAAGAGAAACTGGGGAAAAATGTAAGCCAGAGCCAGATGATGTTCCAATAGATACAGAGGAATATTAGAGGGAAAGGGAAGTAGCTGGAGGCCATTCAGCTTCTTGACTTGTTTCACCATTCAAATTGGTCATGGGCTGATCTGTAACATAACTCTACTTATCTACCTTGGTTCTGGAATGCCGTTGTTTAACAAAACCATCAGCCTCGGTTCTGAAATTTTTAATTGACCTCCATCTGCAACTATGGCATTTTTTTGGGAAGGGGTCAGAGTTCCAGATTTCCACCACCCTTAATTACTTCCTGACAATACCACTAAATGGTCCAGTTTAATTTTAAGTTTCTGCCCCATTATTCTGGACTCTGCATCAGAAGAAATAATTTCTCTCCATCTATCCGATCAAATCCTTTTATCATCTTAAATACCTCAATCAGATCACCCCTTAATCTTCTATGTTTAAGGAACCACAAACCTGGACTGTGCAACCTGTCCTCAGTTTTTACCCCATTAACCCAGGTATCATTCTGGTGAATCTGCACTGTATCCCCAAGGCCTACATATATTTCTTGAGGCACGTGCTCAGAATTGACCAGCTATTCTGGAAGGAGCCTAACCAGAGCTTTATAAAACTAATATAACTTCCATCCTTTGTATTCCAGTTCTCTTAAAATAAAGGTCAACGCTCTACTGATGTTTTTAATTATTTTTGCACGATATTTCAGTGATTTCTATATTTGGACACTTAAATCTATCTGTGCCTCCACAGTCCCAAGTTTCTGGCAATTTACAAAATACTTTGATCCAATTTTCTTAGCTCCAAAGTAAATTACCTCACACTTCTTTGAAAAGTAAATAAGAAGAATTTGTTTCCACTGCCAGAAGGGGCAGCACAGTGGCACACTGGTTAGCACTGTTGCCTCACAGTACCATGGAGCCGGGTTCAATTCCCAGTTTGAGTTCTGCAGAATCTGCACGTTCACTCCATGTCTGCATGGGTTTCCTCCGGGTGCTCTGGTCTCCTCCCACAGTCTGAAAGACGTGCTGATTAAATGCATTGGCCGTGCTAAATTCTCTCTCAGTGTACCCGAACAGGCACCGGAGTGTGGCGACTAGGGGATTTTCTCAGTAACTTCATTGCAGTGTTAATGTAAGCCTACGTGCGACACTAATAAATAAATAAATAAACTTTAAACCAGAAATTACAAATTTAACATAATTAACTGAAAAACCAAGGTGAGGGTTGAGGAGAATTTTATTTATGCAGCGAATTGTTGCGAATGCACTGACTGAAAAAGCATAGAATCATAGAAATAGAATCATAGAAACCATACAGTGCCGAAGGAGGCCATTCGGCCCATCGAGTCTGCACCGACCATAATCCCACCCAGGCCCTACCCCCACATATTTACCCGCTAATCCCTCTAACCTACACATCCCAGGACTCTAAGGGGCAATTTGTTTTAAATCTGGCCAATCAACCTAACCCGCACATCTTTGGACTGTGGGAGGAAACCGGAGCACCCGGAGGAAACCCACGCAGACACGAGGAGAATGTGCAAACTCCACACAGACAGTGACCCGAGCCAGGAATTGAACCCGGGACCCTGGAGCTGTGAAGCAGCGGTGCTAACCACTGTGCTACCGTGCCGCCCCGCACTGGAAACAAATTCACTAGTAACATTCAAAAGGGAGTTGGATAAATAATTGAAGGGGTGAAAGTTTACAGGATAATGGGGAAAGATCAGGACTAATTGGATACACTTTTCAGAGAGCAGCGTAGACATGATGGGCCAAATAGTTCCCTTTTCTGCTCCATCATGTTATGATTTTTGACCAGTAAAATTGCAACCAAATTCATTTCATTTTCTAATAAATTTCACCTTTGCCAAAACTATTTTCACCAACACCTGAAAGATTCCTCCCTCAGGTAACTTGCTTGGCTGTATACCTGGGATCCCTGTTGTTAATGATCAGTTCAAGCTGCTGAGCTGAGGCCGAATCTATCATCGCTGTCTGTTCACTCCCTTTGAAGATGACTTTAAGGGACTTTGGAGCATAAACCGTATTCTGGATAAATTCAACATACTTCAGCAAGGCTGCAGCTGCTGCCAAACAGTAATATCTGCAAATACAACAGAAAAACAAATTCTCAACTGTTTCACACCTCAATATTTCCCCTTAATCCTTTTCACCGCAGCCACGGGGTCATTTACAACGAGGTCAGGTTGCATTCAATCACATAGAATCATGAAAAAAAGCAAAATAAATGTGCCAAAGTGCTTCACAGAAATTTTATCGGACCAAATTTGACACCAAGCCACAAAGGAGGTATTAGCATAGCTGACTGGGTGAGAGAGGTAGTTTGTCAGCTATGGCCAAAAGGGGAGAGAGGTGATCTGCTTGCAGACTTCTATCAAGGTCGCTCCAAACTAGCAAGCCAGGTGGCAAATTAGAATGATTCATATTCTGATTTGATTTACTTTTATTAGGAAACTGACTGACCACCATTCAGCTCCTTCGCACAGAGATATGCATGAGTCAACAGGCCCAGTGCTTGGTTAGCCGCAGATTGACAGAAGCACTGCTGCTGGCAGGAGTACCCTTTTTGGTTAGATCCAGGAAAGATTTGCCAAAGCTTATGTTCCTCAGTGATGTACGGCAAGGACTTGGAGGACTGAATCAGGCTCAGCTGTGAAGCTATGCAATTAAAAATCGGTCACCATTAATAACAGACACTGTGCTGAGGTGTCAAGTGCTGCCAATGTCCATGAAATTATAACTGCAGCACAAAGCCAATGTTTGAAACAAGACCGAACTGGTAATGGTTGGGCGTTGGGGAGAGCTACAGAACCAAGAGATCTAGGGGTACATGTTCATAGCTCCTTGAAAGTGGAGTCACAGGTCGACAGAGTGGTGAAGAAGGCATTCAGCATGCTTGGTATCATTGGTCAGAACACTGAATACAGGAGTTAGGATGTCTTGTGAAGTTGTACAAGACATTGGTAAGGCCACACTTGGAATACTGTGTACAGTTCTGGTCACCCTTTATAGAAAGGATATTATTAAACTAGAAAGAGTGCAGAAAAGATTTACTAGGATGTTACCAAGTCTTGATGGTTTGAGTTATAAGGACAGGCTGGGTAGACTGGGACTTTTTTCTCTGGAGTGGAGATGGCTGAGGGTTGACCGTATAGAGGTCTATAAAATAATGAGGGACAGGGATCAGCTAGATAGTCAATATCTTTTCCCAAAGGTAGGCGAGTCTAAAACTAGAGGGCATAGGTTTAAGGTGAGAGGGGAGAGATACAAAAGGGTCCAGAGGGGCAATTTTTTCACATAGAGGGTGGTGAGTGTATGGAACAAGCTGCCAGAGGTAGTAGTAGAGGCGGGTACAATTTTGTCCTTTAAAAAGCATTTAGACAGTTACATGGGTAAGATGGGTATAGAGGGATATGGGCCAAATGCAGGCAATTGGGACTAGCTTTGGGGTTTAAAAAAATGGGTGGCATGGACAAGTTGGGCCTCTATGACTCTATGAATTAAATCAATGAAAAAATAACTCTATGCAATTCATGAAAGGTACCATTCTCGGCTTCATGTTAGTAGATTGTGAGTTTAAGCCTCACTTCAGAGAGTCATAGAATCATAGAAACCCTACAGTGCAGAAGGAGCCATTCGGCCCATCGAGTCTGCACCGACAACAATCCCACCTCGGCCCTATCTCCATAACCCCACATATTTACTCCACTAATTCCTCTAACCTACGCATCCCGGGACACAGAGGGGCAATTCAGCATGCCCAATGCACCTAACCCGCACATCTTTGGACTGTGGGAGGAAACCGGAGAACCTGGGGGAAACCCATACAGACACGGGGAGAACGTGCAAACTCCATATGGACCCATACCTAAGCTGGGAATCAAACCCAGGTCCTTGAAGCTGTGAAGCAGCAGTGCTAACCACTGTGCCACCATGCCGCCCCAATCGATCACATAATCCAGGCTGATTCTCCCTGTGCAGTACTAAGGGAGAGCCACACTGTCTGAATGCCACCTTTCAAAAAAGACATTAAACCAAAATCTTGAGTGCCCTCCCTGGTGAATGTCAAAGATCCAATGGCACTATTTCAAGGAAGAGAAAACGAGTCCTTCCCACTGTCCCAGCCAATATTTATCCCTCATCCAGCATCATTAAAACCAATTATGAGGCCGTCATTTCATGTCTGCTGATGGGATTGTTCTGGGTGCAAACCGGAGTGTTTTCCTGCATTACAACAGTGACTACATTCTGGAAAAAAAGTACTTCAGTGGCTGTCAAGCTCTTTGAGACAGTGAAAAGCACTGCAGAAATTTAAGTTCTTTCTTTGCTTTGTAAGTATCTATGAATCTAAAACATTTAGCTCTGAGTTTCAGATGAGCTGCCTTTAATCCGAGACTTAATTCCATACTTCAGCTGGACCTCCATTAACACAGTGCTGAACTCGGGTGTGCAAAGCTGCTCAATGTATTCCAGCCCCTTTGTTTCGTTAAAGTACTTTCTCTGAACAGTACTGAGAGCCACACTCTGTGGAAAATAGAAAGAAAACATTCAAAAACTGGAGAGAATTCATCAGACTTCTATTAGCAACCCCACGCATTGGCATCCCTATAAAGTTTCCACCAAACTTAACAAATGCACTCACTGTTTCCACATAAATCATAATGTATTCAACAATGATTATTGTGTAATCAATTGCAGACTAATTGTAAACAAGTGGGTTTAACTCCATAATTTGTTTGTTCAGTTCCTTCATTTTGAAATGGATATATAACCTGATTCATTTTGCTATAAAATGTCAGATGCTAACTTTCCCCCTGGAGCCCTTCAGCTACCCATCATGTAATCCAGCCTCAGCCCAACAGCTCGCCGATTCCTACAATTCCAGCCACTTGCGCATGCCTCCATTTTAATTGCTGCACCACTGGCGACCATGATTTCACCTGACTGAGCCCTAAAATCTGGGATTCCCACTATAAACCTCTCTCCACCTCTCTCTCCTCCTTCTGTACACGCTTAAAACTTAGCTCTTTGAACAAACTTTTAATCACCTATCCTAATATCTCATGTGGCTCAGTGTCAAGCACATTGGGAGGTTTTAATCACCTCCTGAGGTTGACTGTTCCAACGTCGCACAACCTTCTGAAAGAAAAAAAATTCTCATCTCTGTCCTATAAGGGCGACACCTAATTTTAAATCAGTGCCCTCTAGTTCTGGATTCACCCACAAGAGGAAACATTCTTTCCACATCCACCTTGTCAAGATCATTCAGGATCTTATATCCTTCAATCAAGTCGCCCCCTTACTCAAACAAAGAACAAAGAACAATACAGCACAGGAACAGGCCCTTCGGCCCTCCAAGCCTGCGCCGCTCATGTGCCCAACTAGACCATTCGTTCGTATCCCTCTATTCCCAGTCTGTTCATGTGGCTATCTAGATAAGTCTTAAACGATCCCAGCGTGTCCGCCTCAATCACCTTGCTTGGCAGTGCATTCCAGGCCCCCACCTCCCTCTGTGTAGAATACGTCCCCCTGACATCTGTGTTGAACTTTGCCCCCCTCACCTTGAACCCGTGACCCCTTGTGTTCGTCACCTCCAACCTGGGAAAAAGCTTCCCACTGTTCACCCTATCTATGCCCTTCATAATTTTATACACCTCTATTAGGTCATCCCTCATCCTCCATCTTTCCAGGGAGAACAACCCCAGTTTACCCAATTTCTCCTCATAGCTAAGACCCTCCATACCAGGCAACATCCTGGTAAACCTTTTCTGTACTCTCTCCAAAGCCTCCACGTCCTTCTGGTAGTGTGGTGACCAGAACTGGACGCAGTATTCCAAGTGTGGCCTAACCAGCGTTCTATACAGCTGCAACATCATATGCCAACTTTTATATTCTATGCCCCTCTCTATGCCACTCTTCTAAACTCGAGTGGAAACAAGCGTAACTTGTCCAACTTATCCTCATAAGACAACTGCTTATTCTGGTATAAATCAAGCAAATCCCCTCTGGACCATCTCCAATGCTTTTACATCCTTCCTTAAATAATGAGACCAAAACTGCACACAGTATTTGAGATGCAATCTCACCAAAGCCCCGTATAACTGAAGCATAATATCCTTAATTTTATGCTCAGTTCGTACAGCCCATTCAGCCTGCTCCACCACTCAATAAGATCATGGCTATACTATCTCCACTTTAAAAGTTATCCCAATATTCCTTCACTCCCTTAGTATCCAAAAATATATAGTTCTCTGTCCTGCGTATACAAAAACCTGAGCAACCACAGCTCTCTGGAATAGAGAATTCCAAAGGTTCACAACCCTCTGAATTGAATAATTTCTCCTCACATAAATCCTTAAATGATCAATCTCTCATCCTGAGACTATGCCCCATAGTTTCTCTAGACCGCAGCCTCTCAGCATTTAGCCTGTCAAGCCTTCTCAGAATTTTATACATTTCCAAGAGATCAGCACATTCTTCGAAACTCCAGAGGATACAAAATATGTGTGTGTTTGTCAGGAGGGGGGTCAAAAACAGCTACTTCAAATTTCTTCCTTTGGCATTCGCCCAATAACCCGCAGGTCCATTCAAGGTCATGACATCAGCTACACTGCTAGGTTTCTTCTTGTGCCTGCCTTTTGGATACTCAATGGGGCACTGTAAAGTATGCTAAGATGTCCAATAATCTTCCTGAACCTGGAATGGATGGGTTGTCTTCTGAGAAAAGGTTGGACAGATTAGGCTTGTATTCACTGGAGTTTAGAAGAGTAAGAGGTGACTTGACTGAACATAGGAATTGAAGTAGGCAAATTCAGCCCATTAAGCCTGTTCTGCCATACAATCAGATCATGGCTGAAAGCTTTAAGGTCCTGAGGGGTCTTGACAAGGTGGATGTGGAGGAGATGTTATCTCTTGTGGGAGAATCTAGAATCGAAGGCTCACTGTTTAAAACAAAGGGGTCGCCCATTTCAAACAGAGATGAGGTGAACTTTTCTTCTCTCTGAGGGTGGTGATTTTTTGGAACTCTGTTCCTGAAAAGATTGTGAAATCAGTGTCTTTAAATATTTTTAAGGCAAAGGTGGATAGATTCTTAGTAAGCAAGGAGGTGATAAGTTAGCGGGTGGAGACAGGATGCAGATTTGAGGTTACTATCAGATCTGCCATGATCTTATTAAATGGCAAAGCAGACTCAAGGGACTGAATGGCTTACTCCTGCTCCTCCTTCCTATGTTCGTATATTGTAGGAGATAAATATTAAAGACCTTCTTAAAGGAGGAGAGAGATGTGGAGGGTCAGAGTGATTTCAGGCAACTGAAGGCATGGTTGCAATGCTGCTGTGAAAGAACAGTAAGAAGTCTCACAACACAAGGTTAAAGTCCAACAGGTTTATTTGGTAGCACAAGCTTTCAGAGTGTCACTCCTTCTTCAGGTTAACCTGGTGTTGTGAGACTTCTTACTGTGCTTACCCCGGTCCAACGCCGGCATCTCTGCATCACGGGTGTGAAAGAAGTCAGGGATGTACAAAAGGCCAGAACTGGAGGAATTTAGAGATCTCAAAGGATTTTACAGCTATTAGAACACTGACTATTCTGTTGTCCAAAAACCAAAATGCAGATTGAAAATACTGTTCACAGACTCTGCATCATTCTTACTTTAAAGTTTTCTGTGATAAGAGTAAACAGCTTAGTCCCACTTCCTTTATCACAAGTGGTATTTGGCATTATGATTTCTAAAGGTGTTAAAATCTGCAACTTGGTAATAACCTGAAAAACAAACACAAGCAAGAAATGTCCCCAATCAGTGAAATAAATGATTCAAGTTCATTTGATTTTACATAGTATCGTAACTTCTTTTAATCTAATAAATATATCAATTATATATGAATAAATTATGAGCCAAGTAGCATGATAAAACAGTGCAGCATAAGCAGGGGATTCCCAGTTCAGCGCTCAGTCTGTGCTCAGTTACTATGGCTTTTTTATTAGTCTGCCTGAACACCCTTGGGATAGGAAGTGGATACAAAATTAGGCACGGTTCCCACTCCTTGGTGCTTTCCAGTGAAACTGGCTGGAAAATACATGTGGAATTTTGGATTAGAAAAACATGGGACTCGCCCATGGCAAAGATGATTTTAGAATTGTGATGTTACGCCTGTCAGAAAAGGACGAACACTCAAAGAACAAGAACAAAGAACAATACAGCACAGGAACAGGCCCTTCGGCCCTCCAAGCCCGTGCCGCTCCCTGGTCCAAACTAGACCATTCTTTTGTATCCCTCCATTCCCACTCCGTTCATATGGCTATCTAGATAAGTCTTAAACGTTCCCAGTGTGTCCGCCTCCACCACCTTGCCTGGCAGCGCATTCCAGGCCCCCACCACCCTCTGTGTAAAATATGTCCTTCTGATATCTGTGTTAAACCTCCCCCCCTTCACCTTGAACCTATGACCCCTGGTGAATGTCACCACCGACCTGGGGAAAAGCTTCCCACCGTTCACCCTATCTATGCCTTTCATAATTTTATACACCTCTATTAAGTCTCCCCTCATCCTCCGTCTTTCCAGGGAGAACAACCCCAGTCTGGAGCTCTTCATTACTGAAAAGGGAATGCTGAAGAGTAACCAACATAGATCTTTATAATTATGAAAGGTTTTGATAGAATAGACACAGTAAGTGGTTCCCATCGTGCGGAAGAGCAAAACTGCGGCCATCAATGTGAGTTTGTCACTCAAATTCAATAGGAAACCTAAAAGAAGCTTCTTTATGCAAGGGGTGATGAGAATGTGGAACCTACTACCTGCTAGAAAAATTAATGAAAAAATAAATAAAACATGAGGGAGAAGACAATAGAGTAATGCTGATAAATTTAAATGAGAAAAAAGTGGGAGGAGGTTAAATGCTGCTGTGAACTGACTGAACAGAATGGCTTCTTTCTGTGCTGCATATCCAACACAATTCCATGTGATACCCTTCACACTGGGACAGCCACCGAAGTTCATTTCCTCAGACGACAATGGGCATTTATGTGAGGTACCTGAGGATGCCTTTTGCCAATAAAACCATTATGCCAAAGTCAGTAATGCAGGAATGGGCAGCAAAGGAGACTAAACATTGTTTTTTTATCATACAATTCCAGAATCTTTTTTAAAAATTGCGACCTAAAATGATTAGCTCGTATCTCAGGACATATATTACATACACTCAAATAAATCCTAAATCCTAATAAATATGTTTTCCACAGTGTCAAACACTGATTCGGAATATCTATTGATCAGATATTGTCTGCTGCGTCAGTAGTTGCTTTCTCAAAATGAGTATTTAAGCATATGCTGACCAAATGGTCATGGGCACTAGAATACAAACCCAGGCTTTTAATGAGTTCAAATTACATCATGACAAGTTCTGGGACTAGTTCAATGCAATGCATCTGGCAATTCATGGACTGGCACAAGAAAGAAATATCATGCAAACTGTCAGATTGCTATAAAAATCCAATTGGTTTGTCTTGCAACCCGACCTCCTGGATCCCTGTACCTGCCTCACTCGCAGCCACACCCTCCTGTCCCTGACCACAGGAAGGCTGTGAGACTTTCCGGCACAGACACAATAGGCCAGCTAGCCCTCTTCTGTGCTGTGAATATCTGATTCTAAATTAACGGTCAAATATCTTACCCAGGGCATAGCAAGTGCAAGTAAGTGAAGAATATTTGGTTAAAATGTTACCTTAGCATATGTGGTATTGTCTGCAAATTGGGACAATATTAGCTCAGGGCTCTTCAGGTCAATGCTTGCCATTCCTATTTCACCGCGAGCAAGCCCACGACCCTCCACTACAGCAACAATTACTGAAGCAACAACATGAGCTGAGACTGCAGAAGAAGAAGTAACTGTACAAAAGAAATAGGAATAGGAATATCAGAAATCGGGCAGCAGTTAGAGTTGATTATAATGCTACAAATACAATATTGCACTTTGAAATCTTTCATTAAAAAGTTATCATGGGAAGGTACTTCAATCCAGCAACATTGGGACTGAGTCCCTGCCAAATTTCAGAATTTTCCAGTTTTTGGAAAAATAATTGGAACTTTGTAATTCAGTTTAAAAGGACACAGGAAATCTTAATTAAATGATTGCAAAGCATTTTAGGTGAACACCCATATCGCTGCTGATGTTCATTTCTCACAATTGGATTTAATAATTCTCTCATGCCTCCTATGAGTGGGGTCATGGTTTATTCAGCCACTTGGAACACAGGAAACATCAGGCATATAAAGCTGATCAGTGCACGGCACAGCGCCAAGTCAATGCAGTAACTCCCCAAACTTTCTCAGATGGGTCAAGGAGGGTCAAGGTTCACTAAGCCACTTGGAGCATGGGAATAAAATGTCTGAGTTTTGGATAAACCAGTTTTTGGAGAGACGGATTTGACATGCTCTACCTGTATGTTTGTCTGTTCATGCAGAGATTACACTACAAGTTCCAGATTAATGAAAAACAAACTGAAATGGGAGAAATTGCATTTTAAATGTGGACAGTTAGTTCGACTGTTGTCTTGTCTAAAATATATTTTGGCATTAAAAAATCCTTTTGTCAGTGTTTGACCAGAAGTTCAAATTAAAACTTGCACTGGGCTATGGCTTTGGGTGGAGAATGCAAATCATTTTGAACCATAATTTTATGGGAATGGTTGGGTAGACTGGTTTTGTCCCTTTCATCCCTCACTATCCTTACTGCATTTATATAGCATCTTTCACCACGCTAGGACAGCCCAAAGTGTTTAACAGTGAAGAATGTTTGGAGTGTAAATACTATTGTAATGCAGGGAACACTGCAGCCAATTTGCACACAGTAAGATCCTATGAACAGCAACAAAATAAATGAGCAGATAATCTGCTTCAGGTGTTGGTTAAGGGATAAATGCCTTCAGGACAACAGGCAAAATTCCCTTACTTTTCTTTGAATAGTTCAATGGGATATTTTAAGTCCACCTGAAAGTCTTGGTTTAATGTCTTATCTGAAAGACAGCACCTCTGATAGTGAACCTTGGTACGGCACTCCTGTGAAACCTGAGTTTCGAGCTCATTAAGAAGTTTAACAACACCAGGTTAAAGTCCAACAGGTTTATTTGGTAGCAAAAGCCACACAAGCTTTTGGAGCTCTAAGCCCCTTCTTCAGGTGAGTGGGAATTCTGTTCACAAACTGGAAACAAATTAATTCTGGAATTCTGGAAACAAATTAAAACATGCTACCGTGCAAAGGGACCTGGGGGTCCTTGTGCATGAGACGCAAAAGCCCAGTCTGCAGGTACAACAGGTGATCAAGAAGGCAAATGGGATGTTGGCCTATATTGCGAAGGGCATAGAATATAAAAGCAGGGATGTCTTGATGCACCTGTACAGGGCATTGGTGAGGCCGCAGCTGGAATACTGTGTGCAGTATTGGTCCCCTTATATGAGGAAGGATATATTGGCATTGGAGGGAGTGCAGAGAAGGTTCACCAGGTTGATACCGGAGATGAGGGGTTTGGATTATGAGGAGAGGCTGAGGAGATTGGGTTTGTACTCGTTGGAGTTTAGAAGGATGAGGGGGGATCTTATGGAGACTTATAAGATAATGCGGGGGCTGGATAGGGTGGAGGCGGAGAGATTCTTTCCACTTAGTAAGGAAGTTAAAACTAGAGGACACAGCCTCAAAATAAAGGGGGGTCGGTTTAAGACAGAGTTGAGGAGGAACTTCTTCTCCCAGAGGGTGGTGAATCTCTGGAATTCTCTGCCCACTGAGGTGGTGGAGGCTACCTCGCTGAATATGTTTAAAGCGCGGATGGATGGATTCCTGATCGGTAAGGGAATTAAGGGTTATGGGGATCAGGCGGGTAAGTGGTACTGATCCACGTCAGATCAGCCATGATCTTATTGAATGGCGGGGCAGGCTCGAGGGGCTAGATGGCCTACTCCTGCTCCTATTTCTTATGTTCTTATGTTCTAAACAGAGCTTATAAAGACACAGACTCAATTTACATGAATAATGGTTGGAATGCGAATACTTACAACTAATCAAGTCTTTAAGAAACAAAACAATGTGAGTGGAGAGAGCATCAAGACAGGCTAAAAAGATGTGTATTGTCTCCAGACAAGACAGCCAGTGAAACTCTGCAGGTCCACGCAACTGTGGGAGTTACAAATAGTGTGACATGAACCCAATATCCCGATTGTGGCCGTCCTCGTGTGTGCAGAACTTGGCTATCAGTTTCTGCTCAGCAACTCTGCGCTGTCGTGTGTCGCGAAGGCCGCCTTGGAGAACGCTTACCCGAATATCAGAGGCCGAATGCCCGTGACCGCTGAAGTGCTCCCCAACAGGAAGAGAACAGTCTTGCCTGGTGATTGTCGAGCGGTGTTCATTCATCCATTGTCGCAGCGTCTGCATAGTTTCCCCAATGTACCATGCCTCGGGACATCCTTTCTTGCAGCGTATCAGGTAGACAACGTTGGCCGAATTGCAAGAGTATGTACCGTGTACCTGATGGATGGTGTTCTCACGTGAGATGATGACATCTGTGTCGATGATCCGGCACGTCTTGCAGAGGTTGCTGTGGCAGGGTTGTGTGGTGTCATGGTCACTGTTCTCCTGAAGGCTGGGTAGTTTGCTGCGGACAATGGTCTGTTTGAGGTTGTGCGGTTGTTTGAAGGCAAGAAGTGGGGGTGTGGGGATGGCCTTGGCGAGATGTTCGTCTTCATCAATGACATGTTGAAGGCTCCGGAGGAGGTGCCGTAGCTTCTCCGCTCCGGGGAAGTACTGGACAACGAAGGGTACTCTGTCCACTGTGTCCCGTGTTTGTCTTCTGAGGAGGTCGGTGCGGTTTTTCGCTGTGGCGCGTTGGAACTGTTGATCAATGAGTCTAGCGCCATATCCTGTTCTTATGAGGGCATCTTTCAGCGTCTGGAGGTGTCTGTTGCGATCCTCCTCATCCGAGCAGATCCTGTGTATACGGAGGGCTTGTCCGTAGGGGATGGCTTCTTTAACGTGTTTAGGGTGGAAGCTGGAGAAGTGGAGCATCGTGAGGTTATCCGTGGGCTTGCGGTACAGTGAGGTGCTGAGGTGACCGTCCTTAATGGAGATGCGTGTGTCCAAGAATGCAACCGATTCCGGAGAGTAGTCTATGGTGAGCCTGATGGTGGGATGGAACTTGTTGATGTCATCATAGAGTTGTTTCAGTGATTGTTCACCATGAGTCCAAAGGAAGAAAATGTCATCGATGTATCTAGTGTATAGCATCGGTTGAAGGTCCCGTGCGGTGAAGAAGTCTTGTTCGAACCTGTGCATGAAGATGTTGGCATATTGAGGTGCGAATTTGGTCCCCATGGCTGTTCCGTGTGTCTGGATGAAGAACTGGTTGTTGAAGGTGAAGGTATTGTGGTCCAGGATGAAGCGGATGAGATGTAAAATTGCATCTGGAAACTGGCAGTTGTTGGCGCTGAGCACTGAGGCCGTTGCAGCAATGCCATCGTCATGGGGGATGCTGGTGTAGAGTGCCGAGACATCCATTGTGACGAGGAGCGCTCCTGGTTCAACTGCTCCATGTGTGCCGAGTTTCTGTAGGAAGTCCGTCGTGTCGCGACAAAAGCTGGGGGTTCTTTGTACAATGGGTTTCAGGATGCCCTCGACATAGCCGGAGAGGTTCTCGCACAGGGTCCCATTGCCCGATACGATGGGACGGCCGGGTGTGTTTGCCTTGTGTATCTTCGGGAGGCAGTAGAGATCTCCAACGCGGGGAGTACGTGGGATGAGAGCACGGGGGGTGTTCTGAAGGTCCGGATCAAAGGTCTTGATCAGAGTGTTGAGTTGACGGGTGTGTTCTTTGGTCGGATCTGCAGGTAACTGCCTGTAGTGTTCCTCGTTGTTGAGTTGTCGGTACACTTCTTTGCACTAATCCATTCTGTTCAGTATGACGATGGCCCCTCCTTTGTCTGCTGGTTTGATGACAATGTTGCAGTTGGTCTTGAGAGCGTGGATGGCGTTACGTTGTGCTTGGGTGATGTTCGGGGCTGTCTTGTGAGTGCGGCTGATGAATTTGGTGTTGACGCACCTCCTGATGAACCTGGTGTTGTTAAACTTCTTACTGTGTTTACCCCAGTCCAACGCCGGCATCTCCACATCATTTCGAGCTCATCGCAGGAGTGTGAGATAGGCAACGCCCACTGAGTCACAAGTGAGTGGGTTACGACTGAGCCACAGTTGACACTAGTTATATTAATGAGGAAAACTTACACGTTTCACAATAACTTCATTGCAGTGTTAACGAAAGCCTTACTTGTGACTAATCAATAAACTTTACTTTATCTTGCTGGTTCTTTTACAACTTGAAAGAGAGTTGAATAAAAGTACACTCTGCTATACTGAATAAAACTTGGAAACTGTAAGGTATTGGCAAGTAAATTATAAACTATACGATATTGGCAAGTAAACTAAATTGCTACTTGTAAGTAACAAATCCAGCTGTAAAAGCCTGCACTATTTGCCAAACATCCAGAACATCTGCATTTCATTCACTATATATATATAAAGCTCTGAAAAGGGTAAAAAGGAATATAGACTGATTAATCTTGCACACAGAGAGGGCAGATGGGGTCTTGGTTTAACCTGAAAGACAGTACCTGTTCAGCAGACCCCCTCAGTAGCTGCCTTGAAGTGTCAGCCTGCATTATGTGTTCAGGTCTTTGCTGTGTGATTTGAACCCACTTTAACTCAGAGACTGGAATACCACCAACAGCTGATGAAGGGACCAAGCAGCTGTCCACCACCTTTCAAACTTCAGGCTTTACATTGCATGGGGGTTTAAGTTACACTGGATGCTACTTTTGGCTCACAGGTTGAGGTATTTGTATTAAATTAGTGTGTGTGCATTAGTTGTGCTAAAAAATGGTGCAGAGGAAATTAAGTCCTCTCAATGCTTTATAATTATGGGTGTGATTCTCCCGATGAAAAACTAAGTGCTGATGCCAGCAGGGAAACCATGTGGGGGAAAGATCCCCAATGTAAAACAAACCGGTCAGCCTCGCTTCACAGCCCAGCAAGAAAAACCAAGCAACCTGTCTTAATGACTATCGGCCGGTGCCTCTGACATCCATCATTATGAAGTGCTTCAAAAGGTTAGTCATGGCATGAATCAATTCCAGCCTCCTGGACTGCCTGGATCCACTACAGTTTGCCTACCACCGCAACAGGTCCACAGCAGACACCATCTCCCTGGCCCTGCACTCAACCCTGGAAAATCTAGATAACAAGGACACTTATGTCAGACTCCTATTTATTGACTACAGCTCAGCCTTCAACACTATTATTCCCACGAAACTCTGTGGCCTGGACCTCCCTCTGCGACTGGATCCTGAACTTCCTAACTCACAGACCACAATCAGTAAGGATAGGCAACAACACCTCCTCCACGATCATCCTCAACACCGGTGCCCCACAAGGCTGTGTTCTCAGTCCCCTACTATACTCCTTATACACCTATGACTGTGTGGTCAAATGTCCCTCCAATTCAATTTTCAAGTTTGCTGACGACACCACCGTAATGAGTCGGACCTCAAACAATGATGAGACAGAGTACAGAAATAAGATAGAGAATCTGGTGAACTGGTGCGGCAACAATAATCTCTCCTTCAATGTCAACAAAACAAAGGAGATTGTCATCGACTTCAGGGAGCGTAAAGGAGAACATGCCCCTGTCTACATCAACGGGGACGAAGTAGAAAGGGTCGAGAGCTTCAAGTTTTTAGGTGTCCAGATCACCAACAACCTGTCCTGGTCCCCCCATGCCGACACTATAGTTAAGAAAGCCCACCAACGTCTCTACTTTCTCAGAAGACTAAGGAAATTTGGCATGTCAGCTACAACTCTCACTGACTTTTAAAGATGTGATGTGGAGATGCCGGCGTTGGACTGAGGTAAACACAGTAAGAAGTTTAACAACACCAGGTTAAAGCCCAACAGGTTTATTTGGTAGCAAAAGCCACACAAGCTTTCGGAGCTCCAAGCCCCTTCTTCAGGTGAGTGGGAATTCTGTTCACAAACAGAGCATATAAAGACACAAACTCAATTTACATGAATAATGGTTCGAATGCGAATACTTACAACTAATCAAGTCTTTAAGAAACAAAACAACGTGAGTGGAGAGAGCATCAAGACAGGCTAAAAAGATGTGTATTGTCTCCAGACAAGACAGTCAGTGAAACTCTGCAGGTCCAGGCAACTGTGGGGGTTACAGATAGTGTGACATGAACCCAATATCCCGGTTGAGGCCGTCCTCGTGTGTGCGGAACTTGGCTATCAGTTTCTGCTCAGCGACTCTGCGCTGTCGTGTGTCGCGAAGGCCGCCTTACACACGACGGCGCAGAGTCGCTGAGCAGAAACTGATAGCCAAGTTCCGCACACACGAGGACGGCCTCAACCGGGATATTGGGTTCATGTCACACTATTTGTAACCCCCACAGTTGCGTGGACCTGCAGAGTTTCACTGACTGTCTTGTCTGGAGACAATACACATCTTTTTAGCCTGTCTTGATGCTCTCTCCACTCACATTGTTTTGTTTCTTAAAGTCTTGATTAGTTGTAAGTATTCGCATTCCAGCCATTATTCATGTAAATTGAGTCTGTGTCTTTATATGCTCTGTTTGTGAACAGAATTCCCACTCACCTGAAGAAGGGGCTTGGAGCTCCGAAAGCTTGTGTGGCTTTTGCTACCAAATAAACCTGTTGGACTTTAACCTGGTGTTGTTAAACCTCTTACTGTTTTAAAGATGCACCATAGAAAGCATTCTTTCTGGTTGTATCACAGCTTGGTATGGCTCCTGCTCTGCCCAAGACTGCAATGAACTACAAAAGGTCGTAACTGTAGCCCAATCCATCACGCAAACCAGCCTCCCATCCATTGACTCTGTCTACACTTCCCACTGCCTCGGCAAAGCAGCCAGCATAATTAAGGACCCCACTCACCCCGGACATTCTCTCTTCCACCTTCTTCCGTCGGGAAAAAGATACAAAAGTCTGAGGACATGTACCAACCGACACAAGAACAGCTTCTTCCCTGCTGCTAACAGACTTTTGAATGGACTTACCTTGCATTAAGTTGATCTTTCTCTACACCCTAGCTATAACTGTAACACTACATTCTGCACTCTCTCGTTTCCTTCTCTCTGAATGGTATGCTTTGTCTGTATAGCACGCAAGAAACAATACTTTTCGCTGTATGTTAATACATGTGACAATAATAAATCAAATCAAGTCAAATCAAAACAAGGACTGGAGCACCATCTTTAAATAGTGTCGCAATCTCACAGTTGAGTGACAGGCCACCCATGGATATAGCAACCCCCACTGGCAAGGATGACAACACCAAGGGGCTACCTTCCCCCACCCCTAAATGAATAGGTCATCCCCATCCACCCATCCCCCCAACACCACACAGGCATGAGGTGACTCGACTCTCCTCCCCCAATCAGAGGCTCACCCCACCCCCCCATAAGAGAGAGACTCTGATATGGGGTCACCAAAGGCACCGGTCCCCTCTGTTCCCCCTTCAGGCCCCATCCTTTGTCAGTGCCACCTTTTAAGTGCCAAGGTGGCAGGGGGGAATGATGCCAGCCTTTTAATTGGCTGAAAACTACCTTCAGTGCAGGCATGCTATTCCACCAGGAAGAAAACCCACTATGAAAAAAAATCAGCAAAGGTCTTCAAAACAAAGAACAAGCCTGTCTTTAAAAACTACAGGGAAAAGAGGGAGCACTTCAGATTTAATCAAGCATGAAGGAAGACAAAAACAAACAATGCTACTGCCTCCCATTAAATAGTCTGGCTCTCTCAATCAGGAGGCTAATTAAAGGTACCAGAGCATGAAAGAGAATCTGAGCAAAGCATTTCAAAGGATTTAGGCCCCTCAGCATGGTCAGACTTGAAAGGAAACTACAGTGGTAAAGAAAGGGGTGAGACTGAACAGATGTGGCGAAAAGAGGAAGTACTTCAAAGTTAATGAGGTGTGAAATGATTGTATTAACAATGCAGGCTTTGATCTCCACTGGAGCTGTCAGTCAGAAAGCTCTTAAATGCACCATCTGTTCCTTGTGTAAACAAACCCAGCTAATCTCCTCTCTGATGTGGATGGTACTGTCAGTCCAACAGCCTGGTAAAATTCAATGGAGGGGATAGTGAGTTTACAAATGAACCCTCATGGAGCAAGTGAAACTGTTAGCCTTCTGTCAAAGCAATTTTAGGAGGCCAGACAGAGCTTGAAAGGAGGATCTCCCTCGTGAAAATCAATACTCCTGTCAATCAAAGCAGTTCAAAGAGTTTCTGAAGCAGCTGGAGCTTATGAGAGAAAGCAAGGGGATCAGCCAAGTGAAACAGACATCTCCTGTCAATCAGAGTTCTTCAAAGGGACCTGGGGGTCCTTGTGCATGAGACGCAAAAGCCCAGTCTGCAGGTACAACAGGTGATCAAGAAGGCAAATGGGATGTTGGCCTATATTGCGAGGGGGATAGAATATAAAAGCAGGGATGTCTTGATGCACCTGTACAGGGCATTGGTGAGGCCGCAGCTGGAATACTGTGTGCAGTATTGGTCCCCTTATATGAGGAAGGATATATTGGCCTTGGAGGGAGTGCAGAGAAGGTTCACCAGGTTGATACCGGAGATGAGGGGTTTGGATTATGAGGAGAGGCTGAGGAGATTGGGTTTGTACTCGTTGGAGTTTAGAAGGATGAGGGGGGATCTTATGGAGACTTATAAGATAATGCGGGGGCTGGATAGGGTGGAGGCGGAGAGATTCTTTCCACTTAGTAAGGAAGTTAAAACTAGAGGACACAGCCTCAAAATAAAGGGGGGTCGATTTAAGACAGAGTTGAGGAGGAACTTCTTCTCCCAGAGGGTGGTGAATCTCTGGAATTCTCTGCCCACTGAGGTGGTGGAGGCTACCTCGCTGAATATGTTTAAAGCGCGGATGGATGGATTCCTGAGCGGTAAGGGAATTAAGGGTTATGGGGATCAGGCGGGTAAGTGGTACTGATCCACGTCAGATCAGCCATGATCTTATTGAATGGCGGGGCAGGCTCGAGGGGCTAGATGGCCTACTCCTGCTCCTATTTCTTATGTTCTTATGTTCTTATAAAGTGGCCTGGTCACACCCAGGGCTTCTGAAATAAACCAAGATCAATCCCTTCTATAGAATGGAGTGTTATGATTTTGAAGGCTTCCAGGTATTCGAGGGCATGGTTATCAATGTAACCAGGTCACTTCAAAGGTTTTACAGAACACAGAAAACAATTACGATTTTTAACAGAAAGTTGCCTGAAATTACCATGCTGATCCCCATGCTTCCCAGGGCAAGGAGGAGAGGTCCAGCCACGAGACCCCCATCATGGAGGAGGGTGCAGAGGTGTGGCCAAACGGGCCACCTAAAATGGCAATTTGTAAAGCTGACAATTGGGCAGGTTGCAGCCTAAAAGACAAAGATAAACAGGCTGCAACTCAGACGACTGAATGCACAGGATATGGGCCATCTCCAGGACAAAACGGACTTTCTGGTCAAACTGGGTTGTTTACCAGACATAGGGGTGCCGTAACCCCTTATTTGGGAGGGAGGTGTGTGTCCTATGTGCCCCCAGCACCGACAGACATGGTCGTTGGGGACACACCCAGAGATTGGTGTGGCAGCACCCGATTGGAATTTATCAATCAGGTTCATCAAGTCCTGATTGATTGATTGGCAAAGATGAAGCCGAGTGGGCGGTAGCATGATTGGAAGCTAAGTGTACCGATCTGCAGGCAGCAATAAAAGCGCTACATCAAGCCAGTAAAGAACAGAGACAGGCAACCGCTGACCACTCCAAATGCCAGCGAGAAATTTCACAGCTGGAATCCCTATTATCGGTTCAAAATGGATTTATGTGAACCTTCGGGACAGTAGAGGAAGAGAGAGAGAGAGAATGCAGAGTGGGGAGAGTTAAAGGAGAATGCGAAATTTTATGTTACGTGAACCGAGGATTGGGGTCCACCACCATCTTTCCCAGGGGACGTCATACCCGCTGTGCCCCCAGATTCACCTCCAGTACCGATGCACCCAGAGATGACTGAACGTCGGGTAGGAGAGTCTCAGGGCCCAGCTATTACATACACGACCCCGTTTACAGAGGCACAATTGGCCGAAATCGCAAATAAAATCACAACCTTTGAGCCACCGGCTGACCCACACAGTTTCTTTGAGGATGTTAGGCAGCAGAAGATAATGCATGGACTAGATGAAAGGGAAGAGGTGAAGCTGATAGTCATGTGCTTAAGCAAGTCTGTAAGGTCTGCCCTGCCAGCCCCTCAAAATGTCAGGGAAGGAACCTTAAGTGAAATGAAGGAAGCGATATTGACCGTGTCAGGGTTTAATAAAGGGGAAATCCGACTGCCTTTGCCATTTGTTTATGGATCCACTTCACGGGAGTATATGGGGAATTAGATCGGGCTAGATTAAATGAGGCTGATTCATCCAAATGGGCTAGGACATTAGCCTCGCACACCACAGAGGAAGGCAAGAAAGCTTGCGCTAATTTTGACCCTTCAGAGACAACACACAATGAAGCATGGGTTCTCCGACAGTTAGCTCAAGTCTGGAACAGGAAGTTCAGGGAGCCCCAATGTCACGGTCAGATAGGGAAGCAAGAATGCTTCCTATGAGGGCTAGCCAGGGTCCAGTATGGAGAAACGAGGGTAGAGGGAATCCCCAACACCAGAGAGGTACAGCTCCACCTTACATAGCAGCTCCGGAGAGAGATAGAGGGACATATTTTAATTGCGGGCAGCCAGGATACTTCGCCCGAGATTGTAGGAGACTCCCGCCGCCATATACACGGTCCCTGAGACTACCAGGACCACCGGCTCCACCAGTTAGGGCAGCTCCTGGGTACGAGAGAGAACGTGATGATGTGGAGATGCCGGCGTTGGACTGGGGTAAACACAGTAAGAAGTTTAACAACACCAGGTTAATGTCACACTATTTGTAACGCCCACAGTTGCGTGGACCTGCAGAGTTTCACTGGCTGTCTTGTCTGGAGACAATACACATCTTTTTAGCCTGTCTTGATGCTCTCTCCACTCCCATTGTTTTGTTTCTTAAAGACTTGATTAGTTGTAAGTATTCGCATTCCAACCAGTATTCATGTAAATTGAGTCTGTGTCTTTATAAACTCTGTTTGTGAACAGAATTCCCACTCACCTGAAGAAGGGGCTTAGAGCTTCGAAAGCTTGTGTGGCTTTTGCTACCAAATAAACCTGTTGGACTTTAACCTGGTGTTGTTAAACTTCTTACTACGAGAGAGAACACCGCTCACCACCAATGGAAGGTCCCGGTCACCCCATGCATACCGTAAGTGCTAGTCCACTACTGTATCCAACTGTCTTCGCCTATGGAATCCTAGATTAACGGTGCCCGGCCTCTCCAACCTGGATCTGTAGCACCAGGTGGGATAGTGTAGGGAGACCCCTAGTTAACAGCGAGGTAAGAGGCCACCTTGTAGAATTCCTTTGGGACACCGGAGGCTCCCGAACTACCCTTAATGTATCAAGATTAAAAACAGACATCCCTTGGCCAGTTACGGGCACAATTACACTCAGTGGATTCACAGGACACATGCAGGAGGGACGCATTACAGCCCCTGTATAGGTCTGCCTAGGTAGCATGGCGTGTGACCATCCGGTGGTGTTAGTTGACCTTCCCCCAAATGCTGAACACATCCTTGGGTCCGATTACATGAATAAATGTAATCTTTCATTTGATCCAGCTAAGCGATGCATTTGGCAGATGGCTACGATTAGCAGAGCGCCATCAATCATTCCAGTTGGGACATACGCTAATAGGGTTAGCACAATAGGGGAATTCTGGTTTGATCCCTTAACGATTAGCAGTGATCCAGCCATCAGGGAGGTGCTTCAAAGAAACAATGGGGTGTTTGCGCAGCATCAACATGATTGTGGCCAGATACCTGGGGAGGTGTTAATTGAAGGGCCGGACCTGAAACCACAGAGACAATACGGTTTCCCCAAACAGGCAGAGGGGGAGGTGGCCAAAGTAATTGATAGTCTATTACAGCAGGGGGTGTTGAGACAAGTGGCATCTACAAATAATGCGCCGATATGGCCTGTGAAAAAGGTAGATGGATCATGGAGGTTAACAGTCGATTATCGGGAATTAAATAAGGGTGCCCCACTCACGGCTCCCACAGTAGCCACAAGCCCCATCACGATGATGAGACAGAGAGCCCAGGCAAAGTTTTTCACGGTACTAGATATCAGTAACGGCTTCTGGTCCATCCCTTTAAATCGGTCCTGCCAATACAAGTTTGCCTTTACCTTCCAGGGACAGCAATACACTTGGACTTGCCTACCACAGGGTTTCCATAATTCCCTGTCCATCTTCCACAGGCGACTAGCTACCGGGCTAGAAAAGCTTTCCTGACCCGAGTGCTTGATCCAATATGTAGACGATTTATTGTTACAGACTAACACCAAAGAGGAGCATGTAACATTGCTGGATGAATTACTCACACTGCTCCACTCTGCAAGTCAACCTGAAAAAGACCCAAATTTTGCAACCCAAGGTTATATACCTAGGTACAGTGATTACCCATGGGAAGAGGGAGATCAAACAGAAAAGGATAGACTCCATAGTGCACCTCCCACTGCCCCGAGATGTGAGTGCCCTCCGATCTTTCCTAGGTCTAGTAGGATACTGTCGGAACCATATAGACGGATTCACCACCAAGGCAGCCCCACTTTCCGAATTGCTAAAGAAAAAGGTGATCTGGAAGTGGACTGTGCAGCACACAGCTGCAGTAACTGAGTTAAAGCACACCGTCGCCACAGCACCACCGACCACACACTTCCAGCAGTATTACTACAAGAAAAACATGGTAGACCAGGCCCAGTAGCCTACGTCTCACAAGTCTTAGACCGAATCGAACAGGTCTTCTCCGGGTGTGAACGACACCTGCTCGCTGTATTTTGGGCTGTGCAGCATTTCACCTATATCACCGGACTGAATCCAATAACCGTCCTCACTGAACACACCCCAACCCAGCTTTTGCTGGATGGCCGCCTCAAAGATGGCTCAGTAAGCCAGGTCCACACTGCCCATTGGACACTTCTACTGCAGGGTAGGGACATCACCGTAAAGCGAGCCAACGTGCCCACGTTCCAGGCAGATAATTTAAATTATGGGGGAGATCCGCATGAGTGTCAGGTTATAGCCACAAAGGACCCCACAGGTCTGTTTATCCCGAAACAACATATGGAATTATTAAGGTTATTAAGGTTAGAAGCCACCACAGGACCTCCCCACCTGATAACTGTAAGGTTGATGCATTAGCCAAGGCCGGTGCCCGTACGGGACAGTTTTGGCAGCCACCTGTAGGAGAGCAAGTAAACCCTGTGGCCATCCGCCAAACTAATAGAGCCGACCTGGTCCAGGCACAGCGCACCGACAGTTCCCTAAAACACATTTTAGAAGGATTCTACCCAGCGCCATATGAGAAATGGAAGGACAAAATACAGATTCAGGATGGTTTGATATTGAAGGCAGGCACATACGTAGTCCCTACCCAGGACAGAAATCAGCTCATCTACCAATACCATGAAGGACATGGCCATCAGGGCATAAAGACAACAATCGAGTGATTAAAAGAATTATGTTGGTGGCCCGAACTGCACGATGACGTTGCCCATTCTATCGACAATTGTTTAATTTGTGCCCAGAACAACCCCGATAGGTATGCCAGAAAAGTGAAGCTAAGGCACACATGCCCAGTATAAGGCCCCTGGACAAATCTCCAAATTGATTATATCGGCCCACTACCGCCATGTAGGAATGGATTTAAATATGTCCTGGTAATAATAGACACTTTCACCAAATGGGTCGAGGCATTCCCCACTAGATCCAACACAGCTAAGGCCACCGCAAAGATATTAGCCCAGCAGGTGTTTACACGATGGGGTCTTCCCCGCAGCATAGAGTCTGACCAAGGGACACATTTCACCGGGCGGGTGATGCAGAACGTTATGGTTATGTTTGGCATCAAGCAGAAATTCCACATCGCCTCCCATCCACAATCCAGTGGAATCGTAGAGCGCATGAACCGAACGCTACAAGGGATCATTAGAAAGACAGTGCAGCAAAACAACACAACATGGGATACAGTGCTTCCCTTTGCCCTCATGATGGTACACAACACTGTTTCCAGTTCTACTGGATTCACCCCCCACACATTAATGACTGGCCGACCTATGAGGGGAGCTGAATATTTATTGGGGTTTGATTTAACTGAGCCTGCTATCACAGCGCTCACCCACAAGAAAGCTGTCCAGCAGCCAACCGAAAACATTAAAGCAGCCCAGTTAGCCACGGCTGTCCGATTAGGAGTTAAAAAGAAACAGAGCAAGGCATATTTCGATAAAAGGGTACACCCGATAGAATATACGGTTGGCCAGCAGGTAATGATTTCCCTCTACAACCCCAGTTCTTTCTTGTCCCCGAGATATGCAGGTCCACACACCATCACTGACAAAATAAGGCCCTCAGTGTATAAGGTCCTGATCGCCAACAGGAAAACTGATTGGTTCCACGTCAATCAACTGAAAGCTTACGGGACTCAGAATAATCACTTCCACCATCTCACATTAGAGATAGGGGAGGATGACACTAGGTGACCGGAACGGCCCCATCCAGGAAATGTATTTCCTCGGACACCTTCTCATCCATTTTCAGGTTCAGACCCGACCCTTACCCCGACCACACTACAGCCCAGAGCCTCGTCCACACCCGGAGTGCCCCTAGAGGTACTGATAGGCCCAGACATAACAGGAGACTTGCGCACCCTACAGGACTGACGCGACTCGCTAGATATCGGCCCTCGCAGCATTATGGATTCTCCCATAAACATAAGCCTAAACAGCCCCAGACACAACAGTGAGGCCCTGACTAAACGACACCGGGTTATTTTGATGGGGACACTAGAGGTCACATCCCCCACCTGGGTAAGGGACCAGACACATAGACTAATTAGAATGGAAGACGAGGATAAAGGACCCCCGAACCCTGATCCAAACGCAGACCCCACAGTGCAGTCCAACGAACAGACACGGGTATGGAGGCCAGGTGAGGAGATAATGATGGAGCCCCATGAGACAAATGATTCAGAAGATGAGTCTCTGTTGGGCAATTTGTTAACGGAAATGCTGAATGAAGGAATCTAAGGTGCTCCAAAGGATGAAACTCAGCCTACAGTACAGACCAATGCAAGGTACACGAATCTCTGATGGAAGCACCCACTTAAAACCCCGCAACCTGCAGGTCCACCATGACCGACCGACAGTAAAATGTCCACGGTTAAGTACAATCGACTCATTTCCCATACCATTTGTATACTGCTAGTATGATTAACCAGGTTATTTACACAATCCAACGCCGTGCTCTATAGCCACATTTCTCTAGTTAAGAGATCATTAAGGCAACTATGCAAATCTTTGAGGCAGCTATGCTAAATTTTAACATCATTGAGGCGGCTGTGCTAAATTTTCAAATCGTCAAGGCGATTGGGCTACATTTTCAACTCTTAGAGGCACTTGTGCTAAATTTTAAATGCATTCCACCTCCAAACTCTAAGGCGTATGGAGCTTGGAACGGACATCTCCCACCTGTGCTGTGCTCAGTTCTGGTCGCCTCATTACAGGAAGGATGTGGAAATTATTGAAAGGGTGCAGAGAAGATTTACAAGGATGTTGCGTGGATTGGTTGGCATGCCTTATGAGGATAGGTTGAGGGAGCTCGGTCTTTTCTCCTTGGAGAGACGAAGGATGAGAGATGACCTGATAGAGGTGTACAAGATGTTGAGAGGTATAGATTGGGTGGATTCTCGGAGGCTTTTTCCCAGGGCTGAAATGGCTGCTACGAGAGGACACAGGTTTAAGGTGCTGGAGAGTAGGTACAGAGGAGATGTCAGGGGTAAGTTTTTCACTCAGAGGGTGGTGGGTGAGTGGAATCGGCTGCTGTCAGTGGTGGTGGAGGCAAACTCAATAGGGTCTTTTAAGAGACTTCTGGATGAGTACATGGAACTTAATAGGATTGAGGGTTATAGGTAAGCCTATATATAAGCCTAGGTAGGTAGGGACATGACCGGCGCAACTTGTGGGCCGAAGGGCCTGTTTGTGCTGTATTTTTTCTATGTTCTATCTCTTCAGGTCATTACAAGACCAACTCCAGTGCTATTCGAATCCCTAGGGCTAATGGTGACTGCTGCTGGAATAAAACAGGCCGCCTTGATTTTGCTGGCCAGTTAAACAGGCTCTTTTCCAACCACTGTACGACTCGTCCATTTATCGATCTGAACAAAAATTTGCTCGGTAGTGGTTCACAACGAGAATAAAAACTACAACACGCAAGCGACAATTGATATATCCGGGTCCTCCTGGCCACACCACTGTCGATATTGTTCACAAAAAAGGGGGGGGCATGGACAGTTTAAATATATGTATGTACATCAGATATTGGATGCGATAACAGCAGAAATTACTTTGATCGCCTCAGGACAACGACGGACGACGACAGAGATGCAACCTACAATCTACCTCATCGGACTCATCATCGGGATAAGCACGCAGGACACTCCAAGATGATGAACTTGTGGTATCCCGGTTATTTATGGTTTGCCCCACCTGACACGGGGAATGTGAGGATGGTGTGTTATGGGTGCATCCCGATAAGAGTATAATGTTTGGGTGTAACAACCAGTGGCTGATATACAAAAAACCAAATGGCAGTTCAACTGAATGTTATCTGAGTGTCACCGTAGCAAGGGATTGGTGGGGATTTTCAAATAATGGGTGCCCTGAAATTGGATGTCTGGCCAACAGCCCAAAAAAAGGATTGGAGCTCGAGCAGCGGTGCCCCGGGGCGCTCATAGAGGGGAACTTTGCATTGTATGAAATAAGAACTGGGCTGAAGCCAACCCCAGACCCATCCCACTCGATTTGTCCTGAAGCCACCCCCGGACCACAGAACGGATTGATACTAAAACACACAGGGAAAACCCTGTATGACGACATCCACCACGAATTGGTACCTGTGGTGGTGGATATCGCTGGGACTCAACTGCCAGAGTGGTGCTCTCCCCAACTTAAGAGATTATACCTCCACTTGACTCGCAGACTGTTAGAACGGAAGGTAGGAATGGATGACAGACAGGAAAGATCCAGGAGGGAGTTAGTCAATGACATGGCCACAGCATACGGGGCAGGGGTAGCAACCATCAACGCCCTTGATTTAGCCGACCTGGACAATAAACTTAGGATTCTGACCCAACAGATTAAACAGACATTATGTTCTATCAATGAGGACAATCGGCAAGATGCTGAAGGGGAACTGACTGGGAACGCAGCCAGCAGCCACATGGTAGCTGTATTAGAAGGACACGCCAAGACAATCAATCAAATTATCAGGGAAAAATTAGAGGATGATGACCGAGAATAGAACCGGACTTTATGTAGTGCATACGGACAGTGGATGATAGAACAGCTAAGGGAAAACCTAGAGCAGGTACGCAGTGGACAGATTCCGTCTTGGATTAGTAACGAACAGATGGAACACCTATTTACGGCTCAGAAACACCCCGAGTTATCTGGCTGCCAGATGCGACAGTTGACCAAAGTCTGGTTCAATGACGACTGCAAAGGGACTCCAGGGAAAGCCCTGAGAATGATCTTAGGGCTCCCCATAATCACCGACGACCGGGTTGGACTGAGGGTCTTTGAAGTGGAGAATATAGGGACTATCCATGAGGATATCTGGATAGGGTATGACAGGGCTTTACTGTACGCAGTGGAGAAAGAAGGGAGGCTCATAGGCACTACTCTGGACAGATGTCAGCAAACTGACGAAATAATCGCATGCCCGTACCCAGTTTACTTAAACGAGCATGCACTGTGTGGCTTCAGAACAAACACTAGCCTAAATTGCTCAGTAGAAGCTCATAGCCTGGACACAGACATAACACGGGTAGCCTACAAGGGTGCAGGGAAATACTGTCTCATCACCTCCCTGAAACAGTATCAGTATGGCGTGACATATTGCGACATTACTAACACTACATTCTGCATCAAACCAGACATACCAGCCAGGGTGGGCCTCATTCAACTAATAGACATCCATAAGAGGGAGAGGGTAGATTTGAACGCCACTGACGAGCTCCGACAGACTCTAGGGGAGTACCATGAGAAATATGACACAAGCCTAAAGCCCCTGCCGGAGGAGTTGAACCAAATTCGGGTAAAATTGGCTACAGCCCACAGAACCTTCACCAAAGTAATACAGCAGACCCAAGAGGTGGAAAGGGGAATTAAAGAAATTAAAGTCACCTCCTGGTGGGATGACCTTTGTAATTGGGGCTCAAACACTTTAATCCACCCATTTGTTCGCATAATGTCACACCTGGCGGTATTACTGATTTTGTTCACCCTGGTGTATCTAATCATCCTCACAGTCCAATTCAGCCGATGGAGAAAGAGGATCACCTGGAGACAGGGCGTAGGGTCCATCCTTGAACCATGGTCCCCTCTAATTCAGTAAAGCATTGTTTACAGGAAGCCTGCCATTTTGCGATTTGTACTAATGAACCGTTGGAAATCCTACTACCAAAATGTGCCTCAGATCTGCGAATACTATATTGTAATGTTTGTTTGAATGTTGGTTTATAATTAGCTTATTGTAATAATGGTGTTTAGAATATGTGGTTGTTTGTATTTGTGGGTAATTAGCTTATTGTAATAATGGTGTTTAGAATATGTGGTTGTTTGTATTTGTGGGTAATTAGCTTATTGTAATAATGGTGTTTAGAATATGTGGTTGTTTGTACTTGTAGAGTGTTGCTGTCTGTAGCTTCTGGAATGTAAATATGTTGCAGGGATTATTATTGCTGTACATGCCAATGCCTGGGCCTTGATTGACTGTTGAGTGACTGGGGAATTCCTGACAGATACTGGTCCTGAGTTTGTGATCCATCACGCTTCGCGTTCAGGATCAATGGGGGGACTGTGGCCAAACGGGCCACCTAAAATGACGATTTGTAAAGCACTCTGGGACAATTGGGCAAGAACTAAAACAGCAGGCTGCAGCCTAAAAGACAGAGATAAACAGGCTGCAGCTCAAATGACTGAATGCACAGGATATGGGCCATCTCCAGGACAAAAGGGACTTTCTGGTCAAACTGGCTTATTTACCAGACATAGGGGCACAGTAACCCCTTATTTGGGAGGGAGGTGTGTCCTACGTGCCCCCAGCACTTACAGACATGGCCACTGGGGACACACCCAGAGAGTGGTGTGGCACCACCTGACTGGACTTCATCGATCAGGGTGATCAAGTCCTGATCGATTGATTGGCAATGGCCAAAAGGGGCGTGAAACGCAATGGTGTATAAAGGGTGCTACGCAACCAAGAATCTCTTTCTCTCTGACCCCACGAACAAGCTACAACAACGGTGACCGTCGCCAGCAACGACCAGCACGAGGAGAGCCACCACACCCGAGAAGGAAGGAAGACCAGAGCCAGAGTGCCAGTCCAGACCAAAGGACCAGACTACACAGAGGACTACAGAGACCAGCGCACAGATGAAGGCCTATATCGGCTTGGGTACGTGCCAGTCACGCAAAGTTAAGACAAGGTCTAGTATTGGACTTGAATTTTAGTATTTTCTGTAAGATAACTTATTGTTGGTGGGTGGATGATTGTGTGTTTTAAATAAATATTGGTTGTACTAACAAGAAGTCTAATTGAAATTCTTTGTCCATTGTATAAGGGTTAAAACAGATCGTACAGCAGGCACAACAGAGGTCTACCCCATCCCCCAGCCCGAGCCCACCCAACCCCACGATTTCTTGGGGGACCCTCCCTCTGTAGCCTCGCAGTGGCAGAGGGGCAGAGTACTTACCTCCTTGCCCCTCCTCAGACTTCAAGATGCCAGGTCCACCCTTCCCAGGACCTGCACCAAATCACAACCATTGCACTTCCTGTTGGGGCAAGCATAATGGGAGACCCGAGCTTCCGTTTAATTATATTCTAACAATATTAAAACAGTATTAGTCAGGTTCCTGCCCAGATTGGGACCGGCACAGTGGGCAAGGGAGTCTCGCAATGGGCTTGACGCCCAGTGAGAACCCCGTTTTTGTCCTTCACACCCTATTAAGCAGGCCAGCAGTCATCCTGACTGCAGCTAGCAGCAGTGGAAAATCCCCTTTTATATCTATCCAAAAGCCAATGCTATTTTTCTGCAATTTTTATGTATAAAATCCTATGATTCATTGTTAATAATCAGGTTCAGCAAACCGTCTCTGTGGCTTAGTTTTTCCTGGAGTAATGTGGTTTGGAGTCAAATCCATGTTCCAAACTTATGAGCTAGTATGTTAATCTAACTCACAGAAACTTACAACACAGAAAGGGGTCATTCAACCCTGTGCTGAACCTTTGAGAGTTATGCAACTGGTCCAATTCCCCTGCTCTTTCCTTATAGTCCAACAAATCTTTTTCCCTTCAATATATTTATCCAATTCTCTTTTGCAAGTTATTATTGAATCTGCTGCCATTATACTTTCAGGCAGAGCATTCCAGATCATGCTGACATGCTTGTGTGGGGCAGTCGATGGGGGGGGTAAGGTGTTGGCCGGGACCCCTTGACAAACAGGGTAGTGGGTGTGTGGGTTCTGCCGTATTTTAGGTGGTTGGAGAGAGGAGTTGTTGAGGTGGTTTGTGTTAGGGGGAGGGGGCTGTTAGGTTGGGGACTTTTGTTGTGTTTCTGGGGGCAGGGGTGGATGTCAAGGTGGTGTGTGTGTTGGAGTTTTTTTGGGGGTTTCCTGGTTGGGGAGGTTTTTTGTGCCACTTGCTGAGTAAGTCTCCGGATTTGGGGGGGGGGGGGGGGGGGGGACTTTTCTCGGGGTAGCAGGTGGGCTACTGGGGGGAGATCAGGCGGTGGGGGAAAGATTCCTGGGGATTTCCTGACAGGGATGTTGATGCGTAGGTAGTGGGTTGAAGGGTAGTTTGTTGTCTTCCTGTGTCTTGGCTCTTTTGCCTCCCATGTGTATGTGTCTGTTGGGGTGGGCGAGGGGAGAGGGCCACCGGAGCTAGTGGGATGGAGTGACTTTTGTTTGAGAGTGTTATATGTTGTGGTGGGCAGGATGTGTGGATTAGGGTAGCATGCATCAGGCCGGAGTGGGGGCATTAGTGGCGGAGTAAGGGGGTTTATCAGGAAGGTTTATAGCTTTGGCATGAGCAAGAACCTTTGCTGGCATTACAAAATTTCTTTTTTGACAAATTATTTATTAGTGTCCAAGTAAGCTTACATTAACCCTGTAATGAAGTTACTGTGGAAGAGTACACCGAGGGAGAATTTAGTATGGCCAATCCACCTGACTAACATATCTTTAGAGTGTGGGGGGAAACTGGAGCACCTGGAGGAAACCCATGCACGCACAGGGAGAACATGCAGACTCTGCACAGGTAGAAATCCAAGTAGGGAGTCCAATCCGGTGCTCCGGGTCTATTTCCACGGATGGTTCGATGTGGCGGGATCGTACCACCCATGTTGTGCCCCATATATGTTGGCGTTTCGTGTTGGGGGGTTATTATCCATGG
The DNA here is from genome assembly GCF_964213995.1 of Mustelus asterias. NCBI lineage: Eukaryota > Metazoa > Chordata > Chondrichthyes > Carcharhiniformes > Triakidae > Mustelus > Mustelus asterias. The sequence continues at coordinate 135,835,120 of NC_135808.1, forward strand.
GGGTGAGGTGGAGGATTAGGATTATTTTTGAGATAGGGTGTTTAGATTAAAGATTGAGTATTTTGAAGCCCATGTTGGGGGGGAAGAAAAAAAGAAAAGGATGGTTCGAGGTTTACATTATAAGGCAGGGTCTCGTTTGCTAGTTATGAGTTTCCCTTTGATCAGGGTCCATTATTTTAAAGTGATCTGGGGGGGCGGTTACTGATTACCCTGCAGTAGGGAATGGGTTAATGAACTTTGTCACACTTAAGCATTAAGACCCAAACTCTGTGATTTTGTTGAGAACACTGCAGAGTCCATGTTTTTGTCAGAGTTCGGTGTTTTTCATGTCTGTGCCAGATAAAAGGAACAGCTATTCCTCTGTCTCCATTTGTTATCAAGAAATGCGATTAACCCAGCTCGAAATAAGCTAAACAGTCTCCATTTTTATGTAGCTTTGTTTAACACGATGGAGTTGACATGTATGCCTTCTGTCCTTGTATAACCATAGATTCATATATATATATTCATCATACGTTATTCATCTTATCCTGATATAAAGTATTATACAAACCTGTATGTAGATTAGTTAACTTGTTTGTGCAAAACCTGTGATGTTGTTTCAAGGATATAAATGACGAACAATCGTGGCCTTGGAGATCGAACAAACTACGCAGAGGAAGATACTGCTAATACAAGAATCTCACCATGAACAATGACAGACAACTTAGAGAATTGCAATGTAATGAGGGCGGGGCCCGGGACATATATAAACTCTGTTCTTACTTGTGTTCGATGGAACACAAGCCTGGAATTGCGGATAGCGAAGAGCATTGTCGGGCAATACAGCAGGATATAGATAGGCTGGAAAATTGGGCGGAGAGGTGGCAGATGGAATTTAATCCGGATAAATGCGAAGTGATGCATTTTGGAAGAAATAATGTAGGGAGGAGTTATACAATAAATGGCAGAGTCATCAGGAGTATAGAAACACAGAGGGACCTAGGTGTGCAAGTCCACAAATCCTTGAAGGTGGTGAAGAAGGCATATGGTATGCTTGCCTTTATAGGACGGGGTATAGAGTATAAAAGCTGGAGTCTGATGATGCAGCTGTATAGAACGCTGGTTAGGCCACATTTGGAGTACTGCGTCCAGTTCTGGTCGCCGCACTACCAGAAGGACGTGGAGGCATTGGAGAGAGTGCAGAGAAGGTTTACCAGGATGTTGCCTGGTATGGAGGGTCTTAGCTATGAGGAGAGATTGGGTAGACTGGGGTTGTTCTCCTTGGAAAGACGGAGAATGAGGGGAGATCTAATAGAGGTATACAAGATTATGAAGGGTATAGATAGGGTGAACAGTGGGAAGCTTTTTCCCAGGTCGGAGGTGACGATCACGAGGGGTCACGGGCTCAAGCTGAGAGGGGCGAAGTATAACTCAGACATCAGAGGGATGTTTTTTACACAGAGGGTGGTGGGGGCCTGGAATGCGCTGCCAAGTAGGGTGGTGGAGGCAGGCACGCTGACATCGTTTAAGACTTACCTGGATAGTCACATGAGCAGCCTGGGAATGGAGGGATACAAACATAAGAACATAAGAACATAAGAAATAGGAGCAGGAGTAGGCCATCTAGCCCCTCGAGCCTGCCCCGCCATTCAATAAGATCATGGCTGATCTGACGTGGATCAGTACCACTTACCCGCCTGATCCCCATAACCCTTAATTCCCTTACCGATCAGGAATCCATCCATCCGCGCTTTAAACATATTCAGCGAGGTAGCCTCCACCACCTCAGTGGGCAGAGAATTCCAGAGATTCACCACCCTCTGGGAGAAGAAGTTCCTCCTCAACTCTGTCTTAAACCGACCCCCCTTTATTTTGAGGCTGTGTCCTCTAGTTTTAACTTCCTTACTAAGTGGAAAGAATCTCTCCGCCTCCACACTATCCAGCCCCCGCATTATCTTATAAGTCTCCATAAGATCCCCCCTCATCCTTCTAAACTCCAACGAGTACAAACCCAATCTCCTCAGCCTCTCCTCATAATCCAAACCCCTCATCTCAGGTATCAAACGATTGGTCTAGTTGGACCAAGGAGCGGCACAGGCTTGGAGGGCCGAAGGGCCTGTTTCCTGTGCTGTACTGTTCTTTGTTCTTTGATGAGAAGGCTGAGGGTCCACTGTTAGGAACCTCACTTCTCCCACAATTGTGAAAATAAACCTGCATTTTGAACCACTAATAGTGTCAGAGGTTTTTTACCTACAACAACCCTTTTAGGGGAGTTTCCTTTGCTAGTCAAGGTGTGTTCCCCCTGTGGCCAGGGTTCCTTCCATCGTTCAAAGTGATTCAAGGGAGTCTGGAAATTTGCCCTTTTGTTACTTGTGGTGAGCTATCCTGTGTCCAGGTTTCTCCCATTGTTTCAGTGATGCGCGATTGATTCACACGGGAGGCTAGGACCTACCTGGGAATAAAGGCTTTTATTCGCAACAAGATTGGAGCACACTACTTAACAATATTATCCCAGACTCAGGGCTACTAGAAAGTAGCAGTGACCTTTATACTCCTGTAAGAAGGCGGAGCCGAACGGAGAGTACCACATAAACAATAATAACAGGTGGAACACCCAAACCCTAACCCCAACAGTAACAAGAGCAACATATGTACAAGTACCCATAGTGGTGACCATCTATGGTTCACCACATTCACCCTTCCTTTAAAAACAAAGGCCGGTAGGGTAAGGAGACAATACGAACTGTCCATATGTTCACAAGTTCAGCCGTATCGGGGATCCGCACTGTCTCTGCGACCTCCGCAGCACTGGCTCCAGTGCCGGTTCTGGTGACCGTGGTGACGACCCTCTCTCCGAGGTGGTGTCCACTGACTCCTCCAGTTCCTCACACGCCTGTCGACCTCGAGGTGGCGACAATCTCCTGGACTCAGGCAAGCTGTACACGGGAGTAAGAGGATTAAGTTGAGATCCCGATGCTGCCCGCGCCGTGTCAGGAGGGGAGAGAATGGGCAAAGGAATCCTAACCAGGGGTGCGGGAGTGACAGGGGTTTCCAGGTCCCCTGCAGGCGCTAGATCTCTGATAGAGACCGTGTCCTCTCGCCCGTCAGGATATGCCACATAGGCATATTGAGGGTTGGCGTGGAGGAGATGGACCTGTTCAACCAAAGGGTCGGACTTGCGGGCCCTAACATGCCGCCGCATGAGGACAGGTCCTGAGTACGTCAACCAAGACGGCAGTGAGGTCCCAGAGGAAGACTTCCGAGGGAAGGTAAACATCCGCTCATGCGGGGTAGCGTTGGTTGCCGTACACAGGAGGGACCGGATTGAATGGAGCGCATCAGAAAGTACCTCTTGCCAACGGGTGACTGGAAGACCCCTAGACCTTAGCGCCAGTAAAACAGCCTTCCAGACTGTAGCGTTTTCTCTCTCGACCTGTCCGTTACCCCGGGGTTGTAACTCGTAGTCCTACTTGAGGCAATTCCCTTAGAGAGCAGGTATTGCCTCAAGTCGGCGCTCATAAACGACGAACCCCTATCACTGTGGATATAACTGGGGTAGCCGAACAGGGTAAAAAGACTCCGCAGGGCTTTGATGACCGTGGCAGAGGACATGTCAGAACAGGGGACGGCAAAGGGGAATCGGGAGTATTCGTCAACCACGTTGAGGAAATACACATTCCGATCTGTCGAAGGAAGGGGCCCCTTGAAGTCGACACTCAGTCGTTCAAAAGGGCGAGTGGCCTTAATGAGGTGTGCCCTGTCAGGCCGGTAGAAGTGCGGCTTGCACTCTGCACAAACCTGGCAGCTTCGAGTTATCGACCTGACATCCTCTATGCAGTAGGGCAGATTCCGAGCCTTTACAAAATGGAAAAACCGAGTGATCCCCGGATGGCAGAGATCATTGTGGAGGGCCTGTAACCGGTCCTCCTGCACACTGGCACATGTTCCACGCGACAGGGCATCTGAGGGCTCATTGAGCTTCCCCGACGGTACATGATATCATAGTTGTAGGTGGAGAGTTCGATTCTCCACCTCAAGATTTTATCATTCTTAATTTTTCCCTTTAACGTGTTGTTGAACATGAAGGCCACGGACCGCTGGTCCGTGAGCAGGGTAAACTGTTTGCCAGCCAAATAATGGCGCCAATGCCATACGGCCTCCACAATGGCCTGAGCCTCTTTCTCCACAGAGGAGTGCCGAATTTCAGGGCCTTGGAGGGTGAGAGAGAGAAAGGCAACGGGCCTGCCCGCCTGGTTAAGTGTGGCGGCCAGGGCGAAATCAGATGCATCACTCTCCACTTGAAAAGGGATGGACTCATCAACAGCGTGCATCGTGGCTTTCGCGATGTCGGCTTTTATCCCTGCAAAGGCTAGGCGAGCCTCTGCTGTCAGGGGAAAAGAGGTAGATTTTATGAGCGGACGGGCTTTGTCCGCGTAATTGGGGACCCACTGTGCATAGTACGAGAAGAAGCCTAAGCATCTTTTCAGTGCTTTGATGCTAGTGGGTAGGGGAAATTCAAGGAGGGGACGCATACGGTCTGGATCGGGGCCGATGACCCCGTTTTCCACCACGTATCCGAGGATTGCTAGGCGGTGCTTGCTAAATACGCACTTCTCCTTGTTATAGGTCAGGTTCAGGAGAGACGCAGTGCGTAAAAACTTCTGGAGGTTTGCGTCGTGGTCCTGCTGGTCATGGCCGCAGATAGTGACATTGTCCAGGTATGGGAAGGTAGCCTGTAGCCCGTTTTGGTCCACCATTCGGTCCATCTCACGCTGGAAGACCGAGACCCCATTAGTGAGGCCGAAAGGGACTCTTAAAAAGTGGTAGAGTTGGCCATCCGCCTCAAAGGCCGTGTATTTGCGGTCCTCTGGGCGAATGGGGAGCTGGTGGTAGGCTGACTTCAAGTCGATGGTGGAGAACACCCGGTACTGCGCAATCTGGTTGACCATGTCAGATATGCGCGGGAGAGGGTACGCGTCCAGCTGCGTGTACCTATTAATGGTCTGACTATAGTCCATGACCATCCGGGGCTTGTCTCCAGTCTTAACCACCACGACTTGTGCTCTCCATGGGCTAGTGCTAGGTTGAATGACCCCTTCCCTGAGGAGCCGCTGAACCTCAGATCTAATAAAGATCCGATCCTCAGCGCTGTAACCCCTGCTCTTAGTCACGATGGGCTTGCAGCCTGGCACGAGATTTTCGAATAGGGAAGGCGGGGTAATTTTGAGTGTTGAGAGGCCACATGTGGAGCGCGCTGGACAACTTGGAGGCTGCTATTCTCCCACTGAAAGTGGGAGGAGTGGCCCATCGTACTGCAGGATCACACTCTTCAGGTGGACCATAAAGTCTAGCCCCAGAAGTACCGGAGCGCAAAGGTGCGGTAACACAAGGAGCCTGAAGTTCTCGTAGACTGTGCCCCGCACCATTAAGGTTACCACACAGCTCCCAACAACGAGGACAGATCGGGACCTCGACGCCATGGAGATTGTCTGCCTGACAGTTTGCACACGGAGAGCGCACCATTTTACTGTAACCGGATGGATGAAGCTCTCCGTGCTCCCGCTGTCAAACAGGCAATGCGCCAGGCGCTCGTTTACCCCTATGTCCATCATGGACTTGTCGAGTCTGTGAGGCTTGGCCTGGTCCAGGATGATTGACGCCACTGTTGGATCCCGAGCGTAACTGCAGGCAGCTGAGATAGCCGATGACGAGGACCCCTGCTGGTCTTCTGCGGCCGGTGTCGACCAAAGTGGCTGCGCCCATGAATCGCACGTGGTCGATGATGTTGAAAACGGCGGCACCCGCAGGTCGCACGTGGCTTGCGTCATCATAGGAAATGGCGGCGCCCGTGGATCGCACGTGGCTGAAGACATCGATGAGGCCGGAGACAAGGAGATGGATCCTGGGGAGTCGCACGCAGCACTGCTGGGCTTGGAAGGGGTCTTTGCTCGGCACACTTTTGCATAGTGCCCTTTCTTTCCACAGACGGAGCAAAACACCGTCCTGGCCAGACATCTCTGGCGAGGATGCTTCGCCAATCCGTAGAAATAGCACTGTGGGCCTCCAGGAGCTGCCACAGCCGTCAGGTCTGAAGTTGGGAGCATTATCACGTAGTTCCGAGGAGCCGCCGAGTACAGTTGAGGCGGTGGCTGTGCTTGCCACGCTGTTCCCACGTGGTCGGTGGGGTAGGTTTCGAGACTTCTGGAGGCCGTTTCCATTGCATCGGCCAATTCTACCGTCTTAGCCAGGTCCAGGTTACCCTGCTCTAGCAGCCGCAGGCGAATATAGGATGAGCCGATTCCCGCCACAAACGCGTCCCAAATAAGGTCGTTGGTGTATTGAGTAGCCGACACCTCCTTGCAGTTGCAGGCTCTGGCTAGCTGTTGAAATTCGCGCAGGTACTGTCCCGTAGTTTCGCCGGGCTGCCGCCGTCGAGTGGCTAATAGGTGACGAGCATGAATTTCGTTCGGCTGTTTATTATACAGCTTCTTGAGTAATTCGATAGCATCTTTGTAATTTTGGGAATCGCGAATTGTTGCATACACAGTGTCGCTCACCCTGGCGTGGAGGACCCGCAATCTGTCGGCGTCAGACTGGACTGTTGTCGAGACCTCAACGTAATCCTCGAAGCACTTCAACCAATGGTCGAAGGTATTCGACGCCCCAGCGGCACGCGGATCCAAGGTTAGCCGATCGGGCTTTAGCATCTGCTCCATTTTTTTTTCGAACAAAATTTTCAGTATTTTGTTGTGAATAAAATTGATGCGCGATTGATTCACACAGGAAGCTAGGACGTACCCGGGAATAAAGGCTTTTATTCACAACAAGATTGGAGCACACTACTTAACAATATTATCCCAGACTAAGGGCTACTAGGAAGTAGCAGTGACCTTTATACTCGGCGGAGCCGAATGGAGTGTACCACATAAACAATAATAACAGGTGGAACACCCAAACCCTAACCCCATCAGTAACAAGAGTAACATATGTACAAGTACCCATAGTGGTAACCATCTATGGTTCACCACATTCAGGTAATTGAATACTTAAAGATTTGCATTTTTTCTAGTCTTGCCTGTTAATTGTAGTGAGTGCCCAAGTGGCCAGCATGTCCTCCATTTTTAGATGGATTGAGAAGTTACAGGTCTATATTTTTGTTTTAGGGATTTGTCTTTTCCAGAGTGGATTCGTTTGGCCGTCCTAATAGGTTCCCATGTGTAAGTATCAGGCCGGAGTGGGGCATTAGTGGTGGAGTAAGGGGGCATGTATTACCCCCATTGCTTGATTTAATTTATTATTGTCACATGTATTAGTATACAGTGAAAAGTATTGTTTCTTGCATGCTATACAAAGCATACTGTTCATAGAGAAGGAAAGGAAAGAGTGCAGAACGTAGTGTTACAATCATCGCTAGGGTGTAGAGAAAGATCAACTTAATGCGAGGTAGGTCCATTCAAAAGTCTGATGGCAGTAGGGAAGAAACTGTTCTTGAGTCAGCTGGTGCATGACATCAGACTTTTGCATCTTTTTCCCAATGGAAGAAGGTGGAAGAGAGTATGTCCGGGTGCGTGGGGCAGTAGGAAGTGTAGACAGAGTCAAAGGTGAAACTGTAACAATCTGCGGACAGTGCCCAGGACACCATCAGAAAATTGTTATTTTTGTGTAGATGTAGAAGGTTCACTCACCCCAGGGCTGCTGAAGGTCGCTGGAAGAGGAAGGGTTAGATAAAGATATAGAAGGATGTGCTTATCGGGTGAGATAAAGTAGAATGGGGGAAGGGAAATTATCAAAAGTCTCTATCATTCACTCTACATTTTTGCTTTGATGACAATGATGGCAACAAACTAGTGGGACTGAGAAAGAATATGTTTGAATTATTTGTTGATGAAAGATAAAAAATAAGATCATTATTAGTGAACCTGAATGCCCAGTTTGGGGAGTACGAAGTTTGCAAGTGAGTCTTGCATTGCGACTGCTGCTGTTGGTGGACACAGGTGTCTTCCCGAGTCTGGTCTCATCAAAACCCTTCAATGAAGAACTGCTCTGTGCCGAGGCAGCAGTAAACAGGCTTCGATTCCCAGCATTTGAACTTTTATCACCAAAGTATGATTCTGCTAAAACAAAAATCAAGGAAGATTATTATGAGTAGAATGACTAACAGCTTGCATTTATATAAAAGCACTTGACCTCTGAGGTCATGCACCAGCTGACTCAAGAACAGTTTCTTCCCTGCTGCCATGTTAAAGTGGCTTTAACATTAATGAAACACCCACAGGAGCAAAATGCGATGAACCACATGTGAAGATACTGGGATGGGATGGGCTTGGTCTATGGCACAAGATTTCACTTAACAAAACAAGCTTTATTGAATATAAAATCAAATAAAAAACCACTATTAACTTAACAAGGTTTTTAACTATATATGTGATGCACTCAGGCATACTCCTACACCCCCAAATTCACTTGGAAGTTATATACTGCTGTAGGGACAATGCATGAATATTCCACAGTCAGCTATCACTATTCTGAGAGGTGAAATTTTCATTTACCCTATCCTAACTGTGGAGATCTCAGTCCCTTGTTCTGTTTACTTTCCCAATTTAAAAAAAATTCTCTCTTGGGATGTGGGTGTCACTGGCAAGGCCAGCCTTTATCACCCATCCTTAATAGCTCTTGAAATAAGTGGCTTGCTAGGCCAGTTCAGAGGGCAATTAAGAGTGAACGACGTTTCTGTGGTTCTGGAGTCACAGGTAGGTCAGACTGAGTAAGGATGGCAGATTTCCTTTCTTAAAGGACATTAGTGAAGCAAATGGGTATTTGTTACTATCAATGATTCTTTCATGGCCACCATTAGTGAGACTAGATTTATATTCCAGATTTATGAATTGAATTTACATTCCACCAGCTGCCATGGTAGGATTCAAACACATGTCCTCAGAACAATAGCCTGGGTCTTTGGATCCAGTGACATTACCACCATTCCACCATCTCCCCCTAATACTTCAAAGCTACTCTGCCCATTACTTTCATTTGCAATAAGACACTGAGACCTAGTATAGGTTTCCCTCCAACTTCAAATTAGGCAATCTTCCAGTGCAGAGGAGATTCACTTGAATGGTAGACATGTACTCGGAGGACTAATTTGGAAGGTAATGGAGAAAATGTTGGAGAGCAAGGCTAAATTGGACAACCATTACCATCCTGGCTGCTGTTAATACCGGACAAGTCAGATCCCAGAGTGAAAACTGGCTTGATAGATCCTAACTTGTTATTTTTATTTAGAAACCATGGAGGAAAGTTACTGAACAAATCCACAGGCAACTGAGAGCTTACAATCCCTGCCTTCTCTCTCTGACATGCACACTCTGAACGCCCCTCACTCAACTCCTGTCATTCCTGCCTCTTTACCCTGGATCACTGTCGCTAAGCAACAGTAAAGCTTTCTACTTTGGTGTTTTGTTTTCCCGAATCACTGAATTTTCAACCCATCTCTTAAACTTTAGGGATTATAAAACCTCATTAAAACTGTACATACACAAACAAACCCAGAAGACCTGAAACATTTTGTCCAGACACCCACGTACCAAGGTTTATAAACAAAACCTAAGTGGAACTGAAACCATTTTTACCGAATACATAAATATATTATATAAATTCAACTTAAAATTATATAATGTTCATAACACAACTCTGTCAAAGAATTGGCTTGTCTTGCTGAATGATTCTCTATCAAAGATGTAGAGGAGGGATTTAGGGAGAGTATTCCAGAAGTTAGGATCAAGAAGGCTGAAGTGGCAGCCACCAAAAATGGAGTGAAAGAAATGGAGGATCATAAGTTGCCAGGATCTAAGTCCAAAGTAAAGCTAGACCAATTCCTGGACAGAAGGCACCTATTCAAAAGCGACAAGTTGCACTTCAACACAAGTGGGACCAATGCCTTCGAAAGGAAGTTCATTAGTGTGGGTAGGAAGCGCTTAAACAACAGCATGTAGAAGAAGAGGAATAGAGTACATAAAGTGAGAGTATTGGACTTTATTAGAGAAAGAAGTAATGCCATATTAGGACTACATTAGGAACAGGCTCAAAGAGCTGACTGGCCTACGTCTACTCTCAAGTCTAATGTTCCAATAAATGCAAACACGTTTAGCATGCCTGTGTGTAAATACACTGTGCTAAATATGATGTAGTTGGTGAGTTACAAGCACAAATAGAAGTATGGGAATCTTGTGCAAAGGCAATAGCAGAAATGTGGCTCAAAAATGATGAGGACTGGACACAATATACAAGGATATAAATGTTCAGAAAATGTATCTGGGAATACAGGTACAGAATTCCCCAAATGTGACGTCACAGGTGGGTAGGGTCGTAAAGAGTGCCTTTGGTACATTGACCTTTATAAATCGGAGTATCGAGTATAAAAGTTGGAGTGTTATGGTAAGGTTATATAAGGCATTGGTGAGGCCGAATTTGGAGTATTGTGTACAGTTTTGGTCACCTCGTTACAGGAAGGATGTAAATAAGGTTGAAAGAGTGCAGAGAAGGTTCACAAGGATGTTGCCGGGACTTGAGAAGCTGAGTTACAGAGAGAGATTGAATAGGTTGGGACTTTATTCCCTGGAGCGTAGAAGATTGAGGGGAGATTTGATAGAGGTGTATAAGATTTTGATGGGTATAGATAGAGTGAATGCAAGCAGGCTTTTTCTGCTGAGGCTAGGGGAGAAAAAAACCAGAGGGCATGGGTTAAGGGTGAAAGGAGAAAAGTTTAAAGGGAATATTAGGGGGGGGCTTCTTCACGCAGAGAGTGGTGGGAGTGTGGAATGAGCTGCCGGATAAAGTGGTAAATGCTTTTAACATTGAAGAAAAACTTGGACGGGTTCATGGATGAGAGGGGTGTGGAGGGATATGGTCCAAGTGCAGGTCAGTGGGACTGGGCAAAAAATGGTTCGGCACAGACAAGAAGGGCCAAAAGGCCTGTTTCTGAGCTGTAATTTTCTATGGTTCTATGGTTCTAAAAGATACAAAAGCCAAAAAGGGACCTGGGATGACAGTACTGATTAGGCAAGATATGTACCAGAATTTTACCGCCTCGCCGCCCGAGGCTTGTAAGATCCTGCCTGAGGCCAATGGGGAATGCCATTCTGCGAGCCTCACCCACCCCGGAATTGTTGCTGCCATGCCAGTAAATTTCCGGCCATAGTGTTGGAAATAAATGAGGTCTTTGAGAGGGCAAGGACAAAAGGTAATATCACACTACTTGGGAGTATTTCATAGACCTTCAAATAGCGAGAAAGAAAAAGGGGACGAAATCTGCAAGGAAATCAGAGATGTGCAATGACTACAGATGGTCACTTAGTAGTACAGAACTTGACTACAATTGAAACAAGACATTCTGCTGAAGTCATCTTGCCTTCACCAAAACAGAAAAAAGAATACCAAATCTCAAAGGGAACGACATTTTGACTGCATGAGAAAAGGATGCTGATTGATTGGAACTCTGATTGGTGGAAACATTGCCATGGAGAATGCTCCAAGAAATGGCTGTCCTCCAGACTTTTATTTGATTGAAAAAATCTTAATGCATGGACATGTTCTCTCTGTTTGCCAAGAGACAGAGCCCTGTAGGTGAATATATGTCGTTTGTAACACGTGAGCCCGACTGATCATCTTAAATTGGTTTTGTGTAATTCTTTGCAAAATTGGGATTCCTTAAAAGAGGTTTTACAGTACATGTCAGATGACTAATTCAAATGAGAACCAGCTCAAATACAATATGTTGAGAGGGAGGTGAAGAGGAAAATAAGACTGACAAAGAAGGAGTAAAAGGTTAAAGTTTATTTGTGTCACAAGTAGGCTTACATTAACACTGCAATGAAGTTACTGCAAAAATCCCCTAGTCGCCACACTCTGGCGCCTGTTCGGGTACACTGAAGGAGAATTTAGCACAGCCAATGCACCTAACCAACATGTCTTTCAGACTGTGGGAGGAAACCGGAGCACCTGTAAACACATGCAGACATAGGGACAATGTGCAAACTCTGCACAAACAGTGACCCAAGCCCAGAACCCGGGTCCCTGGCACTGTAAGGCAGCAGTGCTAACCACTGTGTCACCGTATGAGAATAGAATGGCTGATGAAGTGAAAAGGAACCCAAAGATCTTCTACTGGCATTTCAATGTTAAATGGGAAGAGGTGGATTGAGTCCCATTGGGGACAAAGTGAGTGATTTACGCTTAGAGATGCAGGGCAAGGCTAGAATCGTATTGATGCTTACTAAGAGGAATCTGACAAAATATTAATAGAAGTGGGGATAATGGTGGAAGCAATGGATTATGTGAGAATTGAAATGACCATGGTACTGCAAAGGGTATTGTGCTTTGGGTAGATAGGTAACTTGGCCAGGTAGCTTCATTCCAGGTCTCTAAAGCACAGGTGTGGAGATAGCGGTAGGCCTCGATTTATCTTTCAAATTTGCTTAGATGGGGGGAAAGTGACAAGGAATTGTAAAAAAGAATGTAAGGACAGTCATAGCCACTGCAGGTCAGTCAGTCTGTGGTGATTAAGGTTCTGTAAACCATAATCAGGGGAAGTAAATCAACAGGTACTTTGGAAAGGTTTGAGTTAATAGAGAGCCAGAAAGTATTTGTAAAAGCTAGCTTGCGCTTGACTAATTGTTTTAACTATATTTGTGGTTGTGGGGCTTTTTTGTAAAGAATAAACTGGTTTGCACAGGTAAATTCAAACTAACAACAGATTTATTCTGGGAAGTCTCGCCTGTACAGAGTACAGAGAGAAAGTAAAACAGTAGCCTCCGCAAACACCTTAATGATGCCACCATCAAATCATGTGATCAGCTCTTAAAGCAAACATACAACCCTTTTCAATATATAACATCCCTCCCCTTTACATCTGTGATCATGACATCAAATTACTATGATGTTATACATAGGCTCAATAATACTCTAGATACAGTACTATGCAGCATTAATCATTATACACAGTCAATAAGAATGTTGATCAGGATGACATCAATTCCTGTTTGGTTGTATACGACTTAATGGAATTTGGCTGTCCTTGACCCTAGAAGTATGATTTGGAATTTCAGTTGACACTTTTTCTCTTCAAACTAGTTCTACATCATTATCATATGGTATAGAGCTAAGACATAATGATCAGGCAACTCAGATTCAACAAAGTCTTACGTAGTAGTATTCACACACAAGGGACTAAAGACATTGACGCTTCTGGGGGTGATTCTGAAAAATCATTTAGAGGTGACAACAATTGGTCAGCATAACATCGCCAAACGAGTTCATCTTTCAGTTTAAAGCATGTAAGAACCCACTTCTCACTTGTGACATAACTATGCGCTAACATTCAATCTTCTTGCTGAAGTGAGCATTGTTTTCTCCTCATGTCTTGTCTGGCAACCTGAGAATGTTGTTAATACTCTACTATCTCTGAAGCTTTTGGAGGTAATAACAAATCAAATGTAGTTCTTAACTTTCTCTTTCAGGGTAGTAATGCAGACTGAACTTTGTGCAGTCTGATGAGTAGTGGTTCTATAAGGTGGCAGAAAGCTATTCATACAACACGATAAAAACCCTACTCTTTTGAAACCTTTAAAGAATGTTTCAAGGATTGTACTAATCTTTTTGCTAATCCAATGGTTAATGGATGATAAGGTATGGATTTTATATGCTGAATACCCTTTACTTTGAGATAATCCTGAAACTCTTGTAAACTGTGATCAATTATTGCTAACAAACTGTTCCAGTTACCAGATCTTGCAAAAATTTTAGCACATTTGTTCACTTGCAGTAGATCGCATTATAACTTCTGGCCAGTTTGAGTGTGCATCAATTATGATTAAAAACATGTGGGTGGCACAGTGGTTAGCACTGCTGCCTCACAGCACCAGGGATCTGGGTTCAATTCCCGGCTTGGGTGACTGCATGGGTTTTCTCCGGGTGCTCCGGTTTCCTCCCACTGTCCAAAGATGTGCAGATTAGGTTGATTGGCTATGTTATATTGTCTATAGTATCCCGGGATGTGTAGGTTAAAGGGATCAGCGGTATAAATGTGTGGAGTTGTTTTCAGTGCAGACTCGATGGGCTGAATGGCCTCCTCCTGCACTGTGGGGTTTCTATGATGTAACCCCCAAACAGACCAGCAAAATCGACATGTAATTGTTGCCATTGCATTTTAGCCCATTGCCAAGGATGTAAATGAGTCAAGTGTGGTGTATTTGCTGTATATGCACTTTTTCTTCAATCTGAGCATCCAGATCTGGCCACCAAAAGTAACTGCTAATTCCTTCATCTTGACTCTACCAGGATGCCCTGCATGTAGTTGTTCAAGAACTCTTCTATGCAGACTAGGAGGAATGATCACTTGGATTCCCCGCAATAGACATCCAACTTGAATGGTCAACTCAAGCTTTCTTGACACATATGGTTTGAAATCAAGATGTATATGATACATTCCAGATCTTGTTCCTTTCAATACCATATCCATCACCTCCTCTATCATGGGATCATTTCTGAAATGTTTCTGAACTTGAGAATATGTCACAGGCAAATATTAGCAGAAGTAGTTGGTGGCATCTGTTTAATAGGTAACGGTGTGCTAATAATAATTCATCAGCATGGCACTCTAATTGACAATACTTTATATCATAAGAGTCTGCAGAAAAAATTAGTGACCATCTTTGCAATCGGATAGCAGCTGAGGACAGTATGCCTTTATACGGCCCAAAAATAGTTAAGGGTCGATGATCATTAATAATGTTAAATGACCATATAATAATGAAACCTTTGTGCATCAAATATTATCCTCAATGATTCTTTTTGTATCTGAGCAGTTAGATTCAACACCAGAGTACGCAAAGCAAATGTTATTCGTCGTTCTTCTCTCAAAGGCATGAGACACAAATGTCCCTGCTCCAAAAACATCGCAAACAAGCGGTAATGGTAGCTTCGGATTACAATGAACTAATACTTAAGACTTCTGCAAAGCGCCTTTGACATCCTTGTATGCTTTCTCACATTCTGTTCCACGACCATTTCACAGAGTAAATAATTCAATGGCTTCAATAATGCAGCTAAATTTGGAATAAATTTGCCATAATAATTTATTAACCCTAGAAAGGACATCAGTTGTGTCACAGTTGTTGGACTTGGTTCTTCTAAAATAGTGTCCATCTAAGTGCTTTATGTAGGCCTTTACTATCAATAACGTTGACTCAAATACCAATGTCTGGAAAAAGCCACTTTTCTTTCTTGATACGCAGACCATGTGCTTGAAGACATTCAAACTTTGTTTCTAAATTATTCAAGTGCACCTGTTCACCAGACCTGTAATTATAATTAAAGTAACATTGTACACCAGAGAGACCACTGAAAATCTGATCCATCAATCTTTGGAATAGGGCTGGTGCGGATGCTCTTCCAAAATGCAATCTTTTACAATGAAAAGACCTTTATGAGTAAAGATGGTAAGCAATGGTTGGAACTCAGCGACTACATTCATCTGTAAATATGCTTGTGAAAGATCAATCTTACGGAAATTCTGCCCACCTGATAATCCAGCAAACAAATCTTCAATTAAAAAAAGCAAATTTCAATCAGCACACAACACGAGATTTATGGTTGTTTTAAAATCACAAAATACGAAATGAACCATCTGTAGGATTCTATGTTTCATGACAGATGTGATGAGGGTAGCCCAGTCACTCATTGTAACTGGTTCTAACACACCAGTGTTAACAAACCGTACTAATTCTTCTTCGACTTTGGGACAAATTGCATATGGCACCATTCTTGCCTCGAGACTTTTTGGTTGACTATTAGACTTTCTCTTAAGTTATACTTGAACTCCCTTCATTAAGCCCAGTGTCTCATCAAATGCACTTATTTATCCAGGTGGTGCTGTTTTGACATTGATCAATTTGCTGACAACACTCGAGTTAAGCTGTACATTCTCCAACCATGATCTCCCAGAGCTGGAAAATTACTACAGACCACATGGAGAGGCAACTCTGCTCTTTGTCCACTCAATTCTACCTTGACCATGATGTAACCTTTTAACAGCACAATCTCTTCTGTATATGTCCTTCAAATCACACCAGCTGGTTTTAAAGAAAGATTTTATCAACTTTTGTTAATAAGTAGTCTCAGGAATTAAAGATACAGCAGCACTAGCATCAACCTCCATCCTAATACGTTTCCACTTAACTTTGGAATTACCCAGAATCTATGTGATTCACCCTGCACAGATAAGATGTTCAGTTGAAGCTCTACATTATTTCCTCTGGGTGCTTCGGTTTCCTCCCACAGTCCAAAGATGTGCGGGTCAGGTTAATTGGCTATGTTAAATTGCCACTTAATGTCAGGGGGACTAACAGGGTAAATACGTGCAGCTATGGGCTGTATCAGATTATGGCCGGTGCAGACTTGATGGGCTGAATGGCCTCCTTCTACATTAAGGATTCTATGATTCTATTTTATTACATTTCTGGATATTCTCTTCCTCACAGTCGTAATTCTTTTCTTTGTAAATCATTTTTTTAGAATGCATCTTATATACGTCTTTAAGTTACCCAGATTCTTCTTCTGAATATTCTTTTCAGGGGAAGCTGGTCTTGCCCTAAAAGATTTTGCAATGTGACGCACTTTGCCACAATTCTTGCACTGACTATCCTTGCTCCAGCATTCACTCACTAAATAGTTCATTTTGGCACATCTGTGACATGTTAGTTGCTGTTTTGACTTGCTAGAGGCAGTTCCCAATTTGTGGATCTTCATTCCTGCACCAAATTGTGAATCCTCTTTTGCAGCCAGTTCCATCCACACTGATTTCTTGTGCTGTTTTTATCATCAAAGCATATTCAATAAGCAGTCTTCTTTGGTTAGCCTCATTGTGGAGACCACTAACTAAATGAAGAGGAGAATCTTCTAATGACTCAGCAAACAAAATGTCGTGCCAGCCTTTTTGAGGTTATCACAAACTGAGCAATGACCTTGCCTTCCATTTGATTCCTTCAATGGAACCTGAACCATTCCATGATGATCAATGGTGGAGAGTAATGTTCTTCAAGGATTTTTCATCATAGGTTTTGGTTCACCCAAGTTCCAGAGTAAATTGAAGATTTTACTTCCAATTGTACTGAGAAAAACTGGTACAAGTAACTCATTTTCAATTTTATTTACTTGTACAAAGTACTGAAAACACTCTAGATAGGAACTCCATCATTCATTTTCTTCAATGAAAGAGCCCATGGATTCTAACTGACCCGCCATTCTCTTGCAGGCACTAGCAACTTGCATCTGTTCAGTATATTGTTTTACTGTCTTCCCGGTACTCCCCTTTTTAATCCTGGAGACTGTTGACTTCATTTCTTTTAAATGACCCAGCCGTGCAGCAAACCATACATCATCTCAACTACACCAGATACTGCTTGGAATCTCACCCTTCTCTGATCAGAAAATAAAACTCTTTTAAAACCACAGAGACCTTTTTTCTTGTCTTCATTCCAGCACTTTAATCCTGTTGTTAGCATTTCCCCAGTCTTCTAATATTCAATGGGTGAGGGCCCACGATATCTTTTTCCTCTACTTAGGATCTTTTCTCGATGTTCTCAACGAAACCAAATCCCAACTTGTCACCTATTTTCTTTTTGTAATGTTCTAACCGTGGTAGGGGTTATGGGTTTCAAACGAAAAGAAAAAGCTGTGGTTCACACACGTAGATTCAAACAACAGATTTATTCTAGTAGTACAAAGTACGGCGTACAAACTGAAAGTAATGGAACAACCTCTGCAAACACCCTTATGACATCAGCATCAAATCATGTAATCAACTAACATGCAACCCTACACTAATCCAATTGATTTTTTTGATTAAGTAACAGAGGTCGATGAAGGGAATGCGATAAATATTGTTGACATGGATTTTAATAAAGTGTTTGACAAGGTATCACATAAAAGACTGGTTAACAAAATTGTGGAATAAAAGGACCAGTGTGCAATCGGATTTTAATAAGTGGCTTAAGGATCGGAAGCAGCAAATTTTGGTGCATTATTTTTATGCACTGGAAGGTGATATTCCCCAAGGATCAGTGTTAGGATATCTTTGTTTTGCCACATATAAATGACTTGGATCTTGGAATGTGGAAATTGAGCAGAGATTTGATAGAGGCATACAAGATTATGGCAGGTATACATAAGGTAGAGAAACAAAAACTCTTCCCATTAGCTGATGGCATAAGGACGAGGACACGTTTAAAATGCTGAGCAAAAGCAAGGGTAATGTGCAGCAACTGGCAAAGACCTAGAACTCACCATCCACGAGGGTGGTGGAAGCAGAAACAATGAATGGCTTCAAAAGGAAATTGGATAGACATTTAGAAGATAAACTTGTAGAACTACAGGAATCAAATGAGGGAGAGGGAGTAACAGAAATGCTCCATGGGGAGCAGGCAGGATTTGTTGGGCCAATGGTCTCCTCTGTAAATGACTGCATGACTCAAATAACCCAAAATTGTTGTCAAACATAATGTGACACCGAGCCACAGAGAAGATACCAGATGTGACCAAAGGCTTGGAGTCAAGCAGTGTCCTAAAGTACAGAAAGAGAGACAGAGAGGGCTAGGTAGGAAATTCTGGAGCTGAGGACTCGGTGAGCTGAAAGTATGGTGAGTAATGATGGGATGAGCGAGTGAGCAGACAGAAGTTGAGGACTCCAGATATCTTGGCAGGATGGAGAACTGGAGGAGGTTGCAGAGATAGTAAAAGGCAAGGCCATTGAAGGAGTTGGGAAAAAAGGGTCAGATTTTTAAAATTAGAGCTGCTGGTGGGCTGAAAATAAATATTGTAAGGAATAATCATTAAGACAACATATATTGAAAGGAATAATACATGGAAGAAATGATTATTAGGACAAGTAGGAGATAATCATTAACATAGAAGAGATAATCACTACCTAAGACGCTCTCATATATCATCACATATCTTATTAAGAATACACTCGTACCCTTTTAAGTGCACGAAACCTTACCAGACCAGTACACATAGATACTCACATGAATGAACATGAAGGCTAA